>NC_092206.1:28760500-28794616 GCF_043381705.1 Parasteatoda tepidariorum | reverse complement strand
GGCAGAATATATTAATGAAAGAACCAATATATTAATAAAAAGACACGCTTTCTTCTCCTTGCCTGTAGCCATCTCACACACATCCCTTCTTGTCTCTCTAAAATGCTTTACTCACCGTGCATGATCTAATTCTAGGAGATAAAAGAACGACTTTTTGTTTTAAAACATCGAACTGAAAAATTGTTCATATCAACTATAGTGATGCTGAAAAATTAAGCACTTTTAAGAACCTTGTACCAAAACTAAGTACTTTTAAGGGCCCTTATTTTCCAAAATAAAAGTTAAGCAGTTTTTAAGGACCGTGGGAACCCTGTTTTAATTGTAAGGTATACAAATTTTTATATAATTTTAAATGGCAAAATTGGTCGTTTAGTTCATGAGAAATCGAATTTCAAAAACAACATTTTCAAATTTCGATTTCTCAGGAACATTTCTACTGATTTCGTTAAAAATAATAAATATTTATTAAAAGTTACATTTTGCATGGAATTATCTTAATTGTGCAAAAAGTATAATTAACATTGAGTTGTTCAAACTTGAGACTGTTTCCCAGATTGGGACTACCCCTATATTTTGGGGGTCAGAAATCCAAGTCCATCAAAAAAATTATATGTTTATTAAGAGAAAGTATATTTCTGTGTCTAACTTAAAATAATGTATGTACTAATTAATTTGCATATTTGAGGTCACCCTCTTGAGCCATTAAGGTTGAGTCTTAGAACGTGAAGATCAAAAGTTATTTAGGGTGGTTATCTTTGCGCAATGTTCATTATTGTGTACAGTTAGCAATACAAAAAAAACCAGCCGTCCTAAAAAACTTTTTGGAGAGGGGTCCAAACTTTGGACAGTCTCCTGGCTGAACTATTGGGACCATATTTCCCAGAATGCAGCTAACCCCTATATTTTGGGGGTCAGAAATCCAAATCCAGCATATTTGAAGTCATCCCCTCGAGCCATCAAGATAAGTCTTGGAAATCTGAAAAGCCAATCATTGGATCTAATGTTTTTCATTTCGGTCTGGTTTTTTTGTAGAATACATAGTACATAGAAGTTATGTGGGTCTATTTATACTTAGGAGCACTGTACACAATTTATCATTTATTTTAACTTTAAATTGGCATTCACCAGTGTTCCTATCAGTAGTAATCATAGATAAATGTTTTTGCTTTTACATATATTAAAACTATCATCTTTTTAGAAAACAAAAAAGCAACAAAAATTCAGAAACAGTCAAACTATTTTGGGAATATTTTAATATAAAACTTATATCAATATACAATAGGGACAAATATTTAATGTATGTGTCATGTCTAAATAAACATTTTTAAAATTCATTTACAATGCTTTACAGAGAACTAAAACAAAAATTATATAAAGCTCCAAATTGACAATAAAAGCTAAGCTTCTGTACTACTAATTAGAGGCAATGAAATAAATATAAAATGAGACCTCGTTACTAGTACAATGCTGTTTTAAGCTAACAACAGTTTGCCTTTTCCAATTAAGGCAAATCCTAGCAGGGTTAACAATAAATATAAGTTTTATCTAATGTTTGAAAACAGGTTTTGATTTGGTATTCGGTCAGTTTATATACATGAATACAAATGTAATTATAGAGGTAATTCAAATTTGACATCAACGGATGCAGAACGAGCTAAACCAACTATTGTCGATAGCTTCACAACCTAAACATAAAAATATATAAGTAAATAAATAACTTAATCAATATAAATCACATGGTCAGGGTTGCCACAAACGCTCAGAAAAAAAGTTTCCTAATTTTTCAAGATTGATTTCATTGTTTTTCCCTGATTCTTGTAGTTTGTTGCATACATTCTGTAACTAATTTTACAGTCAAACTTTAATCTTAGACATTGAATATATTACAAAACATTTGAATGTTCAATTTAAGTTTTTAAAAGATAATTTTTTTCCTCCAAAATATCTTATTTTTGGAGAGAGAAAAAAAAACTGAACTATTAGGTGCCTCAAACATTAATTTTTTTGGGGGGGGGGTGTTTTGGTAAAATTTCCTAACATTTATCTATTCTATGGCCACCCTGATATTATATCTAAAATCATCAAAACAATTGTTACCATTTTTGCAGCATCATCAAGATTTTCGCAAGCTAAAATTTTCAGTTTACTGGCAGCAATCAGAGCTTGAGCATCATCTACTTGAGTGCCTAACAAAAAGGATAGAACATTGATGAATTTCTAATTTAACATTGTTGACGAAAAATAAATTAATTTAAAAATGTGCCTCTAAACATAGTTGCAATTTTCATTCACGTGGATCCTTTTTTTTCTTTAAATTTTGCAACTGTTGCAGAACAGGGCCGGGATAGCGTAGTTGGTAGGGCTCTGGGCCCATGTAAAAGGGGTCATGGGTTCGATCCCTGCTGGCTGAAGACTGGTGCACGTTAAATCTGTCGAGTCACCAAGTCTCTTATCAGGGGTTTCTCCGAGCCAAATTTACTACCGTTTAGTGGTACCTTCACAAAATCAACTTTACGAAGAACGGTAGTTTCACAAAATACTTTTTCTTAAAATTTTATTTTTGTGTCTCGTAAGAAACGATAAATCCGTATTTTTGTGTTGATTTTTATATAATTTTTAATTTTCACAAAATAGGTACCTCTCTGAAAAACCTAGACAGACCCCTGCCCATGACAAATCATACCTCTGGGGGTACTGATCCAGGAGTTATTTGTCTTCTGGATTGGTTCAAAATTACAAGGCTATGGAGTTGAACATTAGTAGTCGTAAACCCAAAATTGGGTGGCTGTTCAACAACGGTTATAATATAAAATAAAACTGTTACAGAGCAGCTGTAATTCTGAAGCTTTGTTAATTTGAAAAGGTACACATTGTGCAATTTAACCAAAGCACAAAATATGCTCATATGCCTATAATTTTAAAGAGGCCAAAATTTATGAAGATGCAAAATAAACAAAAAACTAGTTCAGTAAACATTATTACATTGATAACTCATTGAAACTTTTGCATTTGAGATCTCGGTTATGGAGACAATGTAAATAATTTAAAATTATGAAATGTAAGTAATGTAAAACCTAAAATTTCAGCACTACATTATAACATTTGTTTAGATGCGCACATGATATGCTCTTGAAATTGCTTCAAACTTATGGTAACTTGAAGAATGAAAAAGTGCTTCAAAGGCAAAAGACACACTGCAAAATCAGATTATTATTAAGTTGCAATTCATAATATTGTGTGTTTTCACTTAACCACTATATTGATTTTCAAAATTGGCTTATTTTAAAGATCTATTTGGAAATGACAAAAGTAAAGAGTGAGTTTGAACTATGTTTATAAAATAAGCACAAAAAATATTTGTTCTTGATTAATTTAATTTGTAGATTTTTTTGTTTTAATACACTTGTGCTTGAAAAAGCAATCTCCAAGAATTATTTCCACCACTTTACAGATATGAATGTTCCAGCAAATCTGAAACATGCTCAAAACACATTATACAGTCCTTCATATCCTTATCTAAGTAGTCCCTTAAAATATAGAGTTATTATTTGAGGGAGCTGTTCAAACAATTTAGCAGTTGTTTAACTTTTATTAGAGCACCAATGATCTTTTATTATATAAATTGAAACACAGGAAAGACATTATTTACATACTCAAGTAAGCTAGTTAATGAAAGATAACAGAATTTGTTATCATCATAAATAATATTTGCAATTTTTAAGTATCCAAAAAAAGCGGTATTATTAATTTCTTATTTCATTTCCTAACAATAAATTATTTATTAATTAATATAAATCCTAAACATATAAAGAATAATAATTATGATCTCATATAACATAAAGAGCTAGTAATTGAAAACATAGAACCATACCTTGAAGTCTGCAAACAATAGGTATTTTTAGATTCAACATTTCAGCTGCAGTAATTATACCTTCAGCAATAACATCACACCTCATAATGCCACCAAAGATGTTTACTAAAATTGCTTGCACCTATAATAAGATTAAATTTTTAAATTAGTACCTCACAGACACTTACAAATAAAATAAATACTCATGATATCAAACTTTAACTTCAAATAAAAGAGTCTTAATAATAAAAAATAATAAACTGAAAAAATGAAGAAGCCACAGCATTTTGATAAAAAATATTAAAAGTAAATTAAGCAATTCATTAAGTATCACTTCAAAACTATTTTAGATAAAATCTAGTTGTTCTGCAATATCAGCCAATATATATATAATTTTTTTTTCAATCAAACATATTCAATAACCACAAAAATTGCAATAATTATTAATTTTATAGGAAAAAATGTACGAAATAAAATACCAATTCATTGTCACTACTAACATTAAAAAACATAAAAATATTAATGGACTTAAACTTTCAATTGATCTTTTAATAAGCTGCTGGTTTGATATCTTCCAGAATGTAATTAATACTGTATAATTTAAGGGTTAAAAAAAGGGGATATCTAGAGAAAGTATGTTTTTGTGTAATCAAATTAAGATACTGTAGCTAGGCCCCCTAAATTGTAAAGACAGTGCCTTAGCATGCAATCATTAAGTCAAAATTAATTCAAGGTGCAACATTCCTTTACTTTATATATAAAACATATATATAAAAAAAAATGTATTTTAAGCTAAAAATTTTTAAAACTATTTTGGCACAATAAAAGGCTGCATTTTTGCATTATAAACTTTAAACATATTAATACTCAAAAACTATTTTAATTACAAACTTTTTCTATTAAAAACAACAATTAATAGTTTACAATGTTAATTCTTAAAAGTTGGAAATTACCATTGTGCAGCTAATTAGTATTAATTTTAAATTTACCTTGGAATCTGATGTGATCAATTTAAATGCCTCAGTAACTTGTTTAACTGTAGCTCCTCCCCCAACATCTAAAAAGTTAGCAGGGCTACCACCATGTAGCTTGATAATATCCATTGTAGCCATGGCAAGTCCAGCACCATTAACTGTAAAAAAAGAAAGTAATACTATATCAAACTAATAAGACAATTTTTTATAAACAATTAAAATTCTGTAAAACGCAATTCAATAAACACTATATAGATTTGCTAGCTCGATCAACATTTTCTTACTAAACATTTTTCAGATTTTTGTGGATCCTTTTTTTTTTATGACTGACTAAAAAATAAATACAATCAAACTTGTTTATTTTCACCCTCAATTTAACAAATTCCCATACAACGAAACCCTTACAATGGAACTTTTGAAAAATATAGGTTTCTTGATAAAAATCCTACAAAAAACTTCTTATAAATTTCTAGAATATTTGCATATTAAAACTTAAAATACAAAAAACTTTAAATTAAACGAATAGGAATATAAATTGAGAAATACTAATGACAATATTAGTTGTTACCTAAGCAACCAATGTCTCCATCTAAAGCAATATAATTTAAGCCTTGCTTATGAGCTTCTCTTTCTCTCGAATCTTCTTGTGACCAATCTCTAAGTTCAAAGAGCTTCTTTTGCCTAAATTCAGCATTATCGTCGAATCGGCATTTAGCATCTAAGCAGTATACTGAAAAATATTTTTAGATTAATTTTACAAATAAACAGAAAAATAAAATTTTGTCAAAATGCAAAAAATCACAAATTGAATAAAAGAAGAAAAAATGTTTTTCACTTTTGCTTTGAATTTTCAATGTTATTTTATTTGTTTTTAACAAACTTTCTCAAATAATAATTAGGAAGATATTTAAATGGGTTCCAAAGAACTAAGTTTTTATAGTCTCTCAGAAGTTAAAACGATACTCAATGTCACAAAAATTTTCAGTATGGATGAGTTTTGACAAACTTAGGCATCAAATTGGCCATTTATTCATGATATACTTAAAAAAAATCCCATATTGTGTCTATCATGATCTTCTATCCATATCAAGAAAAGTCAGCTATAATGAATATTAATTTTGAACATCTTTAAAGCTAAACACATCTTCTGAACTACCAATTAAATTTTAAAAGATCTTCTATCTAAAAGATCTTATTCTAAAAATCTTAAATGATATAAAAGGTAGAGCAAAAAAACTTGGACAAAGTCATTGTATCGTAGAAGTGAACTAACTTCTTTTAAATTTGAGACTTCCTATCTTTTTATTTATCACTTTAATTATAAAATATATCTTAGTTCACATAATTGTTTTGTTTGTATGTCAAGCAAAAGCCACCCTAATTGCCAGATCTTTATTCTGTGGATTACTCTAAAGCAATTGCTTCAACAGGAATGGGATAGATTAAAGGTAAAAGACTCGCAGCTCATTGCTGAAAATTTCAATATCAGTTTACGCCGATGCATTGCTGCAAAAGATTGCCACTTTCAAACTAATTAAAATTTATTAGTAAAAGTCTACACGTATTATTTGTTTTGTTTATTTATTTTTAATATCTTAGTTTACATATTGTTTTGTTTGTATGTCAAGCAAAAGCCACCCAAATAGCCAGATCTCTATTCTGTGGATTACTCTAAAGCAATTGCTTCAACAGGAATGGGATAGATTAAAGGTAAAAGACTCGCAGCTCATTGCTGAAAATTTCAATATCAGTTTACGCCGCTGCATTGCAGCAAAAGATAGCCACTTTGAAACCAATTAAAATTTATTAGTAAAAGTCTACACATATTATTTGTATTGTTTATTTATTTTTAATAAAGTTATATTAAAAATTGTCTATTGTTTTTTTTTATCACACCTATATAAATTCTTCAATTTATATAAGAATCTCATCAGGCATAATACCTCTTTAAGCATGGACATACCTGCCAACATTGGAGAAATAAAATAACAGAGATTTTAATAGCAAAATTTTTTAGGCTATGAGTAAAGCTTTGATACATCATGCATAAAACAAAGAAAAAATCAAAAAGAGAAATTTAAAATTGGAAATATAAGCACATACATTTAGCAACAAATATGCATTTAAATCTTAATCTAAAGAAGATTTTTTAAACCATTATTTTTATAATTACTTAAAATATTTTATAGCCCTAGTTAAACAGCGGACCCAATTTTGGGTTTATAACTACTAATGTTCGATTTCATAGCCTTGTAATTTTGAAACCAGGGTTGGGTTTTTGCCGTCAAAAACTGGTTTTTGACATGGCAGTGGTAAACACTGTGTTTTTACCGGTAAAAACTGTCAAAAACCTACTGTTTTCTTTAATTTATGGCATATAGCGGACAATATATTATTTTCACATAATTCCCTTTATAAATGAATGTTGTAAATGATTGCTATTGATTTTGCAACTATATACATGTATTCTTATAGAAGGATATAATACATTCATATAGAAATATAGAGGGATATGATAACAAAATGATATAGATGATAATGATAACAAAAGGCTATTGCAATGTTGCAAGGAAACTCTAAAAGGATTTCCCAGGCTTTTTCATGTCTCATTTCTGTGTAAAATAATGAAAGCAAAATTGATAAGAAAAGTTTATTTTATGAGGCTTTCTTTTTATGTGTACATGTATGTGTTTCTCAAAGCAAGATTTTATGAATGAAAGTAATCAATCTTGACATTCTTCAGTAATGTAATATGCCAAACAAAATGATGCTTGGAAATGTTGAAAATTTTGTTTAGTATTCTAATATTTTACTTCAAATAGTATATTTTGATATAATCATGTTGGGAAAATGCAAGAATCCGTTCTTAAATATCTTTTAACAACTTTTTTTCTAATTTTATTGCTCAAAAATGAATTAACTTTAAATTATAAGCAGTTAAACTCAAATAAAAATACAGTTTTACCAAAACTATGGGTTTTTGACATGACGGTAAAAACCATGGTATAAACCGGTAAAAACCGTCATGTGTCAAAAACTTGCCAACCCTGTTTGAAACCAATCAAGAAGACAAGAGAAACTCCTGGATCAATCAAGTAGCGGGAGAAATTTACCTTTGTGGCAGACTTTTTGATGAAACTAACCCGCATTTGCATTACATGGAGAGGAAAACCACGAAAACGTCCCACAGTTAGCCTGACTGCAAGGGGTCCTTAAACTTTAAACACTCAACATACTGCAGCACTGACAAGAGAACTATTTGTTGAGGAATAAGATAAGTATTTTTGCCATCAGCGGATATTTTATTGCCAAAAGTTTTTTTAAAATTTCTTTAATAAATACGGAGAAATTTGTGAATATAGTGGTAAACAGGAGATAATTGTAAAATACAGGAGTCTTTGTTAATAAACAGGAGACTTGGCAGGTATGCATGGAGCACCATACCTTTTAAAGTAAACCGTTGAACTGGAATAGTAAAATTAATTTAGGTTTTAAATAAACAATGATCAATAAATTAAGTTAGTCATACCGATGCTTTTTATAAGCCTAATTTTAATGTCCTGTCAGTGGCCTCCCAGCCTATGTGCATAAATTAGTCAAAATATAAGGTATAATTACCATCTCCTGAAGCATCCTCCACAAGAGGATTTATTTCAATCATTACTGCATCATACTTTAAAAGAGCTTCATACAATTTCACAATTATTTCAACAGCCTGAAAAAAGTCAATTAATGAACTTTTTAAAACAGTTACAAATTTTAATATTTTAGAAAATACATATATGCTTTAACCTAAAAAATAAATCAATTTCATTTATTACTCATCTTCTTCATTAATTTCATAAATTCACTTCATTAATAAATTAAATTCATTAGATTGTAACCACTATCATTAAAGGAAATAAAAATTAGAATCTAAATTATTGATATCAATTGAGATTTATAATTGAAAAAAAGAGTAATTAAAGAAAGACTTAAAGACTTTATTATTAGTTTACAAGCATCATTTTAGAAAATATTTATTTCTAATAAAAATAACACTTTTATACATGTAAGATTTTATACCACTTTCATACATATAAGTACAGTAGGGAACCGATTATCAGTAATGGTCGGGACCATCGCTATTCCGGATAACTGATTTTTCCGGTTTTCTGAATCGCTACAAAAAGCCGTTTTTTTAATTGTTAAACCCAACTAAAAAAAATAAAAAATTGGAAATAATCTTAAAAATAAGAAAAAATGATGAAGTAATACACTAATGATTATTTCCAAAATGATGGTAAGGTAAACATCTTTAAAAAAAGAAAGAAAAATCGTAAAATCTTATGAGAAAAGAAATTTTTTTTTTTAAAAAATAGCGAGAAAATTTATTGAATTTCGTTCCGGTTTTTTGGTTTTCCGATTTCCGAATAATGGGTTCTGCACTGCATTAAAAAAAAAAAAAAAAAAAAAACAGATGTTAGGAATTCAGATGATGATTAAAACAAAAAATTGATATTTTTGTAATCTTCTTATATTAGTTGTTATAATTTGTAGTAATAACTTAATTTTCAAAAATTTGCAAATACTAGAAAATTAACAAATTTTTACAGTATTTTCTTGTTCATTTACAGAAGATCTTTGCAAATCATAGCAAAAGGAAAATACACAAAAAAAATTTATTGAACAAGAAATAAGAAATGAAATCCAAAAAATTTATAGTTTTTGGCTAACTTCTGAGATTATAAAATTAATGTGGTATATGGTGTATAGTGGTTTACAGAAATGCATTACATAGCTCTTCTACTATTCTAAATAAGAAAGCAGACATTGAAAAAACAAAACAAAATAAAAGATATGGAGTAATATAATAAAGATTTCTAGAAACCTTGGGATATTGAAACTAATATATTCAATAAGGTTATTTATATAGTGGGGGAAATTAGAAAAGAATAAAGCTGGTATACAGACCTGATCTATATTATTTGGTTTAAATCCTAAATATTTAGCAACTTTCATGGCTTGATCGGTAGAGAGCCCTTTCGTGATGTCAATGGGTTCCTTTATTATAGCACTAGGATTATCTCTAGCGACATCTTCAATATTCACACCACCTTGGGAACTAGCAATAATCACTGGACCCTTTATTTGTTTTTAAAGCTATAGTTAGTGACATCAGTAGTAATTTTAGAAGTCAATTATAAAATAACATACAATTGAATTGCACTGTAAAATGAAACAAAAATCTTTTACAAAAAGAAAATTTTTTTTACATGAAAATTAATATCTGGTAAGAGATAACAAATTCAGAAATACAAAGATATACTGAATTACACTATATTTAAACTTAATTTGGTATTCTATCCCCTCTAAATTAATAAATAATGTCTTGTACAAAAATTAATGCAAAGTAAACGTAAAAATAAATTAATTTTATGAAGAAATCAAATCTTAAAAAAGGAGATTACTGCAAACCCATGCTAAAATTGCAATATTTAATGTATCTCAGAAAATATTACATTGATTTACAAAAAACTTTTTCTTCTGCTTTACTTAAAATAGTTATATTACTTAAAATATTTATTTTCAACAGAGGTTTACTAAAAAGAAAAAATTCTCTACATAACTTGAGTTTTTAAACTTAAAAAAAATTTTTTTTTTTGTCTTAGGAAAAGTCAATACTGTAAATAATACAATGCAAAGTCCCATATCCCAAATTGTAGCAACTTCGGCAAGTTCAAGTTTGGAAAATAGATTTTTCCAGGTAATAAATCAAAGCCAGACCAACATCAAAACATCCTTATTCAATAAAAAATAACAAATAGACAATAATTACGTTAACTTCAATCAACAACTAATAAATCCATATGGTTGCACTATTTTTAAAATTTTTACATGGTAATAACAATTCCACGGTGAAACCACACTGTTTTAAGGATTGTGTTTTTGGTTAAAACAATTGTTTACTTAGTTTTTAAAATCTCAATGTTTTAATACCAGATTTCATTTTCCAAACTTTGAATCACGCATTTTACACTTAATTATTGATGATTTATCAGCAACCCCCCATGGATTTACAATCGCACTTTTGTAAGCTATTGTTACATATTTTAATAGTTTTTTAATGCTACATTATTATACACAGACGTGCATTTGTAGAATTATTTTACGACGACAAAATTGTTAATGTGGTTTTGTCGACAGCTTTTTTTTTTTAACAATTTGGGATTTCCAAACAGTTTTTAAAATTTTGATTTCATTTTAAATATATTATTATGATCCGCAAACTCTGAATAAGTGCTTTTGAGTAATCATTTAATAACCTGTTTTAGTCATGATAATTTCATTTTGAATCCGTAATTTTTCAAAATGTGAAATTTTTGTGCACTCTGACATTGAGAAGTGATACTTGACTGTAATAATTCAATTATGTCAGACTTACGAGAAAAAAAGCGATTTTTTCGGGCTGTAGTGAAATGCCAGATTTTGTTTCCATTATATTCATCTTTTTTTCATTTTACATTGGAAATCGAACAAAAATCAGAAGTCTAGTAAAAGTAAAAAAGATACAGAAATTAGCAGAAAAACAGAATTTTCAATTAAATTCAAATATAAAACTTTCCGTTCAGTTTAAATCAAAGACTTTGAAAGTTAACTTATTATGCCATTACCACGAATTATGATTATAAAGACTATAAAAATTTTTTTCCTGATTGTTGACCAATTACAATTAAAATACTACATAAGAAAATAGAGAGCTTAACTTTTGGAAGTAAACTAAATATGAGAAGAAAAGAAAATTAAATTAAATGATCCTGGAAATTAATCCTGGAAATTAAATGATACTGAAAAAGTTTCACCCAATGAATTAGAAAAATTAGAAAAAATAATGCAGTGACATTCTAACATATACTAACACCAAATTCTCTCTCCAACATAATGGCAAAATAATATTCTCGCCGAGTATACAGTCTTTCAGCAATCATCACTTCTTGGCATAATACTCCTTTTTCTCCAGTCTGCTTAGTAACTAACCGTTTGCCTAACATCTGAGCAGCTAAATCTTTGGCTTCTTGAGGTCTGTAAATAAAAAAGAATATGATTTAAAATAGTAAAAAAAATAGAGAGATATTTAAAGTAGAGAAAATGTAACCATATAATGATGTAATTTTATTCCCAAAGCATATGTAAACAATATTTATTAAAGTTTACTTATAATAATCAATGAAATTTGAAAAACCTGGCTCAAAGTAAAATTGTTTACAAGACAAAGTTATAATTTGATAAATGTGATCAGAATTCCCAGTCTATTACTATTAGGTATTTTAATGTTGAACTGCAAGAACTAATGATCTATGTGAAAAAGTGGTTGTTATAATAGATTAGTTAATGGTTTTCGAATAAAAAAAATATTTAAATACACTTTGCATTATAAAAAAATCAATTTTTATATGAAGTTTGATTCTTTTCGTTTGATTCTTTATATTCAAATCTAGCTTTATAACTTAACTTTAAGTTATTCAATGTCACATAATTCAAAGCCTTCTAATGTTGAGTAAGTACAAAATATCTATCAAAATTTTAAATTGCTATTTTGACTTTTGGATGGTGGAACATTTAGAGAATTGGAAAGATAAAATTTGTGAGAAAAATGCACCAGTTTTTTTTTTCTTCCTATTGTTTCGACAGGTATGGATACACTAGTTTTAAGATTAAGAGTCTGCCAATTAGCTTCTTAGTTTTATGAATCTGTTATAATCTCAATTATGTCTTTTATTAAATTATCAGCTCTATGTGGGCCAAGGTCTTCAGAATTTTCTTCTTCTTTTTAACCAGAATGTTTCAGTTGTCACTCTCAAGTCCTCACCAGTACCTGAAGAGCTGAACTCTTGTAGAGCAAACAACATTTTAATATCTGAAATTCAAATCCTTAAAGCATTTCAAGAGAACTGTCCATAATTTGGTTTTAAAAATTTGGAATGAAAAATATTTGACAGGATGGGTTATCAGTCCCACAAACTTACAAGCTAGAGCACTTGTGTATTGTTTGATATACCTGGCTTTGGAGACCCTACTGCTACATAGTTCAATACACTCCAGACCCACACAAAACCACTCACCACACAAGCTAAAGGACAATTATGTCCTTTAACTGGTGTTAATATCAGCTGTTTTGGAGGGGAAAAAATTGCAAAGTATTTTATGAAAAAAGTCATTCAAGCAATGATTTTGCATTTATGACAGTCAGCATCAAATCTTTAAACCAATATTTTTACTAAAAACCCCCCAAGGCTATTTTTGCATACCTGGAAAGCTTTTTAACCAATTGCCAACCACATTCACTAATAAAGAGTAACACAGTTACTTTTTTAAATGATGTAATGAGCACTTAATTTATACTTACGAATAAGCAGTTTTCACACCCCCTTTTAAGCCAGATTCAAAAGTTCCCTTTCCTCGACCCCCAGCAAGAACTTGGGCTTTGACAACAAAATCTTTACTTCCTAATAATAATGGATGATATAAATTAACAAACAATGAAACACAATTGCAGCAACAAAGTTTAGATACTTATTCACAGTTCAGAAGGAAATGCATATGTAACTAACAATGTACATAACGTTCAGTGTCTTCAGAAAAAGAGAGAAATATAACAACTTTTCTCAGTACAGTGTCTAGGCATTGTATACAATACCTAGAAACTGTATGCAATGATTAACACTTAAAGGCAAAGTATGGTTTGGCAGGACAAACTGAAATTTTTTTCTCTCAAGTTTCTTTTCTTTTAAAAATATAAAAAGTTTCAAGGAAAATAAAAATATTTAATTAAAGAAAAATAATATTTTCTTCATTTAATAAACTTTATAAATTTTTTTGTGAATTTTTTTCCAATTTTTTATAATATCTGTTAAGAAAAAACATCAGTATAAGGAATACCTGCAAATGACTACTCTTAATAAAACATGAATGTAGGGGAATATCGAGTAATAATAATCGATAATGTTAATATACAGCCATACTAAATTTATGTATCTTTCTAATAAAACAAAATAAAATACAAATCTTCTTACTAGTTTCAACTAATTTCACCAAAAAAATATTTCTAATTATAATAATAGATATAATAATATATATAACAGATAATATAACAGATTATAATAATAATAATTGTTGTTGTAGTCTATGACAGTGCGAAATATTTCCAAAAGTTTGTCGGAAAATTAGTTTCTGCCGCCTGAAGACTGTATAGGATGTCCTCTGGTCGTGAGCCGAGTAATCATACTAAAAAGTAGGAAATAATCATATTTCATGCTTTAAAGGCTTGTAATTTAACATTGTAAACAATGTGCGTAATGTTTAATCCTTCCAGGCACTGCATGCAATGCCAAATCTTCAACTTTACTAGGTAATATATGCAACATGTAAATGACTTTTTTAAATAATTTAAATGTTTTGAATGTAAATACACAAAAACTTAACAGTTATTCAAGCAATAACAGTTATTAAATCTGATAAATAACTTAATATTCATAATGATATAAAATTTATGTGACAATATATATATTTATATATAATATAAAAAGCTTCAAATAATCTTTTTATGTTATTCCTTTCTTGAAAATATTTTTCTTAATTTATTACTCAAAACGAAACGCTTTCTCACACTTTTAAATTCACATCCTCCTTTAATCTATTTTTGGCTCAAGTATGCATTAATTAAAAGTAAGACATTTTTCCTTTGCTTTTTGTGGGAATCTAGCGACCTATTTGATAAACCAATCACAATTACTAAAATTTCCTTTATTCCCAAAAATGAAGCATTTTACGAATTTACTTTGCAAGATTTTCTCTAACTTTTATTAAGGAGCACAACAATTTCGTGATCAATTTTATAGCTGTTCTGGATCTAATAATAAATAAATAAATTTTATACTCTCTTTCCATGCCTAAGACCTATTTTTATCCTTCCACTCGGCAACATCGTTTATATATATATATGAAATTAAGATAAAAGAAAAAATATAGAAAAGTTCAATTTCAATAAATAAGGAAAAATTAAAATGAGCACAAGTATTATTTTTGAGACTTATAAAAAATTATATCATTACCTAAATTTTCAGCAGCTTGCAGAGCTTCATCTGGAGTTCTAGCCACTCCAAATTTAGGAACCTTGACGCCAGCACTAGATAATAAGCCTAAACTGATATGTTCATGGAGATTCAAGTTTCTTTTTTGAACATAGTTAGGAAGCTTTGTTGTACAATTAACCTAATGAACAAAAAAAAGTTTTTAATTATTTTAACATATAACTAATATTTTAAAATTAGTTTTTGACAAAGTTGCTGCTGATTGGCACACATTGATGTATACTAATTAAAAATAATTTCGTCAGAAACATAGCCCAGGAAAAAAATTACTTAATAAAAATTAAAGAAAAACACAGATATTAATTATTTAAGCCAATATGAACTAAGCGATTCGATTGAAGGTAACATTATTAATAATAATTTTATTAACAGTTTAATGATAATATAAATTAAATTTCTGATTTAGGGTGACCTGGGGTAATTCCTGATCAAAAAACGCAAACATCTATTTTGTGAAAAAACTATTCAAAAGAGAAATTTAATATTTACTGGAAGTTTGAGGCTATATGAGATGAGTCCTATGCCACCTTTTTTTGTTTGAAAATCTAATTAGAATTTAAAAGATTTTAAATTTTTAGTGATCAGGAATTACCCCTGGTCTTGATCATTTCTGGGGTAATTCCTGATCACTTCTGGGGTAATTACTGATCACCAGTTTTTATTGTAAAAGGGCTGTTTAGAAATAATTATATAATGGTAATTAACAAATAAGACATCAAGATCAAACAAATAAACCAAAAAGATATGTTTAAGCAGCTAATAAAACAATTTATTTAAAAGCAAGAGGAACGATTAACACTTTAAATTTTCAAAAATCTTTGCATCATGCNCAAAATAAGTACCTTTTAAGTACTTTTTAAGCGCTCAAAAAATATTTTTTATCACTTTCCAAAAGAAAAATCATAATTAGGATCTGTGTACTAATAAAAAAGTTTTCAACTGTTTAAAGTTCTTAATTTATAAACATAAAATTCAAAAACTTTACATGATTGTGATAAAATAACTAGTTTCTGATAAATATTGCAGAGAAAATTGTGGAAATCATGCATTTTTTGTATTTTGCATGAAGATTTAGAATTTAAATTTACACGGCAAGGAAAAAAATTTCTTTTAAAAGATAGAAAATTAAGCACTTCTTACAAACACCAAAAAAAGCACCTTTAAGGGCTTTTAAAAATTGCAAGAAAAATAAGCACCTTTAAGCACTTTTCAAAAATGCTACGCACCCTGAATAACACAATTTAAAAATGTACTCACCCCACATCAACGAGAGGGGGTTTATCTCTACCACGGCAGTAACAGAAAAAGATGTTTGGACGTAGGACAGAAAGCAGTTTGAAAGATACTTATTTTGTTAGATTAAACAAAAAATTATTATTAAGTAAATGTAGTTATACTTTAGTAAAGTGTACAAGCATTCTTGTCCATGTCTCAAATTTAAAAAAAAAAAATTTTTTTTAAATAAAACTTAGGTGATCATTATTTACCCCAGAAACAGAGTGATCATGATTCATGAATTACCCAGGGTCACCCTTCTTCAATTTTTAAAATCACTTCTAATGCTTAAATGATGCTTATTGTGATCAATAAAAAAAAAAAATTTGAACTAAATGCAAAAAAATATTCCTTAAAAAGAAGTTTTTTTTTTTTTATTAGCATTTTGTGGAGATTGAAGACATAAGTACTTAGTTTCACTATAATTTTATTACCTAACAGCTATCACTGTA
Organism: Parasteatoda tepidariorum; assembly: GCF_043381705.1. Taxonomy (NCBI): domain Eukaryota; kingdom Metazoa; phylum Arthropoda; class Arachnida; order Araneae; family Theridiidae; genus Parasteatoda; species Parasteatoda tepidariorum. The sequence continues at coordinate 28,777,935 of NC_092206.1, read as the reverse complement.
GTTAAATTTGAGTTTTATCTCCATTTTCTCTTTATTGTCACCTCTGCATTTTGTTAGTTCCAGCTTTTTTGGATACATTATTTTTCTTTAAATTTTCAAAACGAAAATTTTAAATTCACCCTACTTGTCAAATTAATTTAATTTTAACAAAGAGTACTTAAAAATCCAAAATCCATTAATTACATATAAATTAAAAAACGCATATTTAAAAACGAAACAGCACTTATATTTAAATTTTTTTTTAAAAATTACTTTGAAAATTAAAAAACTAAAACTTATATTGTAATTACATAAAAAATTATAATGCTCAAATAATTGAATTTTTAACGTTTAAAAAAATATCTCAGAAAGTTTCCGAATAAATAAGAAAATGTAAAAAGTCTACATCATGTTTACATTAACTACACGTCTAATTCAATATCAAATATGCCGCTGATAAATAAAATTATGATTGATGCTTTGTCGCCAAATTTGGCGATAAGAACCAGGATATTTGTAATCAAAATTTTTAGTCTAACAGAAACTAAGTCTTGAGCTCAATAAATTAAAATTTAACAATCAATTATTATGAAGGGGAATTTTCAATGATAATTTGGTTACTTATTAGAGGCAGATTAAGAGATAAAATGCTTCAGAATTTACAAATTTGACACTCCCCAAAATAGAGATAACGGAGATAGTATGGAATAAAAATTATAGGATATTTGTGAAATTAAATTAAGCCTAAAGAACTTTTTCTAAACAAAAATGCTGATTAGTAGCCCTTTTTAATTACTTACCCTACTTAATAGATTTGAACCTTCTCTTGTAGCAGATTTTGCGAAAATACGAAGTGCTGCATTCGCCATAGTTTCAGCTCAGACGTATTTTTCCTGAGTTGATATCAGTTTTGGTGGAGAAGGTTTTCCGTATTAACCTTTCTGAATTCAGGGCTGAACTAGATCACATCACACCGATCATTGGAAATATCGATTTGACCTTCACTCAACCTTTTCACCTTCAGAAACATCGTAAATAAAAATTCCAAACACTTCGATCATTTTAAATGTTCTTCTAGAATGATACCTGCGCAAAAGTGCTAAGATAAAGCTCGTTGACTTAGGTAATTTATTTGGAGATAATTTTCCATGCAAGCGTTTTCGACGCAGGAGCAGCAACATATTGGCTAGCCGCTTGTCATGCATCCTGTTATGCATATTTTATAGATGCATATGCGATCACTATCCATGGAGAATGAGAACTTGGATGTTTAGAAAATATTTTCTCTCAAAAAATTCGCCAATCAGATTCTCCTTTTCTTTTAACAGCGATCGGCTGTGTGTGAACCACATGCAGTGAAAACGGTTCCTCAGCATGCGGCCCTCTCAGCAATGCGATCAGTTTTGCTCTCAGCTGTTTTTGCTTCCCAGTTTAAGGAGCATTCAAATTGCATTCGATTGTTCTAGATGAGTGTACGAGTGTTTAGAAATTGCTTGTGAGACGACCTGTTCGCCCCTGAGCAAATCACATTGACTTGCGATCGCATATACGAATCGTGCCACAGTGGACTATATTGTAAAATCCAATTAATAATTCTCAGCAGAACTAGTAGCGGTAAGTGAGTGGATGGATGACCACTTTGAGCAGCCTGAGCAATGACCGAGGGTATGCTGTAAAAAGGGCATGCTCATTAAACTGTTCTACCGTAAAGTCCTCGACTTCACACACAGGTCGTCGGGCTACCCAAGTTGGGTAGCCATTCCCTTCACAGAGGATTAAAATTGTGATGGCATGTGAGACGAATACTCGAGAATTATTCTCGAGAATGCTTCCCAGACCGTCACCAATAGTCCATTGAGCATTGTGCAGTTCTAGTGCGACGTAAATAACTAACTCCTACTACTGCATCTGTGAATCGTGTTCTGTGAGAATGCTGGTATCTATGAATATAAAGCTGAATGGGCTTCAAGTCATCACTAGGAATCGATCCCATGTCATCACAACGACAGCTCAGTTCCTTAGCTTTGAGCCATCACGTCTTTAGAAAATACAAGAAATTGTAAAAAATAGAGAGAACTCAAATTGAAATTTCAATTTTATCATTATTTCTAGTATCAGCGTTTTTATTTCATAAATTGGATAAATTAATCGCGTGTGTATGAAATCTGTGAAAATTCAGGCGAAATTTGCAGTGGATTAATGCAGAAAACAAAACTCGATCATTCTATTTTTCGATCATTCTATTTTTCATTGTTTTATTACATGAGCTTTTAATTTAAACTGTGACTATACTCTCTAAATGAAATTTCTTTTTTTAAAATTTAATCTTCTGTAAATTTGAAATAGTTTGGTCCAAGTCATCGAATCTTCTCAAAACATCGCTTTCTAAACGGTCGATTTTTGTGAAAGTGGAAAATAGGTAAAAGATACTTACCTCTTTCTTTATAAAAGAATAAAACAATGTCCAAGAAATCAACCACATTAGAAGTAAAACCTATATTTATGACCGGGTAAAGGATCATGTTGGACAGCCACAGGACCCCATTCTCCCAAGTCTTTGAAAGAATATGAAAATGGAGGTGTACAGCATTACTGGTATAAGTACACCACTAGTATGAGTATAAAGATGTATTTTTGAAAGCATATGTTCGCTTTTTTATGGATTAAGTTGGTTTTGATTTTAGTTTAAACTCCCTTCTATCATATGGAGGAATTTCTGGACAACAGTTGGATTGATCGGATAAATTTTCAGATCTAAATTAAAAAAATGTTTGGTATTACCTTCGCAAACAAGTTGCTATTTTGGGGCTTCATTTATGGTAGTTATATAAGTTGGAACAAGGGTTAATCCGTGTTTGATCTTCTCACATCATTTCTGCTTAATTGGTAGATTGGAAAGTCGATAACATATAAACATTTCAGTTAGGCGAGGACATAATCCATACTAAAACTCATTTCTGTAATATTTTCATAACAGTTTTCCACAAAAGGCTGTGATTTACTGTTTTCTTAGAGATGGAATATTTTATTTATTTCTTTTGTTGCAAATCATGCTTCCGTTCAAATTTATTATCAATTCTATGTCTCATTCAATAAAAAATTATTCCGTGCATATTTCTTCCAAATTTCCTTTCTATGTTCATTCATTTCCAAATTCGACGCGGAAAATAAGTTGTACCTTAACTTTGGAGGCCAGCATATATAGAAAAAATGCACAACACTAGAAGTAAATTAGTTCAGTAAAAAAATGTAGCACATTTCGCAGATGGTTTCCCAAACATTTATTGGAAGAATCGTTAAATTTTTTTAATGCAGCCGATGCTGTAATTTATGGTGTAAATTGTTAAAAAAAGAGTAGAGACTCTATATTTTATAATAGAACATAAAAACTCGAATTAAAAAAATAATAAGACACGAAAAGATAATCGTTTAAAACTAGTATTGCAAGGGTTCACAAGAGTCTTTCGATATTTGTAAATGGCATTAAGTGAAAATAATTTCTGACTGAAAACATAATTATTGAAATAAAAATAAATAAAATTAATTAAAAAGATAACAAAACAAAACAAGAATATGACTTGCGTATATCCTTGTTAAAAATTAATCTTGTTAAAACTATACATTATGTATATCCTTGTTAGAACAAAACACTAGAACATTTAGGAATTCTATAATACCAAATTTTGGGTGCTCGCAAGCACTTTTTCTTCTTCTTTCCTTTCTATGATTAGGAGAGACGTGAAAAAAGATAACGATGTGACAAGTGCGTCCATTTCAACAACAATTTAATTTTTTCCGCTACGTTTGAATGGGATAATTTAAAATTTGTCATTATTCCGTGCTCAATCAAGGCTACCGGGATTTTTCCAGTTTTGTTTTTCACCTTTATTTTCCGTTTTTCGTGGCGACTTTATGTTTCAAATCCCTTTCGATCTCCTCATTCACGCCTAGCAATTCCTATGTGGCGTCTATTTTTTGAGCTCTCGAAATATGTTTTTTTTAAAAACTATTTTCCTGTCTTTGAAGCAAATAAAGTTTTTTGATCAAGTATATCTCTCTGGGCCGGGATAGCCAGGTCGGTAGGGAGCTGGGCCCATATCCAAGAGTTCGTGCGTTCGATCCCCGCCGACCGAAGACTCCCTGTGTAGTAAACGGTGACTGATGCACGTTAAATCTGTCGAGTCACAAAGTCCTCCATGTTTCCATAACAAATCAATACCTCTGGGGGTAATAATTTGGCCTTGATAACTTGGTTGGTAGGGCTATGTTCTCGGGTTCGTGAGAATGGGAGTTCGAATTCAGCTGGCCGAATAATACCCATGTATAAAATGGTGTCTGGTGCATGGTAAATCTGTCGGGGTCACAAACTCCACCAAGTTCTCATAATAATTCATTACCTCTGGATTGATCCAGGAGTTTTCTTGTCTTCTGGATTGGGTTCAAAATTACAAGGCTGCGGAATTGAACATTAGTAGTCGTAAACCCAAAAATTGGGCCGGCGGTTCAGAGACAGATATAATATAAAATATTACATAAAAGTATATCTTTCTGCTTCAGTTTCTTGAGGTTATTCATATACCATGATTCCACTGGTTTGAAATTGAAGTTCATTAACGTAGAGTGAGCTTATATGATTTAAACTACTGAAACATCTGCTCTAAAAATCTGTTACTGCAATAAAAAAAAATATTTTGTTTATTAGTGTAATTAATTCTGCGTTTATTCAACGTATTGACCAATTTGCAGCCATGCAACTATAATAAAAATTGTGTAGTTGTCTTTTTGAGTGAAGGTTTTAGAAGTTATACTTCTTATGCGACTTCCAACAAGGTTGCGTTAAACGTTTAACGCTACATTTTTATTGGCCGGGAAATCACGTGTTAGGATCCAGTTTTCCCTCATTCATTTCCATATTGTTTTGGTTCTCACTAGCATAAAAATAATAAAAGTCATAAAAGTATTGTTTTTCTATAAATATTTTTTCAGTTTGATTTGATACACATATCATTTACTAGGGTAGTATTTTTTATTTTCAAATTTAGTGGATAACAATTGTAAAAAATGAGTGAATGCAATCCCACGGACAATGCGACGGATTTAAGATGTCAAGGTACGTCTCTTGTGAATATCAATTGATTGTTAGGTTTTCTCTTCTGAAATTACATTATGACGCATTCACATACATTATTAATACAAATACATTTTCCAGGGCGAGACGATGAGGCAAACACAGGCGCTTCCACTGGTTCAAGAGGTTCAAGAGGGAAAAATGCACAATATTACCGTGATTACAGAGCACGAAAGCGAGCGGAGCAGGAAAAAGAGTCGTTGAATAGAACTAGTGATCCTTCTACGACTGCTGATTCTTCTACAATTAACGTCGCAGGTTACGAAGTTTAACTTCTTCCGCGCGGAGGGACTCCACGCACTATTTTTTTGTAAACATTACTGTCTATTTATTCGTATAGAACAAGTATTATAAGAAAATAAGGATCAAAACAAGCATATATAAAAAATTTAGAAATCACACTTATTAGCACAAATTTCTTTCATATTTAGTTAAAAAAAATTTCCCTTAAGAAAGTAAACTTCCGAACCATTTTCTTCTTTTAGTAAGCCTGTTTAGGCTGATAATGAAATGAATGATAAGCTTATATTCAAAATGATAATGAATGATAAGCTTATATTCAAAAATATAATAGAACTATAAACAGCAAAACTTTATAAAGTTTATTACTAATTTTTCATCAAATCTAGATTCTTAAAGAAAACTACGTGAAGAAGACGAAATTGCAACCATACTTTAACAGAATTGTATGCATAATTTAGTTGCCCATGAAGTATTTGCTCAGCTTCTAAGCATGAACTTGGGAAGCTTTTGTGCAATTTTTTTTTCCCTCAATCAGAAAACTAAAAACTATCTGTTTAAATAAAAAACTCTAAAGGAAACTAAACTAAAGAGCAATTTATTTTGCCTTCTCGCGAAAATTGTTGATCACGAAATAATTAATCTTACAAATTAGTCAGACAAGTGTCTTGTCTAGGGAAAGTGTAAAATAAATAAATTATATAAATTTTATATAAAATATAATTCGTTTATATTTATCAATTAAATAATAAAATTAAAGGGCATCTATTTAATAAATGTATATTGAATGTAATTTAAAATGACAGTGTAAGGTCTGGTGAAATTTAACTATACCTTATAAATCAGATGATTTTTAAAATTTATATAAACAAATACAACTGTTAGATTTCAATTCCTGCTATAGTTCTTAAAAATGTTCAAGGATTAAGTCCAGCGGTTCTCAATGTTCAATGGTTCAATACACCATCAAAGAAAGCTCGTAGTACCGCCTTTTTGTTGCCCAAAAAAGGCAGGTTGGTCTACTCACATGTGCATTTTAGTCACAGTATTTGTTGCTTAGTTGTTGCAGTATATTACGCAACTTGTACAATGCGTAAGAAAAAAAAAATTAACCACCCATAATAACTTTGATTTAATGATCGTTTCTTAGGACTCAAACTTAATGGTACGAAGAGGTAACTTCAAATATGCTAATTAGTTATTGCAGATGATATTTTAAACTACGAAATCAAACCCGAAAACGCACTTTCTCTGAATAAACATACCTTTTGTTTCGACGGATTCCGACTTCCAACTTCCAAATTATATATTTAAAATTGAAAATGTTTTCGACTATTATTAAATGAAATAATAAAAATTAATAAATATTAATTAAAAGTTATATTTTGCATGGAATTATCTTTGAATAAACGGATTTTATAGTTGTGTGGAAAAATTTTTTTATTCATTAAAAAAGTTCTAAAGATATGGCGAAATATGCAAAAAATAAAATTAACATTAGGGGATCCAAACATCGGACCACTCTCCTGACCAAACTATGGAGACCATATTTTCCAGATTGCGCTACCCCCTATATTTTGGGGGTCAACAATCCGAAACCGTCGTAAAAAAGGTATGTTTATCAGAGAAAGTATGTTTTTCTGCCTGATTTCATAACTTAAAATATCGTCTGCACTAAGAAATTATCATATTTGAGGCAGAGTTGGCCGTTGATTACAGTAATCGATTACAACTGTAATTGATTACATATCATTACAGCNATTACTGTAATCAAAATTGTAATCATGATTACAGCTGTAATCAAAATTTTTTGAAAGTTTTAATCGTGATTACAACTAATTGATTACTGTAATCGACTATGTAATCATGATTACAGCTGTAATCAAACTTTGTAATCACGATTACAAGTAATTGAATATTGTAATCATGATTACAGCTGTAATCAAAATTTTTGAAAATTGTAATCATGATTACAAGTAATTGATTACTGTAATCAAAAAATGTAATCGATTACATTTTTGGCCAACTCTGATTTGAGGTCACCACCTTTAATCAATAAGATAGTGTTCTAAAACGTGAAGATCCTATCATTAGATCAAAAGTTATTCAGGGTGGTCCTTTTTTTCTTTGGTTCACTGTACATGTAGTTATTGTGAATACACCCTCACCTAGCTTTGCAAAAACACACAAAGCTCAAAATTTTAGGATTCGCAAATTATTTTAGCGAGGATATCAACACCATCGAATGACTACAGAGAGATATAGAACTAAAAACATTCCATACCTGTTCGATAGCAGGAGATAAGAGAGATAACTTAAAATCTCTGAAACATCTACAACTATCCTCAAGCAACCAAACTGGTTTTGAAGTCCCATCTCGCCTTTCTCGGTATGATTCGACATATTTCACAGCAACGTTCTTTACTTAAACTATTTAAATTAAGTATTAAGTTATTTATTATGTAAAAGTACATTATGTTAAGTACTAAGTTAAGTTTATTCCCAATGTTCATACTTTTGTTAATTCGCTTTTGGCAAAGGTTTCAAAAATATACATTAAAGCCAGTGATTACGGAAAGCCTCCTGAATAGATATTATATCCGTCTTTGATCAGCTGACCCAATTTTTTGGGTTTACGACTACTGATGTTCAACTCCGTAGCTTCGTAATTTTGAACCGATTCAGAAGACAAGGAAACTCCTAGACCAATAACACCAGAGGTATTGATTTGTTATGGGAACAAGGAGGACTTTGCGACTCGACATGTTTAACGTGCATCAGGCACCATTTACTACAGGGGGAGCCTTCGGCTGGCGGGGATCGAACCCACGACCTCTTGAACATGGGCCCAGTGCCCTACCAACCAGGCTATCCCGACCCCTCCAGAATAGATAAGTTACATTAACGGAAACAGTTAAGAATAAAAATACTCCTACTTAAAAAGAATCAAGCAATTAAAAAATAAAGATAATATTGAACGCCAAATAATATAGTTGAGACTAATTATATGAATACTACAGACTTTTTCTTATTATTTCTGGCAGATTTATAAGTTCTGTAAAAAAAAAATGAACAAACAAACAAACAAATAAGTAAATAAATAAATAAATAAATAAAAATTTAAATAAAATTGAATTTTCTCAATGATTTTTCTTTTTTTTTACGAATTTACAGAAAATATAATATTTTTGTTTTACATATTCTCTAAATAAATCGTCAAAAAGAAGAAAAAAAATTTCGATCGATTTCAAACCGCGACATCTTGTTATTTTAATTTCAACATTATTTTCCTCTTCTTGAAAACAATAAAGCTTTATTTTAACTAAAGCTATGACATCGCGAGTTTGAAAGTGAAGAGCAGAAATTCTATTTTAATTATAAGAACCCGAGTCTCGCTTAGTCACAAGTCAAGGAAAATAAGATACAGGTAGTTTCAGAATATAAAATGAATCCTGCATAATCTTATCCGTCATCGCATCACATAAGTAACATTTAGCAATTGGAAGCGGAAATAAACTCTCCATAATTCAGTCTTTATGCGTCAGTTTCTGAAAGTAGCAAATCACTATTTACGCGAACAAATCATCGAAGCAACTATAACTCTTACGCAGTGTGATCAATTATTTTAAAAATGCATATGTAGTATGCAAAGAGTGCACATAATTATACCAACCTATTTTAAATTTAAACTTATGCTCAAAAAGTTATGGACTTTTGTGCAGAATATAAAGAAAGAATAAGATGATTACCTGTTTAAAAAAAAATTCGAATCAAAAGTATAAAATATTATTTTAAAGATAAACATTAACGTAAAATATTTTCCAAAAAAAAATGAAAAACTAAGAGCTAGGAGTCGAGTAGTGAATAAATAATTCGAATAGTATGCATTCAAAGTAGCAAATTCAATCGGTGCAACAAACTATGTTTGACGTAATTTTAATCAAAATAAGAAGATGAGGGGATACATAAGGAAAGTTCGATCGAGAGCGATCCAAAGTTTGGACCTTTAATGTTAATTTTAATTTTTACGTATTTCGCCATATATTGATAACTTCTTGAGCAAAGTGAAAAATTTTTGCACACAATTATAAAATTTGTTAATCCAAAGATAATTTCATGCAAAAAATAAATTTTAGTAAATATTTATTCTTTTTTATTATTTTGTTTAATAATAGTCGAACATTTTTTAATGACATATTTTATAATTTTATTTAATAAGAGTCGAAAGTTTTTTAAATTGTAAGGTATGCAACCTTTTGCATCATTTTAAAGAATGAAATTTTAAGTGGCAAAATACAAAATTTGAGCGAAATCAGTCGAATAGTTTCTGAGAAATTTGATTTTTAATATACGATTCTTTTAAAATTTGATTTTTCAGAAACTATTCCATTGATTTCGCTCAAATTTTGGATTTTAGAGTGTAAATTAAATATTTTAAAATAATATGAACAATTATATACCTTACAGTTCAAAATGTTTTTAACTATTATCAAATAAAATAATAAAAATTAATAAATGTTTACCAAAACTTATTTTTTGCATGGAATTATCTTTGGATAAACGAATTTTGCAATTATAACCAAAAACTTTTCAATTCACTTAAAAAGTTCTTGGGATATTGTGAAATATGCAAAAAGTAAAATTAACCTAGGATCGCTCTCCTGACCAAACTATGGGAAAAATATTTCCGAGATTGTGACTACCCCCTTTAATTTGGCTGTCAAAAATCCGAATTCATCGAAAAAAAAGATATGTTTCTTCAGAGAAGATGCGCTTTTGTGTCTGATTTCATAAATTAAAATATCGTCTGCACTATTTAATTAGCATATTTGAGGTCACCTCTTTAATTCATTAAGATAGAGTCCTAGAACGTGAAGATCCGATCATTAGATCAAAAGTTATTCAGAGTGGTCCGTTTTTTTTTTTACTATACTACATGTAAACTATACATAGGGTACATGTATTACTTACATGTTAACTATTCTAAGGTAAGCAATTCTGTGTTTAAAACGGAATATTCTTAATTTTTTCATGAGCAAGGAAAATTTAAATTATTGACTTCATAATTAAATATATTGGAAAAAAACTTTATTTTTCATAAAACATTTCACTTAGCCAAATATTTACCAATTAAAAAATTGAATTCCATAATAACACAAGTAATAATGCTATTAATTATAATTAATGATTTAAAGCGTCAGTGTCCTTTAATCGCTTATTAGATGCTTTCTATTCGATTACAGCGTCTCTTCTTTGCCCTCCAACTGCTAAGCATTGAAGACAGCTTAAATTAAATAATTATGTCTTATTTATTCATATTTTGTTAGCACAATGATTTTTTTTATTTAAAACAAATTTCCTCTAGCATAAGGTAAAGTTAGATTTATGTGGAATTTAATGATACAAGATAATCAAGCAGTTAATCACGCTAACATACAAGAAATTACGTATTCAACGAAACGCAATCTAATGGCGTTGTTAAAAACTAAGTTAAAAGTTTCAGCTTAGCTGCTTTAAGTAAACAATTAAGAAATACCTATTATAAAAAATATATATATATTTATTTTGCTTCTAAAGAAAAGCTCTCTGATATAAGCGATAGAAAACAAATTGAAGCTCACCTTGTAAGAGGTAAAAAAGATTGAACTAATCAATTTGTAACTTGAATTCTATAAGAAATTAAAAATAATGAAAACGATTTGGTAATCGATATAAAAAATGTTAAATAATAATTATGCTTAAGAATATGCAAACGATAGTTTTCTGATGTAATACTTTACAGGCGTTTTAATCGAAGTTATACGCAAAAACAAGATAAAATAAGAAGCAAAAAGTCATTAAAATGCTACTAGACTGAGTGGTGCACCCACGTATGGTAAGCTTCTTCTCTATTGTTGAAATTTTTTATTTTTTTTATTTGTCCGGAATCATGAAATACGCCAACGTAGAAAATCATTGGCAATAGTCTTTAGCTTAAAAAATTAACCTTTATCATTAAAAAAATATCAGTGTAGTATCGGAAATGACTTGCAAATGTATACTGAAAAATGACTCGTTGCCTTTAGAAAATATCGGTGATTTGATCCAGGCACCACGAACCCAAAATCCTGCTGTTTTGAAAAGTCGTGATTTCATTAAGTTAAGCACCTCGCCTAAAAACAAATTATATATCCAGGCTTACAACGGGAAAGAAACCGGCTACTTTTATGCTTCAGAAAGTTATACGGAGTCACTAGAATGATACTAGTCACGGCGTAGTATCTATCCTGGAAATGATTGTCCAATCGACAGCGGTATTGCTAAAAACGCAGAATAAACCTCTCGAACCTACAGCCACCTGCAACTATTTGCATTTCTTTTAAACAGAGAAATTCGTTTGAAAGTTTCGTTGTCAGGGTCTGATTATCGTCTAGGCCCAATAGGCATGGGCTTAGGATCACAATTTCTGAGGGCCTCAAAAATTAGTAAAAAGTCGAATGGAAGGTGGGATAGCTTTGTGTTGGTTTAAGTACTAAATAAAAAATAATTACAGCTTACAATAAAAAAATAATTCAGCTAATCAGTGACTTTTAGCAGAAATCACTGATTTCAATTGTTAGTGGTCACCAAACTATTTTTATTTTGACATAATATTGGTTTGTTGTTTTATATCTTGCTTTAATTTATAGATACGTAAACTTTATCGTAGAAAATAATCTTCAATCGTCTGCTTTCAAAATTTCTTAGAATGTTTATCTTGAATCATGCAGTTCATCATTATAGATTTTTTTCATTATTATAGATAATCATGCAGTTCATTATAATAGATTATTTTCTATTGTTAGGACTAATTACTCAAAATATTATGTAAACTTCAGTATTTTCAGAATATTTTGTTAGGGGCCGGGAGAATTTAGTAGGCCTTGAGCCTAAATTTGTTTTGATCGGTCCCTGTTCGTTGTAATTAAAAAGTTTCACATTAATAAACGAAAAACAAACTAAAACATATTATGAAAGATTGAAATAACACGACAAGTATTCTTTAAAGATTTGAACTTTATTGGAAACATGAATGTCAAAAACAGGAAAAAGTATTCATGTACAATAAGTTATATATACAACAAATACATGATTTATGCAATAGGCTTCATCACATGAACTAATGAAACAATATGTTATAAAGAATGACAAGACAATGCTATTGATTATGCGAACAACATAAATTAAACTGTGAAAAATTGTATGTTTTTATTTTCTGCTGGGTCTTCCTACATGCATTCACTGTTCAGTCAAGACAAGATAAATATTAATTATTATCTATAAAAAGTATTAGTATGGGTAAAAAGGTGATATCACCAGCACATTTTTGAAAAGGTGAATGAACGAACATGTTAAGTTGGCTAAAGAATAACTTAAGAGAGCTAAGTTTAAAAATCATTGTAGGCAAACAAAGTACAAATAGTAGGAAATTATTTATAAGTAATTAAAAACAATTTGCCGAACTTCTAACGGCATTTTGTTAACTAGTAACGTTTTCGAACGATTTTTCTAATTCTAATCGAATTCTCAGTTTAAGAGTGCACAATAAGGGAAATAAAAAAACAATTATTTAAATTAATTATATTGAGTTTCCTAGAATACATACTTAGTCTTACAACTTAATCAAAAATAAAATATTAAAATTGAATTGAAATTAAAATGATTTTAATAAAGCTTATTTTGTAAAATAAATTACGTCATTATTAAACAAGTAATGTTAAAATAAGTTTTTGCGATGCAAATTATTTTATGACGAAGATTTTCTTTTCGGTATTTCTTGAGAAAAAAAACTCTATTTAGTATATTAATAAAAAGACTATAAATGTGGGGCTTTTTTTAATGTTTCAATATTATGGAGAAATAGTTTTAACATGTCCACACACCCAACTTTTCAATTGTTCTCGATTTCTTGCTCCATCAAAAAATATCAACAGCTAATAACATTTGAAAAATAAATCTCAGTTACCTTTTTTAACACGCGAAATAAAATGACAAACTTTTCTAAAATCTATAACTGTTAGCTTTCAGTTTTTTAAAGAAATAAAAAGAAATAAATTTAAAAAAATAAAATAAAAAAACTTCTCTTTTTTGGCAAATACTGGAAGAGAAAGAAAATTATCTCAACTTAAATAATGTCTTTTAACGTTCTATTTCTACTTTGAAAAAAATTATTATACATACAAAAGATTAAGAAAAAGGTTTTAAAATTAAATTCCTCGTAACTTGAAAAGATCGTTTTTTTTACATTTTGTTCTGAAAAGTTCAGTACTAGTATATAAATGTAAAAAAGTTTGATGTACTAGTACAACTATAACCAACAACACTAATATAAGAACTTTAACGTTAAAATTAACTAAAATACGTACTAAACCTTTATAAAATAAAAGCACAAAATTAAAAATAAGTGATATACAATGCAATCAGGAAGAAAAGAATCAAAACATACTGATCCATTCTCTGACCAAGGCAATGAGATAAATGCCGTCAGAATGACGTCACACAAAAACAGACGTCACGTCATTCTGTAGCTGTCTATAACTGAAACTCCTTCATAGCCTAGTTAGAGAATTGGTCTGATAGACTATGAATTAAATTATATTGCACAATTTTGTTAAAAGAATAAAGAAAAAGTAAGTTTCTTTAACACTTTTTATCATATAATTGATCAATTCTTTACACTTCACAGTTGTTTTACAAACACACATACGATTGTCAAACCACATACCTCTACACATATCTCACACATTTCATCTTCTTTTTTTTAAAAAAGGAATAAATTTCATTCTATGACTGTATTCATTATTTATAAAGTCTTTTGCGTCGTCAGTATCTTTAGTTGCCAGCAACTTATCACATATCACATATTCAGTGTCATTCAGGTATTATGAATGCAATAGGTGCACGCATTACTCTGAATAACAATGGTAAAAACAGTCCTTAAACTATGAATTTCAGTTCCTGCAATTTAAGTAGCACAAAAGCATTTAAAAAAATGAGTAACACGTGTACCACTTTTGAAATCTCATAAACCAACACATTTCTACATTTTACCACATATTTAGGTTTTCTTTAATTTTATTTTAAAAGAACCAATGGGTGTTCTTTTGGATAGTAAGGAATTAAACCAAAATTAGGATGTGCGTTAAAAAAAAACTCACCTGTGCGTTAAAAATGAAATCAGGCATTAGCAAAATTTTAAACACGCTTTTTGCAGCTGTCGGGCAGTAACATCTTAAAACCATCTTACTTGCTCAACATAATAAAAAAACATTTAAAAAATTTGAATTTTTAAATATCTATGAAAAAACTTCTAACGACATTTATGATTAAAAAAAACTGTAAGAAATTTTGTTGAGCAGTATTGTCTTTTATACTGATTTATAAAACATTAACAATAAGTACGGTAATTGTTTAGTTCGTGCGCATAAGAGGTGTATGGAAACTATTAAGGAATAATACATCTTTGTAATAAAAAAGTTTCACGAAAAATCAAATGAAAAATTTGCATTACAATATAAATTTGTCTTGATGTATTTATTAATTCTTCATTAAACAAATGCTCAAAGCGGAGAGTAGGCTGATATCAATTTAGTTTATAACAATCTAACCAGGTAAATACCAGTAAAAAAAGACTAGTAGTATAACTAAATACTTGATTGATTTGATAGTAGTATACCAGATAGGAATTAGGTTAGTTAAGATTCCTCATTTGTTTAACAATTAATTTCATTTATTTAAATACATTTAATGTGGTATATAGATAAATAATAATTTTGACAATTGATCATTATTGTCCATAAAAGGAATTAAAAATTAATTAAATGGAAAAAAAACTCAAACTTATGGTTTGATTGAATAAAGTAAAATTTTTTATACCAATCGCTTATAAAGTTATACACCCTCAGTTTGCTTTTTTGAGAGAATACTGATAAAAGAAAACCATATAAAAAGAAGTTATTTCATGTTATATCAATCAACATATATTTTAAGTAAGGTAGATAAGTAAGTTCAACTTAAATTTAAAATGAATTCACGACATACTTTCCTCAGAACATAAATTCGAAACTTACTTCAGGAGGCAAGATCTATTTACATTATATATAACCTATCGATTGAGTTGGCAACTAAGTTCCCACCGTTTCAAACATTAATTATTCATCACGAATTATTCCAAATAGGGATTTTTATTGTTCGAGTTAATTTTCAGGTCATTAAAATGGAATGTCAAGTTGAGAAAAACTAGCATTTTCGACACCTTTTTATTAAAATTGTTCTTGCTTTTAAGCCCTCAAAATATGCTCGTGGCTTTTGTGTTGTGCAAGAAGAGGGTTCAACAGATGAAAGAAGCACTCGTGATTGGTATGCCAAGTTTAAAAATGGAAATCTTGACCACAAAAAAGCACCTCATTCTGGCCGTCCAATTGAGTTTAATGAAGAGCGTTTAAACCAAATTTAGTTCGAATAATTCGAGTCAAACGACAAAGAAACTGGCAGAAAAAAAGAACATTCCCTCGCGTTAAACTTTTAAAACATTAAAAAAAGTTTAAAAAAAAAAAAAAAAAAAAAAAAAACACCAGGAACAAAGTTGCTAACCCAAGAGTTTAACAAAAGAGGGCAATAGATGCTTACCAATGTAGATTAAACACCTGTAGTGATGAGTATTAGTAGCTAATCTCTAATCTATCACTTAAGATTAGAGACTAACTACTAATTCACTTAGAGACTTTCTGTTAGAACAGGTTCTATTTAATGTAACTAGTTCTTGAATACGACGCTTCAATTAGCACAATTCTATTTTCAGATCTACATACTAAATCCCCGTGGCATTTTACACCGAAACCAACTTGGACCAGTCTACCTCGCAAAAAGAGGTTTGAAATTTCCCAACCACAATACCACAAGAAACAAGAAAGGGAAACAAAATACTCAAACAGCCCGAGCGAAAAGCGATGAAGTTTCTTCCATTTCATTTGTAAAACAAAAAAAAAACGAATATCATCAGCATGGCACAAGAAATAAAATGAAACACAGACATCACGATTGAAACGAAATATGAGTGTCGCATCCAGCATGACACGGATAAAAAAAAAATACAAAAATGTCATGAAATATTTTGATAGCAATCACAGTTACAGGTACCGCATTCTCATCATTTGAGCAATGGCAGTAAAAAACGCAGTTGTGATAATGTTACAAGCAACGGACAGAGGCACGCCATCATTGTCCAGCGAGGCTTGCCTGGGAAAAGGTGTCGCTATCGCATCGTTTTGTCCCATGTCAACGTCCAGCTTCTCAGAACCATCTACCGATTCATTATCGTCGTATTCATCGAATTTTGGCAGTTGCGTTGATTCAGATGTGATGTTAATATCGCCACCAATATAAATGGGATGCTGATCACCCTCGTTAAGGGATGCTTTAGAGAGATCTTCTTTGCTAGAGGATTGACAGTCGAACCACCAGACGGATGTAGAACGAGGATAAGCTGGATCAGCTTTGTCAACCTGAAATACGAAAACGAAAAAACTTCAATAAGTAAAAGGTTAAATTGATTTTTTTAAGACAATTTCTTTTAAAAGTTTAGTTTTATTGATAACGTTGTAGAGGATAGACTATTCGAGACGGGCAGAGATTAATCCATGATGATCCGAATATAACACGGTTTAGATTGGAGTGCATATGGTGGCCTGAGAAACTCGCTTATTAACCGTGCTTAGATATTTCCAACTTTTAAACATAGCATTTGGGTGACCCCAAATCACAATGACACAATCGGAGAAAGTACAATCCGATCAGATATCCAATCATGGAAAACCGTACTTAGGTCCAAACCGTGAAAGAATTCAACTTTACCCTCAACATCGCGTGGGCCAGTGGCGTACGCAGAATTTTTTCAAGGGGGGTGTTCATAATTTTCTGAAACTACTAAAAGAAATTCGAGTCTGTAATAAAGCACTATTATTTCCCTAATTTAGACAGCTAGACAATTTTGACTTTTTATTCAGACAACATTGTTTAGTTAAATTTTGATTTGATTTTTTAAGTTTAAGAACGCAGAAATGTATGGCTC
>NC_092206.1:28661322-28760041 GCF_043381705.1 Parasteatoda tepidariorum | reverse complement strand
TCGAATTGTCTCAAAGACGACAGAACGTTTAGGATTCCAGAATCATCGCGTAAAGACGTCGCGAATGACAGCCAGTCTCGAAAACTATACTGGCAGGACAGAAAGGAACCAGTCCGTAACAGTATCACGTGAATTTGGTTTCAAAAGTACAACCCTATTAGAGTAAATGTTTTTTCAGTATTCTGAGAAATACCGTGAGAAAAAAAAAGTAGGAATAAGGCAAATAAAAATATATAGTCTTAAAAAATAATAGCTCGCATAATTTCTACTAAAATTTTTATTTTTGCCATTTTGTCTGAGCTCAAGGGGGGTGTTAAAACCCCTAAACCCCTCCCTTGCGCACGCCACTGATGTGGGCGTCAAAATATTTTCAACATATGAGCTTAAGCAATCGATAATGAATAAAATAATTAATAAGAGGACGAGCACAATTATAAATTGTGTGTTATTTATAAATCCTCAACCTGAAGGTAATATAAATATAAAGTAGACATAGAGCAAATCATATCTCTACATATAATAAAAATTAAGAATCTGTCAGTCTGTTAGTTTGACTGCAATTGGAAGTAATGACAAAATGTAACTTATACAAAAAGCTGCATAGCTTTTTTTTTCCGTTTTCAAGTTTACTTCGCAATTAACAGCACTGTTATGGTTAAAATTCAAAGCAGATATTTTTGTTTATAAATGATAAAACAATATTAAAATCATTGTTGATATTAAAATGCTTGCTTTAGCTTTAATTAAACGGCTTTTACTTTCGCCCTTTTGGGAACTCTTTGGTTGTTTTTTGTTACGGTAATTTAAAATTACGCGCTCTTTCTGAAACTCATTTTCTTAGTTCTTGATTTGAAATTGTTCAACGGAATGCCACGAAGCAGCGAGTTCATGAGACGACACAAAGCATTCACGGCAATGTTGCTGGAATATGTAGGTTACATGTTTTTATGTTTTTCATGCCGCCTTCCTCACTAGTATTTAGACAGAATATGATTGCAGGGTTGTTTTTCCCAGTTTAAATATTAGTTCGTGACGCTTAATGAGCAAGTTTGTTCATTAAGGATTTTAAAGTTGTTTTCATCAAGAATTTTTTAAATATACATTAAAAGTGGTTATTCCGGCACACCTTATACATTGAAGTTCAATCTTTAAATACAAAATGTTTTCCTTGAAATAACTTAACATTGCAGCCCATATAGCATTGCAATGGCTTTTAAAATCTAAAATTTGCAAAGTTAAAATCTTAAGAAACTTACCGAGAACGATCTGTCATTGAACCTGTAGTATTCTCGGCCTTTAAAGAAATATGTTTTTTGGTTGACCCATTGAAGAGCGGCATTAATGTTTGGCGGAAGGCCTTCCCAAGTGCTGATTGGTTGGGGATATCGAGAACTGACAGGTGGCTCATTCCTGCTGTCGAATCGCCAGTAGTTCCTTCCTGTAAAAATTGAAAAACAAACAATATAAACTCATGTTTTAATTTCAATAAACGAATTTTGTTTGTTTCTAAGAAAATTGAAATCCTAAAGAAAAAACTAAATCAGAATGTTATCGAAATCTGTCGAATCACTACTGAAGAAGGCGGTATTAGAAGTATCGAAACTTGTTTGATTGCCGTCTGAAAAGAGTAGAAAGATCTCCAGGTTTTATCAGGGAATCAAACTAGTTTTGATGATTTTAATCGCATCTTCATCATTAGGATTTGATGAATTATGATAACTCTCTTATGTTTTTTTCTCGCCTAAATATTAACTTGCGATAGAATTTTTTACTTCATTTTTGACAAGGATTCAAAAAGTATGTACTAAGAGCGGTGATTAGGAAACTTTCTGCACAGAAACTAAGTTCTTTTCAGTGCCATTTTTGAAAACAAGTAGTAAAACTATTTATTTTCAACTTCCGTTATTGGTACGCTTTAATCCCAAAAAAAGTTAACAATAAACACCAGGAAATAAGGTAATATATTAATTTTTAATTTCACATATCTATATTTAAAAAAAAAGTGCTTGCAAGTATTTTTTATTTATTTCAATCGTTTGTAACAAGGTTCTAAATTCTAGACAGCAGGTGCAAGAGGCATTTTTAATTTCCAATCAGAAAATCTTTAATATTTTTCATTCATCTGTTTACACGAAAAGTGTTGAAAATGAATTTTTGTCATATAATTATTACACGTTGTGACACGTTGCTAGCTTACGGCTCTGCTATAATCAAAAAGGAGTTACATTAAGAGTTAATCCAGCTTTTTTTTATTGGAAATTTTTTATTAATAATTTAAATCCGATTTTTTTATGCCATGTATGTTTAAATAAAATTAGATAGAAAATCGGGGGAGGGGGACGGTGATATCACTGCATTAGCAAATTGAAAACTATCCGAAACCACGTGGTTATTAATTTTTTTTTATGGCTAGACTCTTACAGCGCGTTTCGATAAACCTAAATTAAAATCAACAAAAATTAAAAATTAAGTTTCCTACTTAAGTGATAATTCATCGGGAAAATTGCTTGACTTAGGTAAAACTTGACCATCATCTGTTGGTCAAGATCAATAGCATCACTTTCGGTGATGCTAAATATAATTCTGAAAACATTTAATTAATTACAATTCATTGATTGCTTATGATTTTTTTTGTATCCCTGCATGAAGAACAGACAATCAGAAAATTTGATTTTTACTAAGAAGTATGCAGTGAAGAACAAAGTAAACTCGTAATATGAGATAAAAAAATTTTTAAGAAAAATTCAATTAAACTTATTTAACTTTTTTTAATTATTACATAAAAAATAATAAATTTAAATTTTTAAAATTTTTTGTATATTATTGAATGTTTTTTTTAAATGAAGTACTTTTCATGATTTCTACATGAAGTACTTTTCAAATTTTACTAGATTCATATAATAAAATATTTATTTGCTTCAAAACTGTCCAAAAAGTACTTGAACTGAATTTCTCACCGTTCTACAAATTTTTCAATGTAAATAAAGTCTACGAACAACGATAGTAAAATATAGTAAAATACGATAGTAAAGTTTGTTTGTTTCCTTGGCAAGCGCTATATAAAAGCTTACAAACAGAAAAAATAGTAATTTCGATGGAAGGGTAGAAGTAAAGTATTAAATTGAAACATCATATACACTTACCTGATTTAAATTATTTTTTTTAAATAGTAATAGCAGAAAATTATTCACTATTTTATTTTAAATATGCTCAAAGATCAGTTAAGTGTTATTTTATGTTTTATTTTATAACCTGCGCTAAACAGCCGATCCAATTCTGAGTTTACAACTTTCAACGTTCAATTCCGTAGACTTGTAAAGTCAAACCCAACCCAGAAGACAAGGTTAACTCCTGGATCAAGCATTAAAGCAAACTAGCATTCGTGGAGAACTTTTAGATTTACTTAATCCACATTTGCGCTACATAGTGAGAAAACCCCGAAAAACTCCCGTGGTTAGCTCTACCGCAAAGGGACTTGATTCTTTGATCCATCTACCACTGAGGACATACGTCAGCACTGTGGTCTGTGCAAACCTTGAGCATAATTCGTATCAACAACCAAAGCTGGGATTCGAACCGAGGTCACCTCATTGGGAGGTGGGCACTCTATCCCCTGAAGTTAAGGGTTATTTTTTATTCATAAAGCGAATGAAAAATATTTTTATAAGTAAAAAATATGTTGATTTAACTTATACTTAATTTCATAACCGTCGTTGAGCAGCCGACCCAATTTTTGGGTTTACGACTACTAATGTTCAACTCTGTAGCCTTGTAATTTTGATAGGGTTCCAGACCCCTATCCAGAAGACAAGGGAACTCCTGGATTAAGTATTGGGAGAAATTTTGCCTTCGTGGAAGACTTTTTGATCGAACTAACCTGCATTTGCGTTACATGGAGAGGAAGACCACGAGAACCTCCCACGGTTAACCTGACGCCATGGGGACTCTAACCCATGATTCCTCCACCACTGAGGCTATTTCACGTCAGCACTGTTGATTTTAACTTACAGTATTATTTTTTATTGATACTTTTTTTAATTTTTTTTTTATTTTAACATATAATATTATTCTTTTACGATACCTCATTTATTTATTTTCATTTTTATTTTAACTTATAGTATTATTATTTTTTTCGATACTTTTTCTTAATTTTTTTAATTTAACTTATAGTATTATTTTTTTCCGATACTTTTTTTATTTTTTTATTATTTTAACTTATAGTATTATTTATTTTCGAAACTTTTTTTTTATTTTAACTTATAGTATTACTCTTTTTCGATACTTTCTTTAATTTTTTTTTTATTTTAACTTATAGTATTATTTTTTTGGACGAGTGAGATCCCCCCGCACTGTGTTATTTACGCCACTTGAAATGCACTCTGGTCTAGCATATTGGACGCTGACTCTCAGAGGGTTAAAGATAGAAACTTATGTAAAAGAATTCTTCAAATGATTGAATGAGCGATAAAAATCCAGTCCCGAGATAAATGATTTCAAAACAAACAAAAGCTACTGACCTTTGAGAAAATAGGTCTTCCCGTTACCACTCCAAACAAATGCGGCATCAATATTATCGGGAATACCTTCGAAGCCAACAGAAATTTCCTTTGGGTATCCAGAGTCCATGTTTTTGTTTTTGAATCTCCAGTATTGGTGTTTCTAAAAATAGAACAGATATGCTCTGAATAACGATTCATAGAAGTACAAATTCATCAGAAACAAACAGAAAAGAAAAAAAAACTGTTCATTTATTTTGAGCAAGAGAAACGAAAAGGATCATGTGTCTTGGAGAGGAGCCAGAGCAAGAATTAGATCATAAGAGAATTATAATGGCTCCCCAGAACAAAAAGAAAGTTTATGGTTGTTGTCCAACACATGCCGATAATTGCAAGTGCTAGAATACATACTGAATTCTTAATAAACCTTTAGAAAATTATTACGTTAAAATATTTCTAAGACTATTATTTAATAATTTTAAATAAACGTTAAACGCTGGAAAGACAATGAGAAATACAGTAGCTGTATGTTAAATTTTTTTTAAAATGAATAGTGCCCTGTCATTATGTTATTTTTTATGAAGTAATGCATTACCGCAACATTTTGTCTTTGGGAGCAAGAGGTTCATGGGTTTGGGGCACCACAGTTTCGTGACACACGGTAGGATTGTGTCAAAGTGGTCAGCATTGAGCACTGACCGCCTTTACTTCCCAGATAAGCTGGTATCCATAAAAATGAAGTCCGATGGTTAATAATTATAATGCATTTGTAAAATAGAAAATAGCCTTTTATGTAAAATAATAGAAATTAGCTCTTTTATTTTTTTAAAAAATTTTGATAATGCATATTTCTTACTTAATGTATTTTGTTTCAAATTCATCTTTTTTAAAAATATATAATATCGAATATAGCTATAAAAATATTCTTAAACTTGAAATTCTTTTTCGTTTTTTGTATACAATAATATTAATTTCTTATAACATAGATACAGATATGGCCATAGATCTAGTAATAGCAAGATCTAGCATAACACAACTATCAATGCCGCTTTTATTTCATTGCTTATAAGCAAGGGTTTAATTAGGTGAAATTTCGGTACGCTAATTGACTTTAAAAAAATTTTATATCTTAAAAATATACAATATTTCACCTTTTGAAAACGGACACATCAAAATCAAAAAAATCCCTCTTTCAAACAAATTGCTTTTATCCAAAACTAAAATTAGATTCACAAAAATTATGAGTAAATTTTTCACAATTTTACAGAAACCAAGTCTTAATGAAATGTCTGTACAGACTATTAAAAAGATTAAGTAATCTCAAAGAGTGACCAATACCTAAAGGTTACTCTGTCAGAAAAATAGGTTTAGAAATAAATTATAATGTACCTAACAATATTTAGAAACGTGCGACAGTATGTTTAGCTCCGAACAATGTTACACTTAATAATGGATAAATAAATAAATTACAGGTAAATATCGTTATAAATTTTATTTATTGAGGACAGCCAAAGGTATTCCAGATATTCTTTGATTAACCCGTTGACGCAGAAATTTTATTAAACATATTTTTTATTCTTTTCTTTTATTATAATTTGGTGTTAATTTCGGTCTTGATGAAATATGTCTCATGCTTTTTCATACTTTTACAAACACCTTTTTTCATTAATTTAGGCCAAAACAGGTGAAAAATATTGTATTTAGCGTTTTGATAATTTACTGTTATGAAATACAGCATGAAACACCGGTGTCTGTTTTTGCGTTAGAGGTCAAATCTTCCAAACAAGGATCACTTACAAACAATAATTTTTAAACATTTGCACTATGTTGCAGTTATTTAGAACTAAGAGAAACAATTATTCATTGTTGAAATTTCTTTAACTTACGAAATAATAATTGATAAATTTTTGAATATCAATAGAAAAAATAATTTTCCAAACTACTATTTTTTGGATTTTATATTTTAGTACAAATATAATTCCGACAATCAAACAGATTTTTTTTAAACTTACGATTAAACTGTTTTTCATAATTAAAAAAATCCCAAAATATATTTTTGCTTGTAATTAGAGAATCAAAAATATATAAAAAGGACACCGAAGCCCCATCTTCGTCAAAGGGTTAAGGATTCTTGCACATGATACTTTCGGCCAATAAGAAATAAGAATACAGTCGCAACAATGAGAAAGGGGTTTAGACCAGTCTTTTTTCATGTTATAAAAAAACAACATGACAAAAAGACCACGCATTCTTAAGTTTAATAAATGCACAAATGAAAATTCCTAATTTCACAACAAATAAATCGTTCAGCTTCTTACTTTGAAGAAGAATGTTTTTCCATTGGTCCATGTCAAAGCGGCATCTAAATCTCCTGGTAGACCATCCCAATCGTCTGAAACCTTTCTCGGGTAGCCATCAGATATTCCAGATTCTGAAATCTCCCAGTAATAATTTCCTGCAAACAATATGCACTCAATTTTAAATTTTAAAAAAAAATCTAACTGAAGTTTAAAATTTTTAAGTATAAAAAAAGTCAGAAAATATGTGTTAATTGGTAATGTTACGTGTTGTTGGGAAAATGAGTTTGCCAATAATGCTAAATGAAAGAATGATTCGACCAACTCTAACCTCTAAAAACATAGGTCCTTCCATCCTCTGTTTTGGTAGCTGCATCAATAGTAGAATCTTGACATAAGTCTGGAGAATCACCTATATCTGGAGTTTTATTCCGTGGTTTGGTTCCAGGAGGAGTAGGAGCTGCAGATTCCTTTCTTGGACGACCTGTAAATATTATTATTAGCAACTAAAAAATGTTGCAAAAAATAATAATAAATATGGCAAAAATATGAAGTAAAGCAGAAATATAAATATGTGAACTTTTCGCACACTTTTCTGGATGACTTCTAAATTATATAAAGCTTATGTCTGATACGTAAGCCGCGATGGTAGAATAATTAAAGCAGCTGTTTCCGAAAGTGTTCCGCGGAACCCTAGGGTTCTGTGGATGAATGACAAGAGTTCCGAGAGTTAGGATTTTTTTTAAACGAGTAATAACTATATCTGTATCCAGACAATAATTCATAATTTATTTAATATTTTATTTGTTTACATAAACTTCCATTGATAAATGCAATTGAAATAAAGTAGAAAAATTTAAAATAAAACAAAATGTTTTTCAATAATAATCGTTTGAATAAATTATAAAAAGAATGTTATGAATTTATTAAAATTCCATAATTATTTCGCTTCGAGCTGTTCAATTTAAAATAAAATGACTATCAGTTCTGATATATATTAAACAAAACTAAACTCAGTGGCGCGACAGCCCATAAAGGGCCAAAGCCTACTGTGCCCATTTCAGTTTTCTTGACTTTGGCCTCTGGAGTGCTGGAGCAGATGTTCCCAGTCGAAAGCGGAACTGCCCAGTGTTTAGTTCCCAAGCATGCTTGGTACTCATTTATCGACCCACTGAAGGGATGAAAGGCTGAGTCAACCTTGCCCGGCCTGAGGATCGAAACCAGGACCTGCGGCACGGGAGCGCGAAGCTCTATCTGATAAATATTATAACAGTGTTTTTATGAAAACTTATTTTTGTGAGCATATGCATACATCAAGAATATATTGATAATATTAAATATTTTATTCATCGCAGAAAATATTTTCAGAATTATTGGTATTCTTATCTGTTCTTTTACCCTATAATGCTGGAGTTCCGTTAAGAGAACGTCGTTTATTTAAGGTTCCGAAAAATTTTGGGAATCTTTGAATTAAGACACTGAGTTATCATTGCAAAGAACTGGAGTTCTTCTCCCGTGCTGATTCGAAGTCCACCCACCTTAAAATCGATGGCTACCAGCAAAGTAAGTAAAAGGCGGTCGGTACGCAATGCCGACGACTATTGCCGATATCATGCTTCCAGAATCCTCATTTTCAGATTTAGTGGCTGTTTTTGGAGTGCTTTACTTTATACAGAACGTATAAGATTCTTCTCAGTAAGTTTTTAGAGCTAGTCAATAGATTACGAATTCAAAATTGTATTTTCTATTCGTGTTTATTTTTTATATTTCTTTTATTCGTGGCAAAGAAATTAACGTAACTTTAAAAAGTCACATTTTAATTAAAATATAGAATAAAATTTAACGTTTACACTCTTTAAAGATGTTAAAATATTAGGTTAACATCTCGATTTATTAAAACTGGTAAACATCGGACTCTGTTTCGGTTCATTCGTATAGAACTATGAGCAGATCATATTAAATCTCGCTCAGTGTTGATGTATATGTTGTGAACTAATTGGAAAATCTGGCTCTTTGCAAAATGCAGATGTCATTTGCTATACTTATTGCAATAAACTTAGGTGCATTGCAAAGTGACGTTGGCAGTAAGCAAAACCTCGGATTTTCAAATTGGTGTACGATATACGTAAATATACTATGAGTGTACTTTGTATTTTTATCGATATCTAATATTTCCGAGTCAAAGTGAATAAAAATCATGTTTAATTTAACTTGTATTTTTCATATGAAAATCAAGGGAGACAGATGGTTTTTGCTTATTTTTTACATAAATGACAATTGAATTATCAGCTGTTCATTTTTAAGATTACTATAATTTAAAAATCAATAACGTTTAAAAATGGCTATTCCCGAGAGTTATTACACAGTAAAGATGGGTCATTCAATGGAAAATCAGTTCCTGTCCTCACGCTTTAGTCTTTTTTTCTTAGAATTTGCTTTCATGAATGTAAACCGTTCTTTCTCCTTGATCTTCATGTAAATTTAAATCTTTATACCCAATATAAAAAGCTCTGACTGGAAAAAAATAAATTAAAAATTTAAGGATATTTATTTTCCTTTTGTGAAAAGCATACCATATACAGTATTAAATGTACGATAGAATAGAAAAACTATTTTGCGGAAATTCCTGAAATGTATTTTGGCAAACTTTTTCAAAAAGAAGAATAATTCTTTTATAATTATTCTTAATTTATTTAAGATTATTTTAGTATTCTTAGCATTTATTTATTGTTATTATCCATATACCTTCAGTTGAAAGTATTCATCCTGGAAAAATTTATAAAAAGCATATCACACATTTAAGCGTCAAATTATCTGACGTGAATTAAAGACAATATTCGATATTTCAATTTTTGTTCAAATTGTACAAATATTTTTACATAAAATATTACGTACCATACAAAGCTTGAATGCCCAAAATATCATCTTCATCAAGATTAAAAGAAGGTTCGTATCCACGATAAAATGGCGCCATCAGAGATGCTTTAACGTCAGAATGAGAAAGACCCAAAGAGTGACCGAACTCATGAGCTGCAACTTGAAATAGGTTTGTACCTACAAAATAATTAGGTAAAACAATTATGTCACTTGCAATGGTGTTACAACAAATAATTAATTCAGTAGATTCAAATTTTTAAAAAAATACTCGAAGATTTATGTTATTCAAATATAGAAACCACTTATAGTAGTGAAGTTATATATTAACTTACAAAAACAATATTAAAAGTGTATTTGTTTATCATCTACATTTTAATATGTCTTTAAAAGTAAATACCTACCAGTTGTGAGAGTCTATTAAAAAGTTCGATATTCTGTCTTTCTCTACTTTAGTTAATTAAAATAAAAATTCTGATTCCATTTTACAAAAGAAAAAAATAATACTTTCATTTACACGAGTTGTTCCATCATAAAGGCATAGCAACCTGCAATTCACATCATTTTCTTTTTCAAAATAAAAGGAGACAAAGTCTAGTTTATAACTCAAGCACAGTTATATAATAAATAAATGGAATCTGTACTTTTAAAACTAGCATCATATTACCAACAACACTATATTTAAAAATACTAAATATTAAACAGGGAAAATAGAAGGTTTCGTTGATTATTTTATTACAAATCATATTGAGGCTAGAGTTTTGAAACTTAAACAAAAATTAGCAGCTTTATGATAACTGATTACAAGATTTTAAACAAATGAAAACTTTGAAATTAGCAACAGTTCAAAAGAGACATGCTATATATTTACCACACTACATCACTTGCAGTTATCCCATTGTGGTTTTTTTTTGTCCATTTACTTCTAAATTAATTTTTCGGTTATTTTCCTTCCCTTTAAATGCAATATCACAAAATATTTTAGTTCGAATTACTTGAAATTTTGCATGAATGTTTTGTATGCATATGTTTAAAGAAAAGACTACCGACTGGTAAATTAAATATACTTAAAATGTCATTTAGGAAAAAAAAAAGTAATTCGGAGAGAGAAACTGATTGCATATTTGAAATGATAGACTTAAAAATATCCAAGATCCGTTAAAAAAAATCTTATTCAAAAAATAAATAAAAAATTGTAATAGTAATAAATAAAAAAATGTAAATAAAAAATTGTATTCGCCATCATTCGCCCTTTCATGTGTTCAGATAATGCAGCGTTGGAGTAACTTTTCAAAAATTAAAAAAATTAGATTACATATGATTTTAATTTCTGCGAAACTGTGACTTTTCCGCTGACTAAAGATAGGCGCTACTAAAGATAGGCGCTGAACTTGATCTAAAAGACATGAATAATTAATTGTTCCCAACTCACAACAGTTAGAAAATTAGCATATTATTATCAAAAACGCGTTGCCAGCTTACAACTGTTAGAAAAATTATCATATTATTATCAAAAACGCATTGCCAGCTTACAACAGTTAGAAAATTAACATATTATTAAATAAAAGGGTTTGCCAGCTCACAACAGTTGGAAAATTAGCATATTAATCTCAAAAACGCGTTGCCAACTTACAACAGTTAGAAAATTAACACATTAATCACAAAATAGCGTTGCCAAATCTCAGCGGTTAGAAAATTAGCATATTATTCGCAAAAAAAGGCGTTGCTAATTTAAAGCGGTTAGAAAATTAGCACATTATTCTTAAAAAAGCGTTGAAAATCACAGCAGTTAGAAAATTAGCATATTAGTCATTAAAAAACTTTGCTAACTCCCAGCTGTTAGAAAATTAGCATATTATCAACAAAAAAGATCGTTATTTCATGTGATGACAGAGCCTTCGAAAAAAATCCTTAAATATATCAATCTGCAAAACCTTTGAGTAACTTTCAATTTTCTACAAATGACTATTATATTAGTGAGAACGGAACATCCTGTATTTGAAGAGAAACCTATAACAACACCAATTACCATGAAATTGATTGATAGTCCATTTTTCTTCATCGTCAAAATGAGCATCGCCACCATATTGTGGAAAAAAAGCATGCGCCAGTGTCCTGCCTGGTCCATCAAAACGTTCACCATCGCCATGTTCACCTTCTTCGAATCTCACATCGATATGTACTCTCCCTTTGTCAGTATTAATAAAATTAAGGTTAGTGACATCACTCCACACCTGAAAAAAAATTATCTTTGTATAGAACAAAAAGATGTTAAGATGTAGGTAAATGAGAATATAAAAACTTTATTTGCGCTAAAGATAAGATAGTTATTCTTATGCAAGTATCAAAGCAGAAAACAACGTAAGGCTCTCGAATAAAAGTAGTTAGCATTCCAGATTTTTTTGTACCAGACCTTGTTTGTGAAAATTATACTGATCATTTTGAGAATTTGTGATAACGAGGTTCTTGTTTTGAAAAAATTCTGCTTGTTATTTTCTGAATTTATAATTACTGTCGAATCAAGCTTCTTGTGCTATAGTCTTGTTTTGGTGAATATGTGAAATGAAAATCCTGTGTCCTAAACTCAAAAATCACGACTTTCAAAGAGTTGTAGTTTTAAAATCACGTATTAAAGACTTCACTGATTTTGTTTTTCGTAAGAAGTATTTATAGAATGGATATGGAAAATATTGCAAAGGATCCGTTTTTATGATTAAATAACTTAAACAGTCCTTTAACAGACGCAAATGTCTCTTTAACTGTTGTATAACTGTATTGTATAACTGTTTTGCTTTATAACCGAACTGTTCTATAACTGTTAGCTATATACTATGCTATAAACACTCAGCGTATACAGGGGTATTTTTTCTCAAATACACCCTGGTTAAGTTATATTAAGAAAAAGCACTATAGAGACATTTTAAAAACCGTTTATTTTTATTAGTAGATGTATAGAGCGAAAAAAACACAGATCATCCAGAACAACTATTGATCTAATTATCGAATCTTCACGCTCTAGTATTCACTCTTAATGGTTCGAGGAGTTGAGCTCATATATGTTAATTAATTAGTGAAGACGGTATTTTAAAGTACACAATTTTTGGGTTTACGACTTCTAATGTTTAACTCCGTGGCCCTGCAACTTTGAACCTAATTCAGAAGACAAGGGAACTTCTGGATCAAGTATTGGGAGAAATTTGTCTCTGTGGAGGACTTTTTTGATGGAACTAACCCACATTTGCTTTACATGGAGAGGAAAATCGATAATCTTTCACGGTTTCCGGTCCCCCGACGGCAAGGGGACTCTAGCCCACTGAGGATCTTTTACGCCAGTACTGTGGTCAATACGAACCGGGTGCGGAATTCGTATCGACCTGCCATCGTTGGGATTCGAACCCGATCACCTCATTGGAAAGCAATCTCTATCCCCAGAGCCACCACGCCATGCCCATAAGTATTGCGCAAGTCCGACACACGCGTCAGTGAAACTGACAGTTTACTTGGGTAAATTCAAGTATTATGTATAGTCTGTGTATTAAGTATAACCAATGGGAAGGTCTTACTGAGAAAATACACTTACTTCTGACAGCACATTTGTGAGGATTATGTATTAATTGGAAGGGTGCATTATCTGTATTTTTCTTAAATCTATTTTCAGATTCATTTTGTAAAAATGTTTGGTAATTGTAAAATAATTACAAGCTAAAGAAATATCAAAATTGCTAAATTTTTTAGCAACCCTGTAAATTTTTTAGCAACTCAAGACAAACGAAAAAAAATCAAAACAACTGGTACAAACGAAAAAAAATCTCTTGCAGTACTATTCATTCAACTATAGTCCAAGTAAAGAAGATTTATTTTTTATTGTTTATATTTTTTTATTAATTAATTAAGAAACTGCCGAAAAAACATAATAATAAAAAAAATCCACAAACAAGTAGTGAAAAGTACGATTTTCCGAAGATATTTTAAGAAAAGCAGTTTAGTTTTTACTGATGCTAAGTAATCATTCTTTCATCGAAAATATGACTTATAAAAAAATAATAACAAAAAAAAAAAAAAATTAATTCTAAAAATTAGCCGATACGTTGATTATCGATAGACAATAAGAAATGTTACGTTTAAAATCAATCTTTAAATGTAATCAATAATGCATGCACTATCACCCAAAATAAACAGCAATTATCAGAGATATGAAACCACAATAGTGTTTGGCTCACTCAGATTAAACATAATAAGCGGTACTTAAGAATTGAGTGCTTGTTTTCCAACTAACTTAAAATAGAGAAAAAGAAATAAAGAGGGGGGAATCAAACCCATGACCTTCATCTAAAGAGGAGAAAGTGAGCTTCTTTATGTTGTCTATCCATTACTGTTAGGCAGGAAACATTTTCCTAATCGCTTACCCAGTGACTCTAGTCTTTTACATTGTTAATGTCATAATTCGAAGGATTTAGAATTATGTTTTAATCTTCCCTTAGGTCTGCTAAACGAAGCGAGGAGACAGAAAATGTAAACAGACCATTCCCGAATCAAATTAAAGATTATAATTTTATTTTAATAATTTATTTATTTTAATCAATCATGGATGTTTTCTTATAATTTTTCTCACATGCATGCAGTAATATAAAACGAAATTTATCATTTATTTTTGATTTATATGGAAAAATGATAATGGATTAAAATATATGATATAGATAATTTTTCTTGCATTTCAAAGATATTTTTTTGTGATTTCATTCATTTCACTTTTGTTTACTAAACAAATTAGCTTATTTGAAGGTTGCACAGTTACTTTTAAAAACTTATTTCTCACCTAGGCAGAATGATTTCAGGTAAGATAGATCATTTCTTTTTTATATAAAGAGTGTAATAATTAAAATAAAAATGTATATTTTATTTTATCAATTCTATTACACATTTTCCCTAGATTTTAAAGATGTTTTTTTTCTTTGATTTATTATTCTTCACTTTGCTAGAGTCATTTTTTATGAAGATCAAACTTAACAAGCAATATGATTTGAAGGTTGCATATTTTTTTAAAAAATAATTATTTCTCGTCTAAACAGAATAATTTAAAATGCAGTATATTATATACTTTTAATATAAAGTGAATATTTATTCAATACTAAAATAGTGTTTTATTTTAGCATTTTTCCTAAGATGCATTCCTTACTTTTAAAAAAAAGTTTCTGCATGATACAATCTGCTTTACTTTTACAATCGTCAATGTCGATTAAACTTATTTAATTAAAGAAATTAACTGATTCGAAGATTATTTATAATCGATAATAAAATAATTGACGCGCATAATTTAGCATTTAATGCTTTTAAGACAACTGCTTTATGAGCATAGCATGAGCAAACGCTAACTATTAGATACAAACATTTCTAACAATGGTTAAGATAGACAAATATTAAATGTAAATAAAATTTTAGTATTTTTACAACTCGATGTTTTCCAATTAAAAATTACAATTTTTCTATTAAAAACTCAAATGCAATAGACTGAACAATTACTGTCTTAGAAACATTTCATAATTTATGATATAATTCAAGGTAGAAATTATTATAATTAATTTTACATTTATATAATGTTTTATTCATAAACAATAATGGAGTGAAAAATTAATTATGAAATAAAATGCTAAATTTCTTACAATAAATTTATTTAAATAAAGTCTTGTGCACTTATTAACTTTTACGAAAAAAAAAGAAACGATTAATAAATGATAAATAAAATCGTAATTTTTTTTCTTTATAATTAAGCTTTCAGCATTGTGATTATCATACTTGCGTAAAATAACTATTAAAAAGCGTACAATTTTAGCTTAAAATTTAAATTTTAAAAATAAAAAAAGAAATTATACAACTTTAATAAAGTCATAAAAAAAAAACTTTTACTTTTAAGGCTGTTTCCAACCATGATATAAACAATTTGCATGGCTTAATTGCATGAAAAAAATATCATTTTATTCAGTCAAACTTCATTATAAAATATCTTCATCATCTTAAATTAAAAGGAAATTACCTTGAATGCCTTAGCAATCTCTTTGTCTACTTTCTGCCTGTCCTTCAATCTTCGAGGATACTTGCTGATTCGATAGCTAAGATCAGTCACACGCCATTTGCTTCCTGCAACAAATGAATTGATGATTTCTTTAACACATCATATGTTCACTTCGTTGTATATTGATTATGCATTATGAGATCATAACAAGAAACTGAATTCCAGTCACTTTAAAACACATTTTCCTCCCTTTAAAATTTATTTAGAAATGCAGAAATTATATATTATAAACAGCGACTTTTTAAAGACATAAATTGCTGCAAAAATAATGTTTAAACCTCTGAGGCCGTCTCAAGTCTCTGATTATATGATGATTTCTGATTGAAAGATGATGGTCGTTATAACCTTGATGTTTGACATGCTGATCTGGATTAATAAGAAAGAATTCATTAGAAGAATTAATAATAATTTATGAGGGAAAAAAGCTATTATTCTTAAACACAAATTGCAAAGAATCATTTTGAATTTTAGAGATATCTAAAGTTCATCGACTAAAGCAGTGTTTCCTAAAGTGTGGTGCACGTACCCCCAGGGGTACGGGAACAGTTTAGCGGGGGTTCACGTTCTTATGCAAAATATATCTTGCAACCAGCGAAAATTTCAAATAAATTTATTTAAGAACAAAGCTAGCCATGAAAATTTACGATTCCGTATTTTTCTGTTGACTATTTTTTGCAGAGTTAACAGTTAAAAATAAGTGGTTTCAACAACCAGTTGTGATTTTTAACTTTTGTGCAATTTTTTTATAGTGAAAAATACATTCATTTTTTTATTAGTAGTACACAGCGTTACGAAAAATTTAGAAAGGGTACACAAAAGTTTGGGAAGCACTGGACTAAAATGAACAGTATTTTTATACTCTATAAGTTATAACTCTTTTTAGTGATCGCTCAGATCAAACACACGACCTCAAAGAGTTAAAATAGCATTATCTTCATTAATACCTTCCCAATATTGCCGCACTTACAAGAAAGATACCCTAATCAAGTTGATACTTTTAATATATGTAATACGAAATTGTGATCCAAGGTGAACCACCAGTAGCTATTTACTCGAATTTATCTTGTAAAAATCTTGCTAGTTTTATATCCTCATAAAAAGTATATAAAAGTTCCAAACATGAACGTGTTATATACATATAATGGTTCATATTACGCTAGCAATAATTTATACAATCCTATATTTAGTTCAACACGTGCTGGATGAAAAATAAACATGACCTTCTAGAAATGATTCAGTTTCTATCTCGTGCAAGAGGATTTCGTGGTCTATTGAACACATTTTGTCAGCTGCTGTAGGTTTTCAGGACTACCGACATACGTGCAGATCACTTTATAGTTTGTATACTTTTCCTATTATCACTGATGCCCATGTTGTTGCTTAATGAATAAGCTTATTGTTTCACTCAAGCGTGGCTAATTTGAAGTGGCTTGAATATAATTTCGAAGCCTTAAAGCGTTGGTCATCGCGCTAAGGATTGCAAATTATTAGCCAATAAATTAGCAAAATATCACTAGTATTCGTCAATTTTTGAAAGTCTGCAAATCTTAAAAAAATTTTATGATTGCTTTTTTTCTCCATAGAAAACTATTTTACCGTAGTTTATTTCAGGCTTATATTATTTGGACCCAATTCTAATTGGTTGTGCGGCGCAACTACCAAAATTATTGTAATCGAATAAAAAATACTGATTTGTTTAGAAAAATTCATTTTGACGTAATCTCGAGGATCGAGTTAAATACATATTTTTCTTTCCAGTAAGAAAAATCATTCGACAAAACATTATTTTATTCAACAAATTTACGATTTTATCGCATTTGGTAAGGTGCTTAAAGCGAGACCTAATAAAAAAAACTTTTCTTAATAACAACATATTAGGATTCTGAGAAGAAGCACTTCAGAAAATTGTAGTAATTATATGACTACGTGTAAATTAAGATGCAGAGATTAATGTTTTGGTATTGTGGTTTGACCTATTGCACGATTCAAGACACTCAACTGCGGTAGAAGAACTAACCAGAAAGATGAGACTGATATGATTATCAATCATTTAGCCAATACCCGGAAAAAATTAAACAAAAATATCATATAATTCAACTAACAATATGTGTTTGTCTTTCATAATGATGTAATTTTCGTTAACCATTATTTTAAATATTTCTCAAAATGATTTAAGCTGCTAATTAACTAGCCCACAAGTATTACGTCAAACACCACCAGAAATAGAATGATTCATGGGCTATGGTCCCATTTCAGCCAGGCTAACCGTGGAATGTTTTTGTGGCTCGAGGTGCGAAAACTCTTTGTGGCGTAAGGGTAAGTTTTACTCATAAAGAAAACTTAATTTTGGAATTTCCTTTTTTTTTCCAAATCGGTTTCCAGACTCAGTAGAGGAGAATATAAAACTGAAAAATCATTCATTTAAATCGTAATGTGCTTTTAAAAGAAAATGTGCTGCATTTTTTAAGAGTACAGCTGAGCTTCCATTTGTACCCAAATCCAGATTCTAAAAAATACTCAAGAATCAGTTCCCATTTGATATTAGGAATATATACTTTTAAATTCAGCTCTTAACCTTCGACACTATTAGAATTTTCATCCTGAAATTAGGGTAAAATAATCGGCAGCAGTCTGTCCATCTGATGAACCATTAAATTCGTGGTTAGGAACATTTATTTACTTTTACGGTTTTGACATTGTTTACAACTGGTGTAGTTAAAATCCTGCGAAAGCAAAAATATACTGTTTTGAACCATTTATAGCTAGCATATTTTCTAAACCATAAAAATAAAACTTAAGCGGACATTGGAACTGTGTGGGCGCTGCACCATTTATGCGTGAATGATAGTTTTGTATTCCAATAGTCTAGGATCACCGATTGAAAAGTGCAGGACACTAGAAACTTTTCAACTATTGAAAGAATGGAAGAAATATTGTAGTATCAATGCTGGAAAAAGAGTCCCTGTTAAGTCGGTCATGAAATTGACCGATTACTCTCAGCTACAATATGTAAAGAGTCGCAGGGAACAAAATGCCTTTTAAGTTGGGTCTATTTGGCGCCGATAAAAACAGTCATAAATGATTTTTTTTCAAACTTAACAGTTTTGAATATCCTCTTTTTATGGTTATTTGATTGTTTTGGTTGAATTAAAGAATTGCTATTTAAGCATTTTTACCGAGAAATTTCTAAGTGAGATTTGTTTACTTCTGAAGCAAAGAAAGAAAAGGGAACATCCCTTAAAAAGGGGATGTTCCCTACAAACTTATTCGAATGGTAAAGATAATATTCGAATGTAAGTAAATCATGTTCGGGAAGGAAAAGTTAATTAGCGGTTGGAATAACAAACAAGATAAAGCAACGAAAAGGATTTCCGTTGCACGATTTTCATATTGTTACGTGGAAGGTTAGGACGTAGAAAGACGACTTTTTTTTTCTAATTCTCAGCATTTGTTTCTAATTTTCAGCATTTTTTTTCTTCGTGTTTTTTGTTCTTGTGAAGCTGAAATGAAATAATATTTAATCTTACTTAATTAATGCATTTCATAGTTCCAAAAATTATATATGAATTTATGATTTATGCAAAAATTTTATTATCATTTTTGGTTTAATTTGAAAATATGCATCAAATTAAAAAGCCAATTTAATTTTTTAAAAAAAAAATACTTGAATCAACAATTTATATTTTTTATTTAATGTAAAGGAAAATTATTATGAAGCAGAAACTTTATAATTTTACAACATAATATTGGCACTTTTAAATAAAAAGAATGTTTAAATTTTAATGATATAGAATTTTATTATTAAAATTCCGGGTATTTATAATCAGATTCTGGACCGAATGGACCAGGGTTCGATGCCACTAAGACCCATCGAGTACAGGCGATACAGGTGCTTGTAAAGGCTGTTGAATCGGAAGTACCATTGCTGAGCAGTGTCACAGGCATAAAAATCTGGAGAAAATTTCCTTCCTCTTCAGCTCTATGTCTAAATTGAGAGAGTGGCGTCGACAGAGGTGTCGAGGCCACTTCACTCACGTGAGTAAAAGTGAAGTGTCCTCGAATGAGTGGTGCTGCCATCTCTCCATGGAGTTCTGAGCTACGACATACTTTCACCCTCGCGGTGCTCTCTTGTCAAACGAAAGATGCACCTTCCTGAATTAATTCGCTAAAGACCAATAGCTACCGAGCTTGGCTTGTGTAAACGTCATAAAAAACAACAACAAAAAACAAACTCATTATTGAACTAAAATATAATTCACACAGAAAGCAAATATTTACTTCTAGTGAAAAGGTAAAAAATTTAGAAAATTTAATGATGAATAAAACAACGATTTAGTCATCATAAATACGAGTATTTGCAGGTAGCAACAATACACAAGGCCATTTACATTTAAATAGATGATTACTCACCAAATTCTACTCCAGGGAAGTTGAATTTCAAATCAAAAATCGAGCTTTCTACGTGATGTGCATGAAAATAAGTCGCTAATCTCTCTTTTATATATGAAACATTAAACATTCATTATCGAATAAGAAAAAGAAAGCCGGTACAGCCGAAAAATAACATAAACTAGACATGCAATAAGTGAAAAAATTAATTATTCAAAAACCACTTTCCTCTTAAAGCTGTATTTCTAAGAACAGCTCTATTTCCGACTAATAGGTATTCATTAACGCGATTGCGTCAAATAGGGAAGTTAAACGGATGTTTGCAGTGTGGTGGGAATGATTTAATGATGGACGGACTGGTCGGCTGACCGTATCCGAAAAAGTGTTAAAAATTACCTTGCAGGGCGTATCTTTTCTTGCGGGCGGCGTCGCTGTGACCAACCTTGTCTCGGACACCGCAACGAGGCATATTCATCATGGTGAGAGTGGAATTGTCTAACGAACCTGTGGAAAAAAAGAAAGGATTGTGTAATAACAGAAGGTGGAAGTAGGATGTTACATGCTATAACAATTAAATAATTTGACATGTACTGAAAGCGTTGGATTTAATTAATTTGAAATAGAGGAACCGGAAGAAAAAATGAATCATACGTGTTTCGAAAGTTAGACTATATATATATATTTTGGTTTAATTTNGTATATATATATCAGTTCAAAATGTAGAGACAACACGGGAAAAATTACCGAACAATGAAAAAAAAGGGGGAGGGGAAGGAAAATAAAAATAAATAAAAAAATATCCGAAAAAAAGGAGGAAAAAATTTATAAAAAATAATAAAATTTACTAATAAAAAACATTTTTCCTTCCCCCCTTTTTTTTCATTGTTCTGTAATTTTTTTCCAGGTTCATTTTGAACTTATTTTATGAGTTCTATTTACTTGCAACTTATGCGCATTAAATAAAACTTATTGTTTTTCTTATTATTCTTCGTGTTTTTTTTTCTTTTCCGTTTTGAATATGTATTTATGTAATCAATTATGAAAAACAGTCTAATAGTTACTAAAATATTTGTATATTTGTTAGATTATCGAAATTACATAATTAAAATATAAAATCCAAAAAAAATTCTAAATAAAACACTAAATAACATGTCATATAGATTAGAAAAAATAATATCATGAGATAAAAAAAACATATTTTCTTAAGAAATGCATTCCGAAACATCTTTCATGGTTTAATTATTGGGTTCAATGTTGACGCTTTAAATAATAACGATTTAAATGTTAACAACTTAACATTTAAAGCTGCCTGCATTAAGCTTTTCATTACTGTTTTTTCTCCAGGTACTTCAAAAGTCAACTAATCAATTTTGTAAAAGAATACTATATAAAACAAGAGAAAAAAAATTTAAGTTTTCAAATAAAACAACAGGTTTTCAAAAATGAAACAATATTTAAATAAAATAAATTGTTTACAAAAATTGATTAGTGTTAACTATAAATCAAATAAAAAAAAATCAGACACAAAACCGTATTTTCTCTGAGTAAACATACATTTTTACGACTCCTTTGAATTTTCGACCTTTAATAAAAGGGAAGGGGGTAGCCTCAATTCACAGAAAATATGGTCCCAATAGTTGAGTCAGGAAAACAGTCGAAAATTTGAATCACTTTATTAATTTGACTATTTTTTAATATTTCGCTGCATCTTTAAAATTTTTGAAGCGAATCCAATTCAATTTTTGCTTACAATTTTAAAACTCGTTTATCTCAAGTAAATTCCAAGCAAAAAAAATTTATTTCGTTTTAAAATGGTCAAAAAATTATTTTATTGCAAAACATAAAATTTTTTTACAACAATTCAATTCTGCTGTCGAATGCGTAAAATGCACTAATACTTACCACTTTCAGCGATCCCTGCAAATCGCTGAAAATCTTTAACAGCTGCTTCTACGGCTTTTTCACTAATTAATGACGCTGAATTAGAACTAGATTCATTCATGTATCCATATTTCTGAAGATACATCTGAAAATAAAAATTTTACATCAATTAAGAATTCTTTACATTAAAATGGTAAACGGTAAAAAAGGTTCCGCAAAAAAAGGTATCGGCAAGAAAGTGGGAAAATCTATTGGGAAAGGATCTTTTATTGGGACGTATTTCTTCGCTATTTCTAATGCCACTTGCCAACATCAGCAAGCCTGTGTGATGAAACCATTTAAGGCATAGGGTACGTTTCTTGTTTATCAGTGGAGCCATTTATGGCCAAGAATACGACCTCAGCCACACACACGTCGCTGCCCGTTTATAGGGTAGACCCATTTATTCGTCCCAAGATCGTAACTTTGACCTGAACCAGAGAACGATCAATCTCTAATTCAGCATAATTTGTTATGTGAATATGGAGGAGTTTGTGACCCGACAGATTTAACGCGCACTAGTCGCCATTTACTAGACGAAGAGTCGAACTCACGACTTGCTGGACATGAGTCTAACGATCTACCAACCAGGCTATCCCGGCAATGTTTTTCTTTTCTTTCTTTTTTAAGAAAAGGATTTATTTAAAATGTTTTTTTTTAATGGAAGACATGTTATTTTTTATTTTAATTGAGATGAAAGGAAGGGACTTTTCCATGGCAAGCATTTATTTTCCTTGTTTATTGAGAAAGGGATTATTCAAAACATTTTTTTTAATTATTTTTTCCTACATATCCGTTAAAATTAATTTTAGATAAAAAGTATTTTGAACACGTTTTGAAAAATAAAAACCTTATATTATCTATCATTTTATTTTATTTATTTTTTTTCTACTGATTTTCTATTATTTTTTTTTCTCTTAATCTTTCCAAAAAAAAAATCTCGTTACTTGTTAGAATTAAACGTTGTGGTGACACGCAATTTTGCAATAAATCGACCTATGTATCAACATGCTATTCAGGAAAACAAGCTAGAATAAAAATTTCCTAAAACTAAATTGAAACTTTTGTTTGAACCTATACTTAATTCATACAGTCCTATTCTTAGTTTCCAGATTCAAGGAGAGGATTTATTAATATTCCATGAACACCTAAACTTGACTTCCTGTCATTTTTTATGTTCTTAAATTTTAATAATCTATTCATCATAAAAATGACAATAATTTTTTTTTATAAATAGTAAAATGATAAAAATATGAATCAATGGTCAAATCAACCAGATTTTTTGTGAATTCGTACATGTCTTTCAAGAAGTTATAGTTCTAAAATTAGAAAATTAAAGACGTATTTGACTCCAATTTAAAAAAACAAATTATAAATGTTTCATTTTTAAAAAAAGGAAGAATTGTGAAGAATGCGTTTTCATGATTAAATAATTATTAAAGGGTCGGTTAAGCACCCCAATTACTCTTAAAATAATTTCAGCTTCTGAAAAGCATCTACAATTTTCAAATTACGAAACAAAAAAAAAACTTTATTTGTTTTTTGAATTTATTAGAAATCTTAACTAGATTTACTACTGAGCAATACACTGAGAAAAAAGTATAGGTAAAATATGATACAATTTACCCAAATATGATACAATTTACAGTGTTTCTGGCGCTAGATAAAAGTGTAATGGGAAAACCAAAAACTCGATAATTTTTGCTGATTAACTGAAGAGCTTTGGCAATAATTTTGGTAAAATTAACATTTTATTGTATACGTTAAAATTTAGTAAATGTAATAAAATTTAATAATTTTATCATGAAAAAACCATTTGTTCGGTTTTGTTTTTTTAACTAAATGTATGGTAATAAGAACTTTAATTTTGAAAACTAGAATTTCTGGAAAACAGTCATCATATACATATGGAAAAAATATCAAATGAATGGTTTAAATACCGCAGATTTTAGTTTCATTACTGGAATTATTGTTCCCAAAAATGTCGTTACCATACAGTACTGTAATTTTACCAGTATTTCTTTCTCCATGTATAAACAAATCAATAGAAAAATATAGAGTGAAAGTTGTTTTTAAAATGCGATGCTTGTAAAAAGTCCGAAACTAAGAAAGAAAAGAGAAACGAAATCATTCATCTGGGGATAACTGTCTTCACCTTGGCTCCAGGCATTGAACTGGAGGGAGCTCAACACCCTTTCCTTCAACCCCGCACTGGACATATCCTTTGCATGTGTTGATTCAAAAGATATAAGAGAATGAAAAAAAAAAGTCTTTGAAAAGCATATTTGAGGGAGTTGAACTTGTTTTGATTATTTTATTTACAAAATAAGAAAAGATGCGCCAACTTATCTTGAACGCTCTATATAAGCTTGGAGACAAAAAATCATCGGTACCCTTCTAGGGGTAGCCAAAACCTACATAAAGTTTGCAGCATCGTTAAGTTTTATTAAAATTTTAATTAAAAAATAATAAATTTTGTTTAGTTTGTTGAACTCAATAAATTTTTCAGCCATAATGTTTTGCTTTATTTGACGAAGAAGCAATAAAGTAAACATGGGTGTTGTTAGTCTTCTTCTTCGTCAGAGGCACGATAGCCCTAGGTGGGCCCTGGCCTTATACAGATGTCTTTTCCAAGAGTCTTTCAGTTTGGTGACTGCTCTCCAATTTTTGGTTTACAGAATATCCATGTCTTTTTCAAGACATTCAATCCATCGAAGCCTGCTTGGCTAGTTTTTTGGTAATTTCGATCTTCTTGCATTCTTATTAGATGTCCAGCCCAATTTATCCTTTGAATTTTCAAGTATTTCACGACATCACGCTATTCTAGTCTCTGCTCTCTATATATAAAAGCTGAAGTCAGTCTGGATATATCTTCGCTAATAATTCGAAAACGGGAGAACCGATTAGGATCATGTTTTTTTTTTTTTAGCAGTTTTCAAATTTTCAAGGGATGGTTTGTATACAATCCCCTCTTTCTCGTTATGCGGTTCGAACACAGTATCGAAAATACGAAATTTCATTGGAGAAAAAAATTAAAAAGTGAGAATTCATTGATGAAAAAAATAAAAATTTAAAGATCGATTAAAATGTGTGCTGTCTGTAGGAACATCATATGTCACATGACTATTCATATTACTTTTATGAGAGTTGCGAATGGCAACAGATCAAAAAATAATAATAAAAAATGAGTGTTCTAAAAAATGTCTGCTGATCATTTTTATCCTGTAACTCTGTTGCGTACATGTCCAATGAAACAGCATTTTTACTAAATATTTAAAAAATAGATGACAAACCCACTAGAAAATTTTGATTGCAGCTCTATAAACCCGTAATTTAAGGGCAGAAGTAAAGCGTACTAGAAACAAATATGCAGGCTAATATAAATGATCGATAACTGAAGAAATAATGCATTTCAATTTTCAGTGGTAATGGTAAATATAAATATGCTTATTGGACATACAGAGCTATAAGCTAATGCAAAGAGCTCATCGCACTTTTTTACTATCTACAACCTAAATATGCTTATTCTTATTCGTCCAAACGACTTTTCTACTTCAAGGCTTCAAATTTATTAAATTTTATTACATTTTAATATCAGCAATTAATAATAATAATTAATAGTTCAAATCTTTTTGCCCACGAATTTTAATTTCTCAAACTTTATATTATTATCAATTAAATTAAAATATCATAATGGTGGACATTAATGGGTGGTTAAATTACGTATGTCAATAAAATACTCATATTATCTTAATATTTGTTTAAAATCACGTCTTTCGATTAAATTCAGCGTAATTAGTAATTTTATACAGTGAGAAAAACTCAAGCATGAACATTC
Organism: Parasteatoda tepidariorum; assembly: GCF_043381705.1. Classification (NCBI taxonomy): domain Eukaryota; kingdom Metazoa; phylum Arthropoda; class Arachnida; order Araneae; family Theridiidae; genus Parasteatoda; species Parasteatoda tepidariorum. The sequence goes on along the minus strand of NC_092206.1, from coordinate 28,734,157 downwards.
TTTGTCCTATTTGTTTTTTATTCTTTTACTCACAATGAAATAAAAAAAAAAATTAATATATAAGCTACTGATGTATTTCGTAAGCAGCGACAAAATGTAGAAGAAATCTTAAAAAAATTATTAAAATCGGTGTATATTTCATAAGTGGCTTTTAAATAAAAGTAAGAATAATTCAGAATAGGAAGGTCAAGTACCGCGGTTTGTCTGCTATTTTACAAGTGTCAGCATGGACCTTACTATAGACAAGGTTCAATTGTTTGACCACAATAACAAGGTTCTTGAAACTGCAGTTGAATTAATATTTTGTTGTTCTCATTGAAGAGTTTCATAAACGGAGTTTTTATTTTTGTGACCTTTCTTTAGTATTCTCAGTAAGTACCAGACTATGGAAAATATTGGGCAAATTTCTTTGTTTTGAAACCTTCATTAGTTGAATAATTATTGCGATTCTCTTTATTAGAAAATTGCTAATGATACGATGTCTTACAAAAGAAATGGCATCAAATGTAACAAAATTTTGATGACCGAACAATCAAACATTGTAACTTTAATCTGAATTAAATCAAATCAATTTACAATTAACATTTCAAATTCATTTTTTATAAACGTCAACAACATTAAAAATATAACATCAAAAAATAACACGTGGATCGATTTTAATATTTTTAATTAATAGTGATATATTTAGCTCATAGTCATTAAAATTGTTTGGAAACCAGCCTTAGCATTTTATAGTTTATTTCAAATCTTTGCACCGCAAAAGTAAATCATGCCAGTCTGTGAATATAATTTTTTTTTACTCGGTGTTATTTCTTGGTTCTTACTAATACAAGTCTGTTGGATGCTTCCACACAGCTTTTTTTTTAAATTATTATTGTTTTTTTAAAAAAAGAAGAAAAAAGGCGTATTTTTTTCTTCAAAAAAGCCTTGTAGAATCAGATTTTTTATGGTTTAAACCAGGTTTTTAAGCTTTATCTAAGACAATAGATTAAATAATAATTTACGCTCTAAACGCTCGCATTTAAGCATTCATAAAGAGAAAATTTTTCAATGAAAATTTTTTTATCTACTAATTGATATTATCAAAAATTAATTCAAAATATATTCAAAATATATATTCAAATTCCTTCCATAAACATAATAAATAAGTTAAAAAAGAATAAGTGAAGATTTTGAATTTGCTTATACATTACTTTACATTTCAACTTAGCATGCAAATAAAAATTTAATATTAAAATGTTATATTAATTGAATGAGTTTCCCTTTGTTTGTCAGACTATATAAAATATCTCATACTTTAACATTAATTAACTGTATACAATTTGCAACATTTGCATAAATTTAATTTAATAAAATGCTCAAATTTTTTTCCTAATTAAATTACACATTTTCAAAAATTTAAGGTAATATAATTTTTAATTCAAGAATATTTTAAAATAATGGAATGATGGAACGGTCTAAAAATATCCAATTGGCTGCTTACATATAAGTAAACAGTTAATTAGATATTTTGCACTATTTTATACCCGCATATGTGTGTTTATAAAATAGTTAAGTGAAGTTATGTTGTATTACAAATGAATTAATGATAAATTAGGAATACACTACTTTGTTATTTTTTAACAAAATATAATATTTTCATCATGTCAATATGCTTATAATGTATATCAATATGCTTATAATCATTAAATAAAATAATAGGCTCTAATAAAAGTTTAAATGAATTTTGAATATTTTAAATATTTTGAATTATTCCCTTTGACCTAAGTAATATACTTGAAGAATATTAGAATCACTAAAAACTTACTGCATGCAATAATAATTTAATTAAGCTTTTACAGAAAAAAATTTGTTTTTACAGAAAAAAATTCTAAAGATAAATTGAAAAATTAATTATAAAATTCTGTAAAGTACCACATTTTCATTTTTGCTTTTGATTTTAGTAAGCATAATGTTTTCATATTTGATACACATCAAAAGCATACTTAACAAGAATAAAAAACAGAGAAACGTTTGATCTTAACTTGCTCGATAATTGCATTTTTTGAAACATTTTAAAAACTATCTGAATAGGGAAATGATGATGATCTGTATTATTTAAAGAATTTTTAGAGACATTGTAACTTGGCTTAAAATGTATACTCATATTAATTATTTTAAAATTTTATTTTAGCAGAAAAGTAATAGTAGATAATCATTTCAAACAAAAACTACAAATCACAAATTAAATTAGAGAATTTTTGCTTTAGTTTCCTCTAGAAGAAAATCGTAAACTGCGAGAAATAATATTTACTATTCTTTCATCAGTTTTTTTAAATGCGAACGGATATGTGTATATTTGTGACGACCTATAGATATTTGTTTTTATTAATTCTTATTACTTGTTAATTGATGTACAATAATTTTTGTTTTCCTCATTTCCCATGATTTAAAAGAGCAAGCAAAAAGAAGGCTGCGCAACGACGTTTCAAGAGTTGGAGATGTTGGTATACGTTCACGCTGGGAGCTTGGCATCCATTTGGCGTGCACTTAGATGCAAACAGGCTCTCTTCATAGAGATAATGGTTTTTTCCTAACTTGCTACAGAGTATAGTATATTATAAGAAAAAAAGTTAAGAGTTGTTTGAGTAGCATAAGCAAAATGCATGCATTTTTTTATATTTATTATTTTTATTTTTTACTTTTTGTTTTTAAACTTTCAAATTTAAACAACAATTCTTCCATTTTTAGAAAAACATAAAGGAAGAAACATTTCAACTGAAAACAGAACTACTTTACATGAGGCAAAAGAATAGGATTGGGAATGAAGTAAAATAAAAATTCCAAAATAGAATTACTTTATGCTTTTTAAAAAGACAATTCTTTTTTCTTGAAAATGATTCAAATCAGAAACAGTTAAGCCGAATGATAGTTTCCTCTGATTGTAGTAATCACTTTCAATAAAACACGTGAGTCAAATAGATACCTGCAGATGTGATACTGTCTCGCTCGAACGAATTCGACATGTGAACGACTCGACAGAAATAATAAAGGATCTCATAAGTATCGCGAATGACAGGCAGAAATGAATTGTCAATGAGGCTTTCCTTGACCCCATGTTAGCCATCCAAGTGGACAAAACAAATAAACGAAGGATGTGGCAAGTGCTTTGTCATCCATCCGATTCAATTTAAATGAGAAATAGATTCAGTAATTAAATAAAATATTTTATTTCCGATGTTCTATTAATTTTCTACGAAGTAGTTTGGACAAAATTCTTGAAGAACTAAAATACTGCAACGAGAGTTCTAACAGAGATAGATCCACTTATTTTAGTAGAAATTCCTGTTTTTAAGAATTATGAAAAACTGAATTATATTTTGTGAATTTTTGATAACAGGGTATTAGTTTTTGTGTGAAAAATCACAAAAAACTGGTAGTCAGTCCAATCTTTTTGTGTGAAAATTTCTACTCATAACTTTCTGAATCTAAAATTAGCGTATAATCGGATTCTTTCTGCCAGATTCTAATGTTATGAGAAAATGAGGTTTTTGCTGAAAAAAAATGTCTTTCAAGGAATTCTAGTATGAAAATTACGAATTAAGGACGTCACCGAATGAAGAAGTTTATGAAGGATTTGTTTTTAAGGTTTATTTATGAGTTTAGTTTCCTTTATTTCGTAAAATGCCTGTTTTTAATGACAAAGTAATTTGCAGTCCTAACTTCATGTCCTCAAACTCACTATAATGTCACCTTAAACGTTTTTACTCTTCGATTTTCAAAGATTTAATTTTCTCAAGCTCACTGAAATGTTTTTAATAATTTTTTCACTTAGCTTTTCGAAAAATTTGATTTTCTCAAACTCACTGTCACTTCGAACGTTTTCTTCTCTTAGCTCTTCAAACATTTGATTTTCTCAAAATCACTAAACTTTTTTCCTTTTAGCTTTTCAAAAATTTGATTTTCTCAAACTCACTGTCACTTTAAACGTTTTTCCTCTTAGCTTTCCAAACATTTGCTCACTTTAAAGGTTTGTCCTCTTAGCTTTTCAAAAATTGGATTTTTCACAAACTCACTGTCACTTCAAACGTCTTTCCTCTTAGCTTTTCAAAAAAATTTCATTTTCTCAAACTCACTAAGATGTCACTTAAAAAGTTTTTCTACTACAATTTTCACTAATTAATGCTTTTTACTTTGGTTTTAAAATCACCGTTTTTAAATAATAGCTGATCGTTAACATACCATGATTTCAATAAAATTAAATAATACTGCGTTTTAGTTAATTTTATGAATAGATACTCAGAGGGGAGTTTTCCACGAAAATAAAGATAGATCGAATCTGCAAATAAATTGAGCGCATTTAGTTACCATTCTCAAGATTTTTCTTAAATTCACCAAGGCCGATTGAGACATTAAAGTGCTCCTTCAACGAGTTTTTTGGGTTGGCATGGAATCCAGCACCCAATTACATATGAGTCGGGGGTCCATTTAAGAAAGAAAGAGAAACAAGCAATGAACTCAAAATTCAGAATTTATGCAATTTTCCTTGACCTTGGATATATGCTAACCACTTAAATTCAACTGTGCAACGACATTCCGGCTATTCAGATTACGTATTACGAAGGTAATTGAAGGTTCACTTTCACAAAATTTATCAATCTGTCAAAATACCTGAGTAAAAAAGCATTAATTACATTTAAAAACCTGTCTTCGAGAAATTGGAAAATGACGTTCTTACTTTCAATGTAAAAATAGGTCTTACAACTTTCCTTTGTGATGAGCACATCAAAACAGCATGAGTCATTTTAAAATATATATTCAATGAAGAAGAAAATATATTCGGAGGATCAAATGAAAGTCAGGGGAAAAAATGTATACGATTTTGAAATAAACTGCTCATAGAAAAACAAACAAACAAACAAACTACCATTATATTCACTTTTAAAAATAACATAGAAATATAAAATACCATTTGATTCATTTTTAAAAATATCATGTAGCAAACAGTAAAATACGAATCGATATATCTTAAAAAAAGTAGGAAGAGATAATATAACAATCGATTCATTTTTTAAAATAAAGTAGGAAAAGATAAAATACCATAGAATTCATTTTTAGAAATAAAGTTTAAAAAAAAGATAAAATACCATAAAATTAATTTAAAACGTAAAGTAGGGAAAGACAAATTTACCACAGAATTCATTTTTGAAAATAAAATAGGAAAAGATAAAATACCAAAGGACTCATTTTTAAACATAAAGTAAAAAAGGATAAAATATCATAAGATATATTTTTAAAAATAATGTAGGAAAAGACAAATTACCATAGAATTCATTTTAAAAATTATGTAAGACAAGATTAAATAATCTTAAATTCATTTTTGAAAATAAAGCAGGAAAAGAAAAAAATACCATAGAATTCATTTTCGAAAATAAAATAGGAAAAGATAAAATACCGGAAGATTCATTTTTGAAAATAAAGTAAAAAAAGAAAAAAATATCATAAGATACATTTTTAAAAATAAAGTAGGAAAAGTCAAATTTACCAGAGAATTCATTCTTGAAAATAAAGTAGGGAAAGACAAATTACCATTGGATTCATTTTTAAAATTACGAAAGAAAAAGTAAAATTCCATAAGATAAATTTTTTTTAAATAAAGCAGGAAGGGAAAAAATACCAAATTCATTTTTGGAAATAAAGCAGGAAAAGAAAAAAATACAATAGAATTCATTTTTGAAAATAAAGCAGGAAAAGAAAAAAATACCATAGAATTCATTTTTAAAAATAATGAATCTATACGTTTATGCATTCATTTCGTAAAAAAAAAACTCTCTTTCGACTTTCCATATCTATTTTTATGCAATGTATGCTTTACATGCAAATTGAAAGTATAGAAAGTTTTTAACAAAGCACTATAACATATGTGTTATATAGAATTGAACTGAATAATATTTTATTCATTTTAGTTCAAGTAAATATATATTATTCTATGATACTAATTAATTAAGAATTATAATGCATTTAAAATTTCGTGATTTAAATGTAAAAAATAATGAAGACACAAAGAGGACACTCTTTCCCTTTAATATATTTTTTTTTCAGATGCTCAAATTACAAGCAAAAGTATATTTTGGTACGTTTGGTAACGCAGAAAGAAAAACACCGGTGTTTCAATATTTAGCATTTTATAACCATAAATTATTAAAACGCTAAATATAATATTTTGTATTTGTTTCGACCTGAATTAATACAAAATAAGGAAAAAAGTATGAAAAATACGTTTAATAAAAATTCTGCGTCAAAGGGATAAAACGCGTGACTATTCTATTTTTTTTTAAAGCTCTTATTCAAAACATAATAAAAACTATTGAACATGTATGTTTGTAAGTTAGATTTATAAAAGAAATCCGGGTCGTCTACCCTTTAAGGTGTTACACTATCCGATATCAGTCAAAACTATAATTCAGTAATTGAATTGAAGGCGTTATGAGATTTGAAAATAATTCTTAATAATTTTCCTTTAACAAAAATTCTATTCGTCTTAACCCGCGTACACCCAGTTTATTATTGGTTATTCGAAACTTGAGATAAACAAAACCTGCAGCAAAAAACGTCTTTTATTTTTTATTTTTAAGGAAACTTTTAGAGGTCAGTTTTATTTATAAAGTGAGAGAAAAAATTAAACGCGTTTTGGGCAAAGTGCGTTGTTCTTGGGGAAGGTCACGAACTCGTCCAGGTGTGTCCTTTTTAAGAAGAACATACACGAGCGTTTCAAAAAGTCTTTTTGTAATTAGTATGAGTACACTAAACTGTAGAAGACATCATCCTTCAAAAAGGTATCATCATTTAAAAAGGTGTGTTTCGTGTATAACAACAAATTAATACTAAAATAAAAGAAGTAAAAAAAAAATATTCAAAATTTTTTGCAACTTATAATTATTGAATAATTTTAATAGCCATATTGCTTTATTTATTGCAATACATGTTTTTAAACTTTATGCTTCTGATTCAAATTTTGTATTTCAAGAAATAACTTAGATAAAGTTTAAACCGTAGAAACAAGGTAGTCGAGTGTGTAATGAATCATATCAAGATTATTTTCTTCGTCAAGTTGTAGGTCTATATTGGAAATTAGTTTTTATTCTGATTCCACAAGTTTAAGTAAATTAGAATGCATATAGACTGTATATGGCATATTGGCCATTTTAATAATTATTAATTATATATTATTATGTATTTTATTACTATGTAATGTATTATATTATTATAGTTTTCACTTAAAGAGAAATTTTATATAAGATTACTTTTATCTGTTTGTCAAATTTGTTAAAATTCAAGCTAAGAAAATAAAAATATATTTTCAAAGCGTATCGCCAAAGGTTGAAAAATCAGATTCGACGAGATGAATCTATTATAGGAGACAATTATTGGTGCAAGCTACCTAATTCTTGATTTTAATTTATCAAATGAGTATAAGTGGTAAACATATTATACACCATTGATCCATGGGTGGCTACAATGTCGGCCGCGAAACATTGGTAAATTTTTCAAAATGGATTAAGAATCTAAAATTGCGAATAATATTTAAGCAGCAGAATACCGTTTCATCGACCCACGTGTGTCCACAATGTCGGCCGTGGAACATTGATAAACCCTTCAAAATGGACTGAGAAATCTAAAATTGAAAAAATAATATTAAAGCAGTAGAATGCCGTTTCATCGACCCATGTGTGTCTACAATGTCGGCCGTGGAANCCGCGAAACATTGGTAAATTTTTCAAAATGGATTAAGAATCTAAAATTGCGAATAATATTAAAGCAGCAGAATACCGTTTCATCGACCCACGTGTGTCTACAATGTCGGCCGTGGAACATTGATAAACCCTTCAAAATAGACTTAGAAATCTAAAATTGCAAATAATATTAAAGCAGTAGAATTCCGTTTCATCGACCCATGTGTGTCTACAATGTCGGCCGTGGAACATTGATAAACCCTTCAAAATGGACTTAGAAATCTAAAATTGTAAATAATATTAAAGCAGTAGAATGCCGTTTCATCGACCCATGTGTGTCTACAATGTCGGCAGTGGAACATTGATAAACCCTTCAAGATGGACTTAGAAATCTAAAATTGTAAATAATATTAAAGCAGTAGAATTCCGTTTCATCGACCCATGTGTGTCTACAATTTCGGCCGTGGAACATTGACAAACCCTTCAAAATGAACTTAGAAATCTAAAATTGTAAAGGATATTAAAGCAGTAGAATCCCGCTTAAACGAACAACGATTCAAAGAATATTTAATTGTAGACATTTTTCCATTTGGTGCATATCAAAATACTGCATCAAAAAGCATTATCAAAATAATTTTTTTATAATCTACTTTTTAATTCGATAACAGAAATTTCTACAGAATGAATTATTTTATAATTATCGTTAGCAATAAGATGCACTAAAAAATAAAATGGGATAATAGTAAAACAGATTATACTCTTGCGTTAATCATTCCTACTTCTCAATAAAAATTCAAATTTTTTTTAAAGAAACAACGCTAAAAAAAAATTTAAAAAATCACCTAACCTAAATCCGTAAACTATTTTTCAGTAAAATAATATTTTGTGTGATTAAGTTTTGTGAGGGTAACTAGGAAGCCGAGAGAGTTCCTTTTTAAAATGACCTTGAGATGGTGGAGAGTTTGTCAGCATCACTTAGATAAAGTGGTCAAGCTCCGTTAGATTTTCACAGCGAGTTACATTATTTTGATCTCAGCATGTATGTCGCCAAATCAGCATGCGGCCACGCCAATAGGGATTTATCAGCAACATTATTAGGGCGATGAATTGAAACTCAAAATAATCTAGAACTTACAAAAAGTTATCTGAAATCAAATCGAATATTATTTATTTTAATAGGTCAGCTTACATTACAAAAATTTTGTAAATTATTTATAATTTCATAGAATAAACTGTTACTTATTTGAATCTATAGCCATTCAAGAAGTTATTTGAGGAACAATTTTTTTGATCAGCAAAGTTTTATTTTGGAAAAAATAACAAAATCAACATATGTTACGCGAAAGAGAATGATAAGAAAATTTCATATTTGAAAATAATTATGCGAATTTTTTTAAGAAAGATTAAATGTAGTTTTGTGTTTTTGTAGAAATAAAATTCCAAAATGCCGAGTATCGACACGTGTATAGCGACTTTGAAATAGGAATATCCTTCATTTCCTCATACAATCAGATATTGCACATCACTATACGAATATACAGTGAAGGAACAGTACTTCCTTTTTGTACAGACCTTCTGCCTCAGCTCTTAATCCTATATAATACAGGTATAAGTACACTGTGGCTCACAGGCTTTTTATTTATTTCTCTTTTTGCTACTGTTATCGTTACATTTTGTATTGATTAACAGCTGCATAGAGCTTATAATTGAAACGCCCCAATCATCCCCATTTTTATTCAGTTTTAAACAATAATGGCAATTTATATTTGTTAGATTTACAAAATAAAAAAATTAATAAAATCAACAAATAAAACAAAATCCATCATACTCATCTCAAATAAGCTCCCAAATCATTCCACACAAAGTAAAACATTTTTATATAGAAACCATTTCTCTGGATTTCTCAGAGTTTTTCGAAATTTTCAAAGTTTTATTAGGATGTCCTTACATAAAGATTACAATAATTTGAACTTTGCAAGTAGGAAATTAACATACCATGCACATTAATTACTAAATGCTTGATTAAAAAAAAATATTAACTCCAACCGACTCAGTTCAAATAAGCCTAAGCCTAAACTAAGCTAAGCCTAGCCTAATCCTCACAAAATAAAACATTTTTATATGGAGAGCATTTCTCTGGATTTACCAACACAGTTTTCATAAGGGTGTTCCTTACTAATGTTTCTAAATTCTACTGATATTTTTCTTGATTTTTCTAAATACGTTTCTTGATGAAAAATGCTTTTTCTTAATCTTATGGAACTGTTTTTCTCAATTTATATGATATGCTGTTCAGTGTTTTTATTTTATTTTATTTTTAAATCTCACTATTTTCTATCCGTTTTCTTTTTAATCTCTTAACCCTTTGACACTGAATTTTTATCAAAAAGAGTTTTTCATGCTCTTTTCATTATTTTGTATTCATTTAGGTCAAATTAGGTGAAAAATCTTATATTTAGCATTTTAATAATTTATGGTTATGAAATACAGCATGAAACACCGGTGTCTTTTTCTGTGTTAAAGGAAAAATCTTCCGAACACGGCTCTCTCCCAAAGAATGTTTTTTTCAAACTTGCACTTATTTACAGTTATTTTGATCTAAGAGAAACAGTTATTCATCATTGAAATTTCTGTAATTTAAAAATTCAATGATTGATAAATTGCTCAATATAAATGAAAAAAAAAATTTTAAAAAAACTAATTTTTTTCTATTTTTAAACTACTACTAATTCAAACTACTTTTTTTAATTTTTTATTTTAGTACAAATACAATTCCAATAATCTAAAAAAAAACTTAGTAACTATTAAACTATGAGGCTGTTTTTTTTCTGATTAAGAAATATCAAAAATACACTTTTGATTCTAGTTCGAAAGTCAGTATATACATAGATATATAATATATATATAATGGATAAAAAATACATAGATAAAAGGGACACCGGTGTCATTTTTATACTTATTGAAAAAACTCTCGTTTTAAAAAGTTCTGAATTTTGTCTGGATCGCGTCAATAATTCTAAATATATGAAAACTTTTATGCATGTAAAAATGAAAATAAAATGGGCGAAGAAATCAGTTATTGACCTTGCTACTTTTTATATTAAAAAAAAAAAGTAACAATTCCTGTGGGCGAAGTCAACGGCATAATGAAAGTTTTTTCCGTGTGAAGAGATAATGTTTCCTTTGATGACTATAAGTGGGTGCACCTTAAACAATTACTGACTCGTGTGCTACGAGAGTTAAAAAGCAAACTAGCTTCGTCTCTCATTTGGCAGATAAAAATTGATTATTTAATTCGAATAGAAATTATCTAACAAAAATTATGTTTTATCTTAAGTCATCAGTAAAAATGCATTTTATCTGATTACTCTGTTTATTTGCGGTTTTAAAAGTGCTGGAACTATTGAAGCTCTTGAACCCTTACTATTGCATGCGTTTTTACATATTTCATTTAAAATACTTTCACTTTAAATCAAAGTGTAGGTCATTTAAAGTAAAGAGGAAGAAAAAAAATAGGTTGCCCTGTTAAATTTGCCTTATTCCTAATATTACCTGATTTAGGTATTTCAGTTTTTATATATAGTTAAATTTGAATAAGATGTAAATAAAGACAGAATAAGTTAAGTTTTCTATCACGAAAAAATGAAATTAAATGAATTATAGAAAAAGCTCGTGACAGTGTCAAATGAAGCTTCAAAGCAATTTCTTATCATTCATTATTCAAGTTATTGTACTTATCATTTTATTTTGCTCATTATTAAAAGGAATCTCAAGAAAATAATTAAAAAACTAATCATTTATGTACTTTTTTTTAATTATCCTTTCTGAAAATGCAATGAACCTTTGTTTTACCGAAGCATATTTAAAAGAAAATACTAAAACCGAATGAATAAATAAAACTTTAACAAATTGATTTTTTACGTAAGTAATATTAGAATAAATTTTCGCGACATAAATTTAAAATTAAAAAAATAAATATATATTTAATTTTAATTACATACTTAAAATTGAAAATTTATTTCAAATGAAATTTAAAAAAATATATTCTTATCTTTGCTATGATAAATTTTAAATTACAAATAAATTATAATGCCGTAATAATAAAGCATAATATATTATAATAAATTATAATATATACCAAGGACAATAATAGATACAAGAATAAAACTATGAATACACTCCATCAGAAAAATTTTAATGATTGCCCGATTAAATTAGGTTTTATGAAGAGTGTGAATGACGCATAAATGATTCACTCCATTAAGAACCGTGGCTGTATCATTAAATTAACATTTCTAGGAAATCCGATTCTAGTTTATTTATGCATAAAATATACTGAATTTAATAATATTTATATATGGAACATTTAACAAAATTTTTGTAGAAAAATAACTGTAATAGAACTATTAAAGAACCGTGGCTGAATCACTCAATTAATATTACTATGAAATACGATTCTAGTTTATTTAAGGTGACAAGGGACTTTCAAAGAAGCAAAAATTTGTCAAAAAATCGATATTTTGCATTTTATATTTCTGAAATCTTGGCATTTAACTGAACATTTAAAAANGGCTGAATCATTAAATTAATATTACTAAGAAATACGATTCTAGTTTATTTAAGCCTAAAATATACTGAATTTAATAACGTTTATTTGTGGAATATTTAACAAAATTTTTACAAAAAAAATAACTATAATAGAATTATTAAAGAACCGTGGCTGAATCATTCAATTAATATTACTATGAAATACGATTCTAGTTTATTTAAGCCTAAAATATACTGAATTTAATAATATTTATTTGTGGAACATTTAACAAAATTTTAATAATTTTTTTTTAAAAAGAACTATTAAAGGATTGTGGATGAATCCCTCAATTAATATTACTATGAAATACGATTCTAGTTTATTTAAGCATTAAATATACTGAATTTAATAATGTTTATCTGTGGAACACTTAACGAAATTTTTATATATTATATTACGAATAAAATATATATTTATAAGCAACATAAAAATATGAATGCACTTATTCAAAACTTCAGCGTCGCCCGAATTAAAACTAAGTTCAATGAAGTGCAAAAATGACGCATAAATGATTCAACGGAAGTAGCTCTTTAAAGAAGCGTGAATGAATCATTCACTTATTATTATTATTAACCCAATCCTAGCTGATCTATGCACAAAATATATTGACTCTAACAACGTTTCTGCGCGATACATTTAATGACAAATAATAAAAATAAATAACAAAAACAAAAAATTGTATTCTAACACTCAGTCTCATTTGCTCACTGAGTCAATTTGTTGCGATGAATAAATTTGAAGGATGCTTTAACATTTGTTATGACAAGTCTTGTGTTCAAGGTGACGCAATTCATTTAATGTGACTCATTCTTTCTTTGATTTTGATCGAGAGAGAAAAGTGAAGATCAGCTGGACTTCGATTACGTCATTCTTACGCGAAAGGATGTTCTCTTTTACTATGACCTGATTACAATATCTTTATGAATCATTCATTCATTCAAATATGCGCTTGGGAGAAAATTTCCCTTTTCTTTATACTACCTGTTTGTAAGAAAAAAGATGGAATAGTAGAAAATTCATAATCGTATTATTTTTTCAGTAGAATACTATAAAATTGATATTACATTTATATTTGCAAATAACATTACAAAGCTTTCAGTATTGAGGTAACTAAAAATTTTAAGAAATCACAATCATCCAACATTATAAATTTTTAAAGCAGCTTAAAGATTATTGATTCGTTTTACTCTTAAACTTCTCGAACAAATTTTCCCTTTTTTTATTAATTAAGGAATATTTTAATGATTTATAAGCTAGGAAAATAATATAAATAGATTTTTTATGCACTTCTTTAGTACAATTTAGTTTTTATTAGTGCTTTTAATGTTTTAAATGGTTGCTATAAATCTTCAGGAATAACAATAAATATATATTTTAAATTTTTTAAGTAGATGTAAGCGGTTTTCTTCACCCTTTTTTAACCCTGTTTACGCTTGCTTTTTTACCACATCTGCCAGGTTTTAATATTGAATAATTTAACAATCAACAAATGAGGAAAAATCAAAATGGATTTTTTTTTGTAGTTATGTAATTTAATTTTGTTTTGATTTGTGCTTTAGATAATATTTGATGAAGAAATGATAATTCTAATAGTCTAAAAAATACTTCTTTAGTAATAAATAAAAATTAAGAAATTTATAAATAATATAATATTCCTTTGCTTACATTTTTCGAAGATTGTCTGATCGAAGATAGTTTCGAAGAAAATGTGACAACTTCTAAGCACACTGCGATTATAATTCATCTTAAAAATATTTGATGAGCTTTAAACATTATCAGAAGCCTATTTCTATGTTCATGAAATAATACAAAGGAATTGGAAGAATGCACGTTTAAATAATTTGTAAAAAGACATTATATGAAATTATTTCGAAACATTTTGCGCAAAATTATTACATCCTGCGACTTGGCTACTTTCCTGCAATACAAACTCACTATTCCCTATGTAGAAAAGGTGCATGGAGGGAAAGCAACCATACACGCATTTGACACACAGTGTTAGAATGTAAAGACATTTAACATTTTTTTTCTCTCTCTTTTCTTTAAACTTACAAGGGTTAGTATTTAAAATAAAGGTATAATAATAATTTTTTAACTTATTTTATGGGTTCAATGTACATGCAGTTTATGCGCAGCAAATAAAAAATTTTATTATTTTTCTTATTTAACTTTCTTTATTGTTATATATGTATATAAATAAATAATTTGTTAAAATTTTAAAAAATAAATATAAATACAGGACATGTTAACAAAAAAGTAAACCTTTTCTTAAAAAGAAATTTCAATTTATAAAAGATCGGTATTTAGAAAAAATGCAGAATTATATCACAGTAGCTAATAATCATATATTAACAATAAATAACTTTTTGAACAATAAATATTTATGTTTGCAATACTTAATACAGTTCTGCAAATGGTAAAAAAAAGCGCAATGATAATCCTAGATTTGAAGAAAAATTATCAATAAAGACCTATGCTAGTGATAAGATTGGTCTTGATCCTTAGTTTTCAACAAAACGTCAAAAAAATATTATCTATGCCGCATAACGTTTATGTAGTAATTGAAACAATAAAGTAATTTAACTAACAATACCAATTAATATTGACTCTAAACAATTAGTTATTAATTTATCATTACTTTTTTCATAATTTTATGAATTTTTACTCTTAAGCTGAATGTCTCAACAATTTAGAATTGGAAAGAAATATGCAGTTTTAAGATATAAAATACAAATGTATAGATAATAATACATTTAATTGAGCGTTATTTTCCTAGGTAAACAAAAGTAAAGTACCATTTACTACCGATACTAAAGAAATACTCAGTGAAAAATGTTGAATTGATTCGATAAACAAGATATTGAATGAGTTCTAAAAAAACTTGTATTTAATTTAAATAAACATTAAGCTAATTGGAAATAATTAAAAGAGAAATACCAAACAACAAATTATTTAACATGCAACTGATGAAAAATTGTATTTTTAGTCACATTTTCTTTTTTTTTAATTTTATTTAATAGTCTATTTTAAACATAAAATAATTAGTTAGACATTGCTTTTCTTAAAACCTTCAAAAAACAAAACAGTAATAACATCTCAATATCAATGAAATTAGGTAATAAGATATTTTCGAATTAATTGATTTTGCTAAACAACAATTGATTACAAAAGAAATAATATTTATATCAATAATTCTTAAAATTTAAATTATGTACATTTGTATTCTAAATATTGACTGGTTTTTGCTCAAAAATAAAATAATTTGTGGTGACAAAATGCATCGAATAGAAAGATAATAAAATTCATACTAAAGTTATATTTTAAAATGCATTAAAAACTAGAAAAATTTTCACAAAATGAAAAAAAATTGCAAATTATAATTATTAATTAAAATAATATAGCGGAGAAAACTCACCATAGCNTTTAATTTTTGATAATAATATATTCTCAAAAATAATATATTTGTGGTGACAAAAATGCATCGAATAGAAAGATAATAAAATTCATACTAAAGTTATATTTTAAAATGCATTAAAAACTAGAAAAATTTTCACAAAATGAAAAAAAATTGCAAATTATAATTATTAATTAAAATAATATAGCGGAGAAAACTCACCATAGCTTGAATTTCAGATGCTATAGCCGGTGCGGCCGATGTTAGCTGCATATTTCCAAAATGTGGTAAAACTATCACACTTAAAAAAGCGCGGAAAACATAAAACAGATATTGAACAGACACCATCTTTTACCCCCTTTGACTAGTCGAAAAGTGAATGACTTTATCCGTAAGCTCCTACGGCTGCTGATGAAAGAGGTTTGCCTTGAGGTCCGGTCTCTCAGCCGCTTTTTGACAGAAAAAAATAGTTCCAGATTTCCGACCTTATCGCCAATATCTTGGCGAGATAACAAGATAATGTTTGTTTCTCCGTAAATTATCGCGATTTGATTGTTTTGTTTGTGTTAGAAGAAAAAGTTATGCGAGGTGCTTCTTCAATAAATTGGAGGAAGCAGTAAAAATAAAATTTTCTTGAGAATTGTGTGAAAACAGAAAGAAAAAAAACTCTTCCGTAAATATTCTTTTCCTTTTCCTTAAAGTTTTCCCGTGAAATCGAGCAGGGAATGTTTTATTGTGCAAATTATATGTTATTGGGCAGATTCTGCGAAATGAAAGCAATAGAAAGGCTTTGAACTTCAAGATCAAGGCTACAAGCCCATTTAAAAGATGTTTTTGAATGAATATTCTCAGACTAAAAATAATTTTCACGCAAATAACTTTCGTTCTTTTCTTCCATTATTATCAATATTGTTGTGACAAACACTGAAGATAAAGCATTTTTATTCATCTTGCATAAAAATATAGCTTATAGAATGGGCAATAATAAACAACTCTTGATTTATTAAATATTTCACCATCATTTCATTTTTTTTCATTAATTTTAATTTCTATACCATGCGTAGTTGCATAATTTGTTTGGCTTATTGTATAGCTTTATTTAGCTATACTGTTCAGAGCACAGTTTACGCAAAAAATTGTTTTCCTTGAGATACTACATAAAATTATTCATTATTCCAAAAATAAAATATGTGTAAGCGTATTTAACGAAGGAAAATAAACCATATTTCCTGCAAAATGTCATACATAAATAAATAAGACTGGAATTATACCTTGGAATATTGACTTATCCTTTAGATATTCTTACGCAATAAAATACATTTTTTAATCAAGTAACAAAAACACTCAATGTACCAAAACACCAAAATTAAATTGGTTTTAAATGTTATCATTTTCGTATTAATAAAAAAAGAAATTGTAGCAATTTGGTAACTTTCATTCCAAGATTCGCCTATGAATCTCACAAAGAAATATCCCCTCATCAGCTATGAAACAATTATATTAGAACTATGGGCTTTGTTTTGTACGAACTGCAACAAAATAAACAAAATTAATATAAAGTTTGAAATTTTAAAAACAAATCAAACTTTTTCTAATCATTCACAGAAGAATAGAACCAATTCGAATTTTTTTTTTTTAAAAATAAAACATATATGTGTGGTAGGTCAATTGAATGATCTGGCAGTTTGTAAACAGCCTTTGACATTTCCCAATGCGCCATGCTTATTGAAAAAGATTAGTGTTGTCTAATTAGTCTGACAGAGTCGCGGTGGCTCAGTGGATAAAGCGTGTGCCTCTCAAAGAAGTGACTTCGTTCGAATCTCAGCGTTGGCTAAGGGATGCGAGTTCTGCTCCCGTCTCGCACCGACCACAGTGGACGTAAAACATCCTCAGTGGTAGATGGATCATGGGTAGGAATCACCGTACAGTCGGGTTAACAGTGGGAGCTTTTTGTGATTTTCCTCACCTTGTAACGCAAATGCGGGTTAGTTCCATAAAAAGTCCTCCACAAAGGCTAATCTATCACAATATCCGATAAAGGAGTTTCCTCGTCTTCTGAATTTGTTTTGAAATTACAAAGATATACGGACTTGAACATTGATAGTCGCAAACTCAGAATTGGGTCGGCTGTTCAACGACGGTTATAATAAAAAATATAAAATTAAATTCAGCCTGACACTTTCTAAGCTCTTTGCACTAAACCATTTGTTCTATTAGCATATTTTCAGGTAGTTTAGAAAAATCGCGAGAAATGGTGGCTTATTAGCCTTATTAAAGGTTTAATGCAATAGGCTTATGCAGATTCAGTTTGTTTGAATAATTCTTCTCGCATTACCTGCTCCCTTTAAAGGCTGATTGTAATAAACTGATTAGCCTCGAACAGATTAGAAATTAATGCTTTCCTATATTAGCAGTGTAAAATGCCGAAGACGTTTACAAAGAGCTGTATTTTTTAATTAGCATGCTTATAGTTACGTTTTATTTAAGTTATTTGGTTCTGGAATGAATGGGGTTTTTAAGGATGAACCCGCACCCCTCCTTAAAAAAGTATAATCTTTCCTTTTTACTTTAATTTCATTATTATTTGATTTTTTTAACTAGCAGGCGGGTACACTGTTCATGTGTTCACTGTTTCTTCTGGGAATATAAGCGGTGCTGAGTTGAAAAAGGTTGCAAAACAATGGTTTATTCATATAGTTCCTATATTTAAAAAAAACTTCGAAAATTCTTCTCTGAATTTTTCTTTCAAAATAAAATTAACTACGTCATTCTTGAAATAAGACATAGTATTTAAGTCTAAGAGATGTCTCATATCGACAGTAGACTGAAATGTTTTCTAATCTGTTGCTTGTTGTTCTGAATCGGAGAACCAATAAATAAAGGAATCAGTAAAGAAGGAAAATAAAGAATAAGCGAATCAATAGTTCAGCTAACAAAGGAAATAGTAAATCACTGCGAATCCATGAAGAAGTAAATCAAAGAGTTGGAAAACCGATTAATAAGCTAATCATTGCATAAGCAAATCAACGAATTAGTAGGTAAATTTAGGAGACAATCAATGAATCAGATACTAAAAAAATCACTGAATAAAGAATCAATAAATTAGCAAATCTATCAGCGAGAAAATGAATCGGTGAATGCACACCGAGCAATGCAATGAGCACATACAAACAAACGAACAAATTCGTCAGTGGATCAACAAATGAATTAATAGATGAATGAATAAAGGAATGAATGAATAAACGAATGAATGAATAAAGGAATGAATGAATAAACGAATGAATGAATAAACGAATGACTGAATAAACGAATGAATGAATGTATCAATCAATGAAAACGTCTATCAATGTATGAACTAATACACAAATGAGTTATTCAGAAAAATTTTGTATAAAAATATAAGCGATTTCAATAAGCAAATTAACGAAGCAATGATATAGCGAAATGTATAAGCTCATTGGTAGATATGAGATCCCTTAATTCAATAAATAAGTGTATCTATAAATCACAGAATTAATGAATGAGCAAATTAATAAATACGCAAATTAATGAATAAATAAATCAATGAATAAGCAAATCAAAAAACAAGCGAATCACTGACTGAACAAATAATTTTTTTCACTCATTGATACGCCGATTTATTAATCTGTCGATTCACTTTCCATGGATTTACTGATTTACCGATTTCTAACTCCGCTCATTCATTGATTATCTAATTTACGGATTCACACTGAGATTTATATTTTTTGGTCATAACGACAACCGTAATTTTTTTTCATATCCTGTATATTAAATCTTATATATGAAGCCATGGAAAAGAGATATGCAACATATACAGTTAAGACATTATGATAAACAAGCAATCTCCTTCTAAATCCCGGTAACATTGCAATCAAGATTTAACTTGAAATTACTACTACTTGCATTCGTATATCATGATTATTTGTAATTACAATTACTTGATTGCTCGCAGTCCTTACATGATGGTTATGTAAGCCCTTTATGATGGTTATAATTACTGCTAATCATGATAATCAGTAGTAGCAAATTAAAGTACTAGTATTCTCGATTAATTACACTTTTAATCATATATTTCAATTACTTGTAATCATTGCATGCTATTATTAGTAGTAATCCTACCCACTCGTAATCGTAGATTACAATTATTTGCAGTTGTGATTACTTGTTATTACGATAATAAGTAATTAATAACATGCAATAATTTTCTATAATCAATTACAATTGTAATCGATTCTTGCAATCGAAGCCTAATTCTTATATATACTACTCAAAAGAATATCCAAAATCCATTTTTTATTTAAATTGAATGAGTTACTATTTTAAAATTCAAAAAGAAGTTCTGTTTTAATTCTCTCATGAAAACTTAATATCATTTCTGCAAGAGCTATCATGAAATTGAGATAAAAAAAACTTATGAGGTTATAAAACTATCGAACAAATGCAAAAAGTGTTCTTTCTTTGCTAATACATTGTATGGCATAAGAGCCGCCATAACATGCATTTAACTTTTTTTCATATCTTATCAATAAAAATATGATTTACTTTTACTTATTTGGAATCAATGCACCTTCATAATGTCTATAATGTCTGCATAAAAAGAGCAGTTTCAATGCTACATAAATCGTTGAGTTTTAAAGTACCAAATGCCTTTTCATTGAAAATTGTGTAATAGGATGAGCATCAAAACAATAAACTTTATTTCATCAGAGTTTTGATAAATGTTTCATTGAAAAGACTTAAACTGAAATATATCTAGCAATCTTAAATTAAAATGTGTTTATGTATGCCTTTAGGGAGAATTGAAAAATCTGACCAATTGCAAATATCGCTAGGCTAATTGGAAAAGTATCAAGTATTTTCCAAGCAGACTGATATTTTTTAGGCTTATTACAACCAGCTTACATGACTTAGGCCAATTAGAAAATATAAAAGGAATTATTAAATCAAACCGGATTTAGGCTCATTGTAATGATTCTACTGTTACGCTGGAGCTTTAGTTGTTCAGTAAATTACCTCAAATTTATAATCGATTTCAACAAATTGGAGAATGACAATATTTTTGTCAAATGTACTAAACATGAATTCAAATGCCGATTTCAACGTGAGTACTTCAATTAAGAAATACTGTATAAGATAAAAAACACTGTGAAGGAATAAGTATTTCACTCAAAGCCGGTATCGAAACCGGGACAAAAGAACACACTGACCCCTGTACCATCTTATCATACAGTGTACACCGTACAGTGTATGTTATCATGCATTGTATGTTATATCTTACATCTTTATGCATATACATCTTTATTACATATTCTTATCATGTTTTCAGTGGAAACATTTTTAAAATCACGAAAATATCCGGTGATTTTACGACGAAAGCTAAAAAATAACAAAAACTGCGCATGAATTGCTGAGTTTGAAATGTGTTAACTAATCTTTATTTCATACGCAGGTATAATTTAGACTACCTTTTGCTTGATTTTCTTTATTGCAATCTTTATTTTATATCACTCTTTATTTCATATAGCTTATTGCAATTAACTTATACAATATCCAAAACACTGGGCACTTAATTAGGCTATATATAAACCTACACTACTCTGAGCTAATTTTAAATGGCCTTAAATAAACCAGGCTAATTGCGCATTGAGTGATATATTTAACTAGCTTAAAGCTACGTGGGCTAACTGCAATAAGTCAAAAAATTGACAGTCTTATTTGAAAATACTTGATAATTCTCCAATTAGTTTGGCGTATTTTATTTTTTTTTTTTTAATTTAATTTTATTTTATTTTATAACCGTCGTTGAACAGACGACCCAATCTTGGGTTTACGACTGCTAATGTTCAACTTCGTAGCTTTGTAATTTTGAACCGATCCAGAAGACAAGGAAACTCCTGGATCAATACCACCAGAGGTATTACTTGTTATGGGAACATGGAGGACTTTGAGACTCGACAGAATTAACGTTATCAGTCACCATTTACTTCACGGTGAATCTTCGGCCTGCGAGGATCGAACCCACGACCTCTTGGACCTGGGCCCAGTGTCCTACCAACCAAGCTATCCCGGCCCCTAGTCTGGCGTGTTGCGAAATCGCGTCGATAATTTGCAAAGGTTAAATAAATCAGGCTGGATGAAGTGAATTTATCGCAAAAAACGTATAAAAATATTGGATAATTGGAAATTACTGGATAACTCACAATTTAACCTGGCGTATTTCAAAATGATGTCGGGGTTTTGCAAAGGCTAAATAAATCAAGTTAATTACGTGATGAATGATATATTTTCACAATGCTTCGTGGACTTATTACAATATTCTTAAAAATATCAGACTGATTAGAAAAGACTCAGCTCTCCAATCCTGTCATATTGCTAAATGTCGTTGATGATTTACAAAGAGACGGATTTTTTAATTGGGTTACGACAATCAATTAGGATTAATTCGTTGGTCATTAGGTTCAATTGTTATTTATAATTGCTTAGATGCATCAGTAGGTTTAATTAGAATTCAATCTCTCCGATATCGACAACTTTCAGCTAAAGATCTGAGATATACCTTCAAAACATATTTTCTCTAATTTTTGTTTATTTATTTTTCAGAATGAAGAACTGCAAATGATCTCTGAAGCTGTGGCTTTTAGGTTATGCAGGGTAGAACAAAACTCTTTGGCCAAGCTTTAAGAGGTACTAGCACTTACTTTTACTAGAAACCTGTTGTTGTTGTCGTCTGCCATTAAGGCAGGAGGGTGCGACTGTTTTTGTCTTCCAGTGGCGCCATTTATGGCCAAGAATTTGACATCTGCTCCACCCATACGTCATAACTTTACCAGAAACCTGAAAAGGTAATAATTAATTTTGGAATACAATATAAAATTTCGCAAAATATACGTTTTTAACCCGGTAGCAAAAATTCGTTTCCCATAATGTTGTTTTGTTTTTGTCTTCTAATCAATATCTTATCAACTAATTTTCTGTTTCGAAAAATTTTATGTTCAAAATTATTATTTTGTTGATTTATGGATAATTGTACCCTAAAAGTGTTTGTAATTTTTCTCTCTTTTATGTAAGGATCAAAAATGTTCTGAATTTAATAAGTACATATACATCATGCTAATCTATTTAGATATTTTTTTTTTGTTCTCTCAAATCTATTATCATTTTATCTTTTCTCCATGATTATATAACTTACATAATTTTGTCAAAGGCCTTTTATTAATATAATTGTCAAGGAAGTAAATATATCATAGATAAAAAAATACATTGTGTATTTTCCTGGTATATGTAAAATAATATTGAAAGGTAAAAAACTAAAAAAAAAAAAACATTTCGTGCCGTGCTGTTTCTATTGTACGGAAAAAATAGTATTTTTAAAGAGAAAAAATTTATTCAAAACAACAAAAAAACTTAAATCTTTCTCAATTCCAGTAACTGGTTAGTATATGAAAACATCAAAAATTCTTATATCATTTTCGTTTCTCGTGGCGGGATTTCCGTAACAGTGCGCAAAATAAAAAACGGTCAGTCAAATAGTTCCTGGGTTGTTCATTTACGTCGCACTAGAGCTGCACAATGGGCTATTGGCGACGGTCTGGGAAACATCCCTGAGGATGATCCGAAGAAATAGTTCCTGGGAAATTGAATTTTTAAAAATTTCATTTCTCAAGAATTATTCAACCGATTTAGCTCAAATTTTGCATTTTGAAATTTAAAATTGCATTCTTTAAGAAAATGTATACCTTACCATTCAATAACATTCTTCTTACTATTCAATTTAACCATGCTTTTTTAATATTATTAAATAAAATAATAAGAACTGATAAATATTTACTGAAAGTTATTTTTTGTGTGGAATTATCTTTGCATAAAAAAAAATTATAATTGCGTGCGAAAATTTTTCCATTCGTTTAAAAAGTTCTCGAAATATAGTGAAATATATGCGAAAAGTAGAATTAACATTAAGGGGTCCAAACTTTGGATCGCTTTCTAACCAAACTTTTGGGACCTTATTTCCCAGATTCTGGCTATCCCCTATATTTTGAGGGTCAAGAATCTGAATCCTTCGAAAAAAAGGTATGTTTATTCAGAGAAAGAGTTTCTGTGTCTAATTTTTGTAACGTAAAATATCGTCTGCACTACTTAATCAGCATATTTGAGATCACCCCCATGAACCTTTAAAATTTAGACCTAGAACGTAAAGATCCGACCGTTATAACAAAAGTTATTTAGGGTGATCCGTTTATTTTTAAACATAAAAAAAACTCTGTTTATTTTCAAACATGAAAAAGCTTACATCATTTCCAGTTCCCGTAATGGGTTAGTGCACAGCCAAATAATAATAATAATAAATCTTACCTCAACCAAAACTCAACTATCTCTCCGACGTTCCAAAATTGTCTGCTCCTATTAAATTTTTTCTTAATCTCATTGTTGATCTCGTTTTAATGTTCTTTTATCAATGCGTGTGCTAGCTGGATATTTGTAGAACTCCATAGCATTATTTCAATTTTGTTATATTGCCTGCATAGAAAGAATTCTGTTTTTTTTGTTTTGTCAGTTCAAAGTAAAAGGAAATTAATTAAGCAGAAAAATTATGATTGTGTATTTTCTTAAAATGAATTTATGAGAAATGATGTAGAAAAGTAAAATACACAAGCAGACAACAGTTTGAAAATGAAAACATGCCCATTTTTGCTGTTTGTGTTATTTCTACATTGTTTTGCGCTACGTTAAACTGTATAAAAGCAGCCTATACACTATATTAGCAAAAAAGTTACTTTTGTTTAAAACATACGAGTTATAAATTAGCCAGCAAAATCAATCGACAATAATTGATTGAGTAAAATTGATATAACTGTTTTTGAAAGTTAAACGTAATACTATAGGAAACTAAGCATATTATTATTTCGGGATATTAATTTAAACAGAAATTATAAAGGTTTTCATAACTTTATTTTACTAAACTATAAGTACAACACTGTTTTTTTATGCTAATAAAAATTCAGATTGTCTCGGAATTGTTCTCATTCAGCATAAAAACATACATCATAAAATACGCCTTAAATGTTCAGATGGTCCCTACATGGCCATATTAAAAGTGTATATAAAACGTACATTTTATACATAAAAAACTAAATAAAGTTAAAACTATTCATTCTATTGACTCTTGTATAGTCACATTCGATTTATAGTGAAAAAGTACACAGGAAAAATACAACTCTTGCTTAGGTAGCCATATCAAAATACTATAGCAGTATTATCCGAGTAAATGAGTAAAAATACAATATTGTACATTTTTGTACATAAAACCCTTATAACTCTAAGTTATTGGTCTGATTGTCTGTGTTTCAGACACAATTCTTTTTATTAGTCAACTTTGTTATATATTTCCATAAAATTAAACGCTTTTAGACATTGAAATTCATTCAAATTTAAAGAAAATCAATCTCATACTTTTCAAAATAAAAGTATATTTCCTTTTCATCAAAAATTGATTTATCAAAAAAAATTATATATACTATATATACAGGGCCGGATTTACGTATAAGCTAAATAAGCTGTAGCTTGGGGCCCCGAGATGGCAAGGGCCCCCAGATCCAACTTTTTCCTTCTTTTTTTAAAGTTTTATTCGGAGCTGGAGCCCTCTGAAGACTAAAATACATTTTTTTTCTTTTTTACATTGGCGAACGCTTTTCAAAATCTAATAGAAGTGTTTACAAATATAAAATAATTGTTACTCTTCACTTTTGTAACCAACAGACCAATAAAAAGGCCTTTTGACTGATGAAAATATCCTGTAGCTTTCGTAGCTACCAGTGATGGGAGTAGTCCATGGATCCTAAAAAGCGGTACTCTAGACTCCATGGAGTAGTCAAATAGCTGCCTCAATTTTTCACTGTGGGAAATGTTTTCAGCTTCTTTAAATTGCTGNAATACATTATGATAAACAAGCAATCCCTTTCTAAATCCCGGTAACATTGCAATCAAGAGCTTGAAATTACTACTACTTGCATTTGTATATCATGATGATTTGTAATTACAATTACTTGATTGCTTGCAGTCCTTACATGGTGGTTATGTAAGCCCTTTATGGTGGTTATAATTACTGCTAATCATGATAAAATGTGGTCGTAAATTAAAGTTAATTGTATTCTCAATTAATTACATTTTAAATCATATATTTCGATTACTTGTAATCATTGCATACTATTATTATTAGTAATCCTACGCACTTATTATTTGTAATTAGGATTACTTGTTATTTCGATTATAAGTAATTAATAATATGCAATAGTTTTCTATAATTAATTACAATTGTAATCGGTTCTTGCAATCGAAGCCTAATATACTTATATATACTCAAAAGAATATCCAAAATCCATTTTTTATTTAAATTGAATGAGTTACTATTTTAAAATTCAAAAAGAAATTCTATATTTTAATTCTCTCATGAAAACTTAATATCATTTCTGCAAGAGCTATCATGAAATACAGATAAAAAACTTATTGAAGATATAAAACTATCGAACAAATGCAAAAAATGATTTTTCTTTGCTAATACATTGTATTGCCTAAGAGCCGCCATAACGTACATTTAACTTTTTTTCATACAATATCAATAAAAATATGATTTACTTTTACTTATTTAGAATCAATGCACCTTCATAATGTCTATAATGTCTGCATGAAAAGAACAGTTTCAATGCTACATAAATCGTTGAGTTTTAAAGTACCTAATGCCTTTTCATCGAAAATTGTATAATAGGATGAGCATCAAAGCAATAAACTTTATTTCATCAGAGTTTTGATAAATGTTTCATTGAAAAGACTTGAACTGAAGTATATCTAGCAATCTTAAATTAAAATGTGTTTATGTATGCCTTTAAGGAGATTGAAAAATCTGGCCTATTGCAAATATTGATAATAATCTCTAGGCTAATTGGAAAAGTATCAAGTATTTTCCAATCAGCCTGATGTTTTTTAGGCTTATTACAACCAACTTATATGACTTAGGCTAATTAGAAAATATAAAAAGTATTATTAAATCAAACTGGGTTTAGGCTAATTGCAACGATTCTACTGTTATGCTGACTCTTTTGTTGTTCAGTGAATCACCTCAAAATTTATAATTGATTCCAGCAAATTGGAGAATGACAATATCTTTGACAAATGTGCTAAACATGAATGCAAATGTCAATCTTTACTACTTATTCTTATCATGTTTTTAGTAGAAACGTTTTAAAAATCACAAAAATATCCGGTGATTTTATGACGAAAGCTAAAAATAACGAAAACTGCGCAAGAATTGCTGAATCGTCCAAGATAGTTTGAAATCTGTTAACTAAGATTATTTCATACGCAGGTATAGTTTAGACTACCTTTTGCTTGAATTTTTCTTTATTTCAATCATTATTTTATATCTCTCTATATTATTTCACATAGCTTATTGCAATTAAATTTTACACACCCAAAGCACTGGGCACTTAACTAGACTATATACAACCTTCACTACTCTGAGCTAATTTTAAACGACCTTAAATAAAGCAGGCTAATTGCGCAGTGAGTGATATATTTTCTAACTAGCCTAAAAGCTACGTGGGCTAACTGCAATAAGTCAAAAAACTGTCAGTTTGATTTGAAAATACTTGATAATTCTCCAATTAGTTTGGAGTATTTTATTTTATTTTATAACCGTCGTTGAACAGACAATCCAATTTTGGGTTTACGACTACTAATGTTCAACTCCGCAGCCTCGTAATTTTGAACCAATCCAGAAGACAAGGAAACTCCTGGATCAATATCCCCAGAGGTATTATTTGTTATGGGAACATGGAGGACTTTGAGACTCGACAGATTTAACGCTATCAGTCACCATTTACTTCACGGGGAGTCTTCGGCCTGCGAGGATCGAACCCACGACCTCTTGGACCTGGGCCCAGTGTCCTACCAACCAAGCTATCCCGGCCCCTAGTCTGGCGTGTTGCGAAATCGCGTCGATAATTTGCAAAGGTTAAATAAATCAGGCTGGATGAAGTGAATTTACCGCAGAAAACTTATAAAAATATTGACTAATTAGAAATTACTGGATAACTCACGATTTAATCTAGCGTACTCCAAAGTGATGTCGGGGTTTTGCAAAGGCTAAATAAATCAAGTTAATTACGCGATGAATGATATATTTTCAAAGTCACAATGCTTCGTGGACTTATTACAATATCCCTAAAAATATCAGACTGATTAGAAAATACTAAATTCTCCAATCCTGTCATATTGCTAAATGGCGTTGATGATTTACAAAGAAACGAATTTTTGAATTAGGTTACGACAATCAGTTAGGATTGATTCGATGGTTATTTGGTTCAATTGGGATTTATAATTGCTTAGATGTATCATTAGGTTCAATTAGAATTCAGTCTCTCCGATATCGACATCTTTCAGCTAAAGATCTGAGATATACCTTCAAAACATATTTTCTCTATTTTTTGTTTATTTATTTTTCAGAATGAAGAACTGCGAATGATCTCTGAAGCTGCGGCTTTTAGGTTGAACAAAACTCTTTGGCCAAGTTTTAAGAAGTACTACTTACCAGAAACCTGTTGTTGTTGACGTCGGCCATTAAGAGGCAGAGAGGCTGCGATTGTTCTTCTTTTCCAGTGGCGCCATCTATGGCCAAGAATTCGACATTTGCTCCACCCATACGTCATAACTATACCAGAAATCTGAAATGCTAATAATTAATTTTGGAATACAATATAAAATTTCGCAAAATCTCCGTTTTTAACCCGGTAGCGAAAATTCTTTTCCCATAATGTTGTTTTGCTTTTGCCTTCTTATCAATATCTTATGAACTAATTTCCTGCACCGAAAAAATTTATGTTCAAAATTATTATTTTGTTGATTTATAGATAATTGTACCCGAAAAGTGTTTGTAATTTTTCTCCTTTTTTATGTAAGGATCAAAAATGTTTTGAATAATTAAATACATGTACATCATAATAATCCATTTAGATAATTTTTTTTATTCTCTCACATCTATTATAATTTTATTTCTTCTCCATGATTATATAACTTACATAATTTTGTCAAAGGCCTTTTATTAATATAATAGTCAAGGAAGTAAATATATCATGGATAAAAAAAATTCATTGCGTATTTTCCTGGTATACGTAAAATAATATTGAAAAGTAAAAAACTAAAAAAAAAAAAAAAAAAAGCATTTCGTGCTGTGCTGTTTGTATTGTACGGAAAAAATAGTATTTTTAAAGAGAAAAAATTTATTCAAAACAACAAAAAAAACATTAATCTCTCTCAATTCCAATAACTGGTTAGTATATGAAAACATCAAAAATTCTTATATCATTTTCATTTCTCGTAGCGGGACTTCCGTAACAGTGTTCAAAATAAAAAACGGTCAGTCAAATAGTTCCTGGGAAATTGAATTTTTAAAATTTCATTTCTCAAGAATTATTCAATCGATTTAGCTCAAATTTTGCATTTTGAAATTTAAAATTGCATTCTTTAAGAAAATGTATACCTTACCATTCAATAACATTCTTCTTACTATTCAATTTAACCATATTTTTTAAATATTATTAAATAAAATAATAAGAAATGATAAATATTTACTAAAAGTTATTTTTTTGCATGGAATTATCTTTGGATAAAAAATTTTTATAATTGAGTGCAAATTTTTTTTCATTTACTTAAGAAGTTCTCGAGATATAGTGAAATACGCAAAAAGTAAAATTAACATTAAGGGGTCCAAACTTTGAACAGCTTCCTAACCAAACTATCGGGACCTTATTTCCCAGATTTCGGTTAATCCCTATATTTTGAGGGTCAAAAATCTGAATCCGTTGAAAATAAGGTAGGTTTATTCGGAGAAAGACTGTTTTTGTGTCTGATTTTCGTAGCTTAAAATATCGTTTGCACTAATTAATGATCATATTTGAGATCACCCCCTCGTATCTTTAAAATTTAGACCTAGAGCTTAAAGATCACACCATTAGATCAAAAGTTATTTAGGTTGATCCATTTATTTCCAAACATAAAAAAAAAACAACAAAAAAACTCCACTTATTTCAAACATTAAAAAAAAACTTACATCGTTTTCAATTCCTGCAATGGGCTAATATACACAGCTAAATAATAATAATAATAAACCATACCTCAACAAAGAATCAACTGACTCTCCGACGTTCCAAAAATGTCTACATCTATTAATTCTTTTTCTTAATCTCATTGTTGATCTGGTTTTACTGTTTTTCTATTAATGCGTGTATTGGCTTAATATTCGTAGAACTCAATAGCATTATTCCAATTTTGTTATATCACCAGCACAAAATGAATTATATATTTTTGTTTTTTCAGTTTTAAGTAAAATGAAATTAATTAAACAGAACAATTATATTGCGTATTTTCTTAAGATGAATTTATGAGAAATGATGTAGAAAATTAAAAAACACAAATAAGCAACAGTTTGAAAGTAAAAACATGCTGTTAGTGTTTTTTCTACTTACATATATATATATATACGTAGAAAATTACCAGTGCTGGTTTTTATCACATCATGTAACCAAAAACGTATTTTTAAATAAATTACCTGTAATTTTCTAGAACGAAAGTAAGAAATAAAAAATAGATACATATTTTACTGAGCAATATAAATGCAAATTAAACATTTTAATTAAAAGAATTGAATGGAGTCTAAAATGATTTAAAATGGAACAGAACGCATTATAGCTAGCTCAAAATAAGATACAACATTCATTTGGGTTAAGTTTGGTATGTTTTTAACTTATGGACATTCATGTTTAGTGATTATTGGGAGATTTTATGAATGTTAAATCTTAAAACGGTTTTAAGCACTTTTTTAAGCTACAAAATATTAGAAAGAAAGTTCAAAAACAGTATACTTTTTTTAAATCCACATCGCACAGATTTAATCCATGGATAACTGAGCTTATTATCGATTTTCATATCTTACTAAGTACCACCAGTTGAGAAGTTAAAATAAAGCGGAACGTAAAATACATTAAGAGTTTTCGGATGTATTTCCTGTAAAATACATTGGAATCTACCCCTTTTTTAAGATTCCCCTTTTAGATAGATTTTGATAGATTTTTGAAAAATCAAAACACATTTTCTCTGGCTTGACTATCGCTTGTTTAAACGCAGAAGCGAAAAATAGAAGTAGTCATCACAAAACATCTATTAGAAAACATATTCTGAAGATACTACAATATATAGTAGCTTTAAATAAATAATCCCAAAAAACTTAAGCGTTAATATTACTTGATGCTTGATTAAAAACTCCTTTCGTTTCAAAAATAAACAACTTGGAAGTAATAGCCGACATATTTCAAGCACTCAAAAACAAGCACCCATTTTCAAGACTTGCCAGACGTGAATGAGAAGAAACGAAAGTGATTTGAAATCTAAAACTTAAAGTTGCCAACGAGCCGACTAGCCTGTGTAGGAGTTAGGGAGCTGCCCTTGCATCAGAAAGGTTCTGGGTTCGAATCCTGGGCAAGGCATGGATGTTCTTTCTTTCTCTGTACTATCTGTCCTCACTGTGGGAGCAACGTTGGCCCACCTAATATGGTACCCCTTAAAGAGTGGTCAGCAAATCTGCCCTTCAGATGCCTGTATGACCTAGGTCATTCTCCAGGTGCGCATTGGAAGAAAAAAAAGTTGCCAACGAAAAATGGACTTATTTTTATATTTTTCTTTGGCAACTGTATGTTTTATGTTTCAAATCATTTCATTATTAATCATTCAAATATTTATCATTTAAATATTTTATTAATTATTTGAAATTTAATCATTTAAATATTCTATTAAATATTTGAAATTTAATCATTTAAATATTTTATTAAATATTTGAAATTTAATAATTGAAATATTTTATTTCTTCTCATCCATATTTTGTTCATTCATTCCATATTTTCTTAGCAATTTTATGTTTCATATCCCGGTTTCTTCTCGTTCACGTCTGCCAAGTTTTGAAAATGGGTGCCTGTTTTTTAGCACTTGAAACATGTCAACTGTTATTTCAATTCGTATATTTTGAAGCGAATGAAGTTTTTATTCAAGTAATATATAGCAGCTTTGCTTATTTACTCTTCATTACTTTTAAAATACATCATTATAACATTAGCTTTTAAGCGGTATCACAGTTTGGGCTGAAAATATTTTTTAATTGTATTTTGATTAACATATGTCAAAGCCTACTTCTTTATATAAACGGAAATGGACACCTACTAAACTTTTTTTTTAATTCACAACAAACCTTGATATATCGAATGACTTCACTAATCTCGAAATAGGAACATGTAGGAGCGAAAACCGCAGTTCAATATTCGTTTCAAACCGGTTATTTTCCGTTAACAATCCAGAGCAATAACGCATCGTTGAATAATTAAAGCTAAAATTGTATCTTTTTCATCAGTCACGCATAATATTTGTCCAGGTGGATGATATAATTCAAATATATCCATGTATGCTTATTATGTTATCATAAAGAGCTAAGAGACACATCATAAATATGAAAATATTGAAAAGATACTGTTTTTAGGGACAATTTTACCATTTTATTACCTTTAAATCAGAGGTGTCAAACTCGCGGCCCGAGATGAACGTTTTTGCGGCCCAGTCAATAGATCCAACGCAAAGTAAAAATAAAATAGAAATGTGAATTAGAAAGGAAACGAGCATATAAAATTATAATATACTTTATTTATAAACTATACGGATCATTTTAAATTGAATTGCACGCGCGAAAATGTAAAATTCTAATTGGCTTGCGGCACCTGCCATTCCAGGGATACTGCATCTTATCAAAAATACGCAGAAAAAATTTCAAATCTTAGAACAGAATTTGAAACAAGATTTAAGGATTTTAATTCTTTGGAAGATAAATTTTGTTTGTTTTCTTCGATTTTCTCAATAAATATAGACTCGCAGTACCCAGTAATATGCAAATGGAAGTGATTGAGATTCAGTGCGACTCAAATTTGAAGACAAAATTCATTGAAGTGGGTGTGCCTGAATTTTACATATATTTACCGGCAAGGTTTGAAAATACTCGAAAATTCGCATATGAAATTATTTCCATGCTTGGAAGTACTTATCAGTGCGAGCAATTTTTTTTCTGTTATGAATGAAAATAAATCTCCTGTCCGAAACCATATTAATAGCTCTCGTTGGGTCAATTTTGAAAGTAGTCTCGGCCAATAAAATTTCTCCCGAAATAGTAGCAGAGAAGAGATGTCAAACAATAATTTTACTTTATAGTATATGCTTATTACAATGTACTATTCAAAATAAAAATATTTGTTTCTGTAAACACTGATTTTTTTCTTAGCTTTTTTTTTTTGATGCCCACCTAAAATTAAGCATTGTTTATTTGGCCCAAGTTTGCTTTTGAGTTTGACACCCCTGCTTTAAATAGTCATCCATGGCTACGATAACATATTTTGTAAATTGTAGTAAATAAAACTTTTACCACTCATAACTAACTGGAACTACTTTTATTTGTTTTAGTTTTAAAAAGCGCCGACCGGCCTGTGTAGGGGGCAAGGAACTGTCCTTGCATCAGAAAGATTCTGGGTTCGAATCCCGGGCAAGGCATGGATGTTCTTTCCTTCTTTGTACTATCTGTCCTCACTGTGGGAGCGACGTTGTTTCACCTAATATGATGCCCCTGAAAGAGAGGCCATCAAAATCGCTCTGTATATGCCTGAATTGACGGATGTTAACACAGGTGAGCATTGGGAAAAAAAAAGTTTTAAAAAGCTATCTCATGATCCTATTACATTTGCTTTATAGTTGTTTTTTCCTAATCTCAAAGCATAGAGAAGTACAGAAAAAGTTCCACTCTAATGCTAGAGCATGTGAAAAGGCGACGTATAGAGCATGCAAAAAAGCGAGGTAAAATACAAACACTCTCCGACCACATATGAACAGCGCCCCACTCAGGTAATTGACTTAACTAATGTTGACGATTAATTTATAAAATCGAAGAAAATATTGCAAAATAATTTCATATATTATTATTGCTTGCATAGCATAAATTCTCACAATCCCAACTTTAATTCATTAATATTTATTGAAATGAAGCGAAATAAAATTCTTAATTTTAGAACTATTACTATAATCGTAACATTGAAAGGAAACTCATTGAAATAAATATAATCATGACCAAGACATTAAATTATATATTGTAGAACGTTTAATCTTCAAATCCATAGCATAAATTAGCTGTTTCCTTTCAGCAGTGAGTTTGGCGATAAAAAAACTTTCATAATTGCTTTAGAGATGCGTACTTTAAATTGTAATAGTTTATTGTGTAAAACAATACTTTGAAGAGTGAAAATAAATAAACATTTTTTGTTAACGAAACTTGAAATCGTTTATAAATCGTCTATCTTTATCTACATTAAAATAAACAATATGAGTCTATGTTGCGTAGTAATGAAACGGGAGCACTTACCGTAATGAAATGCTACGTAATTGCATGTGATGTCCGGAAATAGTGCATGCTTAAATCCGATTTGCGAATTTTTAATTAAAACTGTTGCTATGGATTTTTAAATATTTCTTTTGGATTAACATGATACAAATTGCAGTTGAAATTACGATAGTTTTAATTGTCTCAAAATTTTGTAACTAAGTTATTAAACATTTTATTTTAAATTATTTATTTTAAGTTATTAAACATTTTAAAACATTTTATTTCATTGGTGGAGATATTTGTTTTACTTACATAATAAAAAATACTATTCAAATGTTTTTTTTTGTTTTTTTTTTTTTGCATAAATTTTTGATTGAGCATTTTTAATTTTTTGTTTATTTCATTGTAAATTTTCCAATTGAATTAACATTATATAATTATTGCGGATCTTAATTGTTCAAAAAAGATACGACACAATGAATCATTTCACCCTATGGAATAGCAACAGATATGATTGATTTCAAAATCCATCTTTTGCGCCGTGGTAGCTTAGGGGATATAGCGCTCGCCTCCCAATGAATTGAACCGGATTCGATTCCCAGCGATGGCTGGCCGATACGGTCATCCGACTCACACCGACCACTGTGCTGACATAAAATGTCCCCAGAGGTAGAAGTATAATGGGTTATAGTCCCCTTGACGTTAGAGGCCGTGGAGGTTTTCGTGGTTTTCCTCTCCATCAATGCGGGTTAGTTTCATCAAAAAGTCCACCACGAAGATAAATTTTTCTCAATACTTGCTCCAGGAGTTCAGTTCACTTGTCTTAAGCTCTAAATTGGGTCAGCTATTTAGCGATGGTTATAAAATCCATCCTTTGCACTTAACATACCAAGGTATGTTAAGCACAAGAATAAAAAAAATTCATATTACTCTCGACACTAAAAGTTTCTGTCCTAAGCTAGATTAGAATTGATTCCAAAAAATTTATTATATTTTTTTAATGGCAAACAAATGCTGGTCTTTTTGGACTTTCGACATTAAAGCAAAGGTGGAGAAACGAGTAAGGGCTGGCAAATGTAGAATGGAAATGGAGTATTTACTTCACCAAACGAAACACTATATTGAAAAATCCTGATGACAACAGATAGATTCGAACACTACGCCCGACAGCATCAATCACAGCATTGACAAAATATCTTCATTGATAAATAGATCATACTCTTTTAATCGAGCTAACCGTGTGATGTTTAAGTGTTTTTCTCTCGCTGTAATGTTAATACGGTTTAGTTTTATCGAAAAATCTTTCCAAAACGGAAATTTTCCCTCAATATTGAATTAATAATCCCCTTGTGTTTTGGATTAGTTTCAAAATTAAAAATCTACAGAGTTAAACATCATTGATATAGCCACAAATCTAATGTAGGTCGGCTGTTCAACAAGCTAGTGATAAATAAAATATTATATTTACTTATCATTTTTGTTTTTCTCTTCTCTTCTTTCTTTATCTATTTATAAATATAGATAATTTATTTATTCTTATTTAAAATGGTTTATCTAACATCACTTGTATCGATTTTTAATATGATATTTCATCATTTTTTGTATGTTTCATATATTTTATCCAACATAAAAAGATATATATTTAATTTTTCGTCCACCTTCCCCTAGAATTTAATAATATTATAAATTTTCAATGGCTGTAAAAAGGCTGTGAGCTATTAATAACTTCCTTGATTCCTTTCTTAAAAGAATTTTTCCGACAACAACAAAGTGTTATTTGAATAACGCGTAATTTATGATTTATTTAAATACCAAATGCTTATTTAAAATTCTACTTAACTAAAATACCAAAATTAACAAAGTTTGACAATTAATAAAAACATAATTAATAAATTAAAATACATTAATAAATCAAATAATAAAAATATAATTATTTTTATTAATTGACTATTAAATAAAAATATAATTAATGAATTAAAACTTTGTTAGGACATTTTGATGTTCTTTCATCACTTCATACTTAAAAATAAGCCTAGTTCAAAAACGCATAACTCATATATTTATTAATTTTTCCCCACTGTAGAGAAACAACTTCAGCCTCATACATTTTTTTAACCTAAATAATATTTAAAATAGTTTTCACAAATATGCATCGATCCTAACTAAAATAACTTAATCCAAGCAGTACACGAGAAAAGGCATAAACAATTACGAACTAATACGAGTAGTTTTAAATATTTTATAAGTGATTAACACTAGAAAGACGGAAAATTAGTATATA
Organism: Parasteatoda tepidariorum; assembly: GCF_043381705.1. Lineage (NCBI taxonomy): Eukaryota > Metazoa > Arthropoda > Arachnida > Araneae > Theridiidae > Parasteatoda > Parasteatoda tepidariorum. Next base: position 28,697,710 of record NC_092206.1, on the reverse strand, counting down.
CCTATATTGCCTAAAAGCAGTCAAAATGACAGGATTGTGAATGCGTTAATAAATTTGTTTAAAATTAATTTTTAACATTTTTTATATTATTTACAGTTACTTAACAAGTTATTAGTAAATATTGACAATAAAAAAATTATATGTTCTGCAAAAAGTCACAAAATTCTAAGAAATTTTGTCATTATAGACATCATTGCTTTTCTAATTGAAATTAAAAGCAGTCAAAATGATTTCCTTAGGCAATCTAGTGTTAAAAGAGATTTTGGGGTGAAAACGCGTTCTAATTGAAGCTCACTCCGTATCTAAATCATAAAGCAACTCTTACCACAAATGTTTAGTTGAATTTGTTTATGATCTGTGACTAATTATTAGTGTTAAGTTTTATCCCTTGATTAATCGGATACTTGTTAATGATTCATGAAGCTGTTATTGGATATCAACATTTTAATTTCGGATGTAACTTTTTAAATGAATCAACTGTGGCCTTGATTGGAAGAAAAAAAACAGTCATTTTATGACATTTTGTATATTTTACTGGTTAAACGTGTAAGCAAATATCAGAAATAGCGTTTGAATTAATTTAAGTTTTTGAAAGCATTGTAAATGAAATGACTCATGTTGGCCTTGATGGAGAAAAATAGTTATGGTATGACTTTGCATCCACTACCATCTAAGTGTGAAGACAAATTTCAACAAATATCTTCGATATTATTATTTACTACAAAATTTAATAAATTCACCATAAATTAATTAAAATATTACTTTATGGTGATTCCGTATATAGTACATTAAATGCAAATGAAAAAACACCAAAATTAAAAAAAGAAAGCAATTGCGAAAAGCGACAGTGATTTCTTCTAATTCAAAAATCAACTAAACTTTAGCGTCCTCATTTTACAGCATTTTATTTTTAAAAAAAGTATCTTAATTAAATCATCCCAAAAAACTTAATCGGTAATATATTATTACTTGATTCAAAACATCATTCGCTTCAAAAATATACAAATTAATAATAACAGTCGACATGTTTCAACCGCTCAAAAGCAGACGCGCATTTTTAAGTTCAGTTTTGACAATGCCAAAATTACTTCAATCCCAGTCACATCAGCTCATCTTGATGCCCTGGAATCTTGCTTTATTCATATTAATGCTGATTCTCTTGTGGACGATGTCAGTCAATCACCATCTCTCCCTAGCTCGTGGAAATACACTTTATCCTGACATGCCCCTTTCGGCCACTGTTGTTTTTCTAGTTTTGTTTCTCACCTTTATTTTTCTATTTTTCGTGAGCGACTGTATGTTTCATGCCTCAAATCACTTTTGTTTCTTCGCGCTCACATCTTGCAAGTTTTGAAAATGAGCGCCTGCTTCTGAGCGCTTGAAACACGTCGATTTTAATTTCCAATGTGTATATTTTTGAAATGAAAGAAGTTAATGCATCTTATTGTCTGAGGTGGGCGAGTCAATATTATCCTCGAGTGGGCGAGTCAAAATTATAAACAAATAATTATTTATTTTCATTCTATTACTAGTTACGAACATTAAAACTTTCTTCGAAACATAAAAAATTATTAAAATTTCTTCTAAGCTAGGAGGAAATATTTGATTGTATTAAAATTTCCCGAAAAAACAATGTTTACGCAGCACTTGATTGTTGGAAAAATTACATTTTTTACTAAATTCAAAGTGAATAAACTTTAAAGTTCCTTTTAGAGAATTATAGTCAAAAATGTATAACTTTGTTGGGGTCGTCCGCAAATGATGTGACGCTTGGAGCGGAGGGAGGGGTTCGTGAAATCGTGATAGTTTGTGACAAATGGAATTGAGGGGGGTAACAAGAAATGTGACATCAGGTATTATGGTAAAAATAAAATCATTTAAAATCAGCAGATTAAACTGATTATATTTCATGATTTTATATTTAACAAAGGAAGTGTGTGTAACATTTAAATGAAGGAAAGGTGGGTATCAAAAATATTGAGAGAAAAAAAAGTGTGCTACGCAATAGCACAATTATGAAATAAGATGAGAAATCTGTCATTTCTGTCAACAAACTTTTAATTTACATATTTTTTCATAATCCTAGCTCAATCCCCAACAATACGACACTAAAAAACTTACCGAATTCTTAGGTAATTACTGTCAAAGCAGCAGAATGATATTTTGTGGGTGGTGAAAGTAATGTAGAGAACACGTAAGAGAAAAGAAGAACAAAAAGTGCTCGTTGATATCGACTTTGAAGCGCTTACACTTTAGAAATAATTGTCTTTAAGAATAACTGTCTTATTTCAAGTGCTCGGGGCTACGCTTTTTGTAAAATATTTTACAGAACATTTAAAAAAAAATAAAACTTTCAGATTTTTATTTTAGTTTCGAAAACATTTCATGCGAACTTTTGAATCACTAGTAATGGTGGGGAAAACAACTTTAAATCATATATATAAAACAAAGAACCACACATTAAAACACAAACTTAGCTACCTCTAGAAGAAACTTTTCAGAAAAGTCGTAATAAGTTGGCCGTTTTGAGTACTATGAATAGCGGAATTGAATTTCCAAATGTTTTAAAAAGTTAAATAATATATTCTAGGAAATTCGACTGAAAATTTCATTTTTAAGGTGTGCAACTACTTTAAGACTATTTTTAGTTATTAAGGGATAAATAGAAGATAAATGTAGGATTTGAAAAAAAAAGTAATTATGACTTTTTTAAATCATAAAGAACCTTAATGATCGAAGTTTTTATGACTATTATAACTTATCGACTTATTCCACGGTCAAAAATTGGATTAAAATTATGGATAACTTAATTTTTTGCTGATAGTTAGTTATACTAAAACACAGAAAATTATTGAAGCCCACAGAAACGAGCGTGTTTTGTATGAGAAGAGGTGTGAATGATCAAGGTAATTCAAGTTGCAGACTATTTCACAAAATCTGGCGTTCTAAATCCAAAAGAAAAGTTTTGAGCAATTAATAAAGTTGTATATTGTGAAAAAATTAGTTACAATGTTTTGATAGTTTCGCCGATTTAAACCTAAATTCAAGTGATTACTAACTAACGAATGTAATTTCTAGTCCTTACATGGCACTTTTTAAGAGATTTAGGAAAAATCAGGACTAAATTCGACAAGTGTTTGATAATACTTATTCAACGATTCTTGGTTTTCTTGAATACACTTTCTTTGTGCAGAAACAACAGCGAGATGATTACCAAGAATTTTTGGAAGTTAACTATAATCTTTCTTGGCGGTATTTCGTAGAACGGGATATTATTTAATATAACAGAAACTGTAAGTTGTGATAGGTGTATGGCAGCGGTAATTTTCGAACTCAAGATTTACTTATTTCAAGATTAATTTTACTTATCTAATAGGAAAAATAACTGTTTAAAAGATTATATATTTTTCTTGCTTGAATGTACGTTTGATCTTTTCTATTATCGAAAGAAATTAAATCACCTTATCACAATTTCCAATTCATGCGTGAAATGATAAATTATAGGAATATTGCCTAAATCCTAAATTATACTACTTATTTAACCTCTGTTTATCGAAGCTTCTGTCTCCAAGGAAAATAGAAAAGCCATAGTTTAAGTGCCTTACACTTAAAGCAAATGGGATGATTTTAAACTATGTATATAATCTTGCAGTGAAGAATTATCTGGGCTTTAGAAAAGACAAATAACTTAAATATTTTTAAAAGCTATTTAACTTTTTTAAAAATCACCAATCTGGCAAACTTTTTCCAGGATGAAAATCGTCAAAATCAGTGCCTTATTATTAGTTTTTGCTAATTTTTATGAGCCAGGTACATAGGCATTGGAGTAAGTTTTTAAATATTAAATTAGACCACAAACGGTTTTTATTTTCACAAAACTGTGGCCTTTCTCCATATTGACGTTTTACGCCATTTTCAAAATAAGCATATACAGCGCTGTCTTTAGATAGGCTAAACTTGACCTAACAGTCATCATGAGAAACAGTTGCAAATTCACAGCAGAAAAATCATTATTTCATATTACGACGGAGCCTTCAAAGAGCAGCATTAAATTCACATATTGTAAATTCATTCGTTACATATGTTCTACTGTTCTTACATATGTTCATATGTACTACATTCATTACATATGTTTGTGAATTGGTATTATTTTAAATGAAACCTGTACATCGTTTAAGTTCATCTATAAATTTTTAAAAATAAAAATCACTTGATTTTTATTTCCGAAATTCATCAAATGCAAAATGTTTATTAAATGTCAAATGATTACGTGCTTATTTTATTATCATAAGAATGCCATTTCAGTTTCTCCTCTCAATAATTTTAATAATATTTCACCTTTATAATAATTTATTTTAAAAATACAACTCTTCTTGTAGACCCTTCATTTGAAATATCGGAAAATAATATGAGATACTTTATTTTTGTTTCAATCATTCTTAACTGGAATTAAAAAAAATAGTTAAAAAACAAAGCATACGTAAAAAACGAACAAGCAACTGAGAACTTGGTATTTGAGAGTAAAAATAAATTTAAATTAAAGAAATGTGTACAAACAATAGCGAAAAAAAATCAACAATACTAAAGCAATATGGAACATGAAATAAAAAGAATCAAATCATAAATTTAAAAAAAAGAACGATTAAAAGAAGTTTTGAAAAAATCGTTTCAGAACCAGAATTTGACAAAAAAAAGAAAACATTTGGGCGAAAAACGAACAAGCGATTGTAAACGTTGTATCAAGGACAAATAGAAAATCAAATGGGAAGATGATGAGTAGCAATAACGATATTTGTATGGCAAAAACACATTATTTAAAGCAATATGATCCGCAAACTAAAAAATAGAATTAAATCGATAAGAATTAGTTACACATTACAATTAAATTACAAACTTCATGTAATATTATTAATTAATTCAACGCTCTAATATGAAATCTAAATCAGCTAAATTTTTGCTGCGTTAAACATCTGTTTAAAGAAAAAAAAATTAAAAATACTTATAAATTTAGTCAAATCCATTTAGCGCTCGGAAGAAAAGGTCAACGGTCGGAGGCGAAAAACTTCCAAACAAACTGTTATTCAAAGTGATTCGATTATACTTAGATTTCTCTTTCACATCTTGTCCGATCAAACAATACTTTCTCTTTTTTCAAATAAAAAAAAATTTCCTTCAGAAAACCGTTCCATGCGCAGTCAAGGTCGAATTTTAGAAAATTGCCGAATACATAAACATGGCTACGCTTCGCCGACTATCATTACCGATAACACACGGGGGAAAAATAAAAAATAAACAAATAAAAACTCGGAAGCAAAAACAATGAAATAGATCTGAAATACAATCATAAAATTCTCATCCGTTATTTACTGCTGCCAGATCCAGTTATAAAAATATTTCTTCCAGAAATTGGCGAAAACGATACCTGAAAGTGACACTTCTAATCACTCGCCAATCCTCTTTAAAATCGCCATATGTTTTAGTAAACTTTGAAGCAGGTTGCTTGCCCTCTGAAGAATTTTTTGTTCGTTTCCTTTGTAATAGGCTGTGTCATCCAAGTAGTATGAGTGTAGGTTGGGCTCTTCACTTGTGGCTAGGAAATGTTTTTTACTGACTCATCTTGAAATCTAAAAGTTTTTGTTTTTATTCTGGGATAGCCCCAGATGGTTGATTAGCAATAAATTTGCTGAGCTAGGTGCTTCTAGGTACGCTAAACAACGGGATATGTAATATTTCTGGCAATAACTAGGGCGTTATAGTATTCTGCGGTATAGACAATGATTAATTCACAGAATTGTATGCTTTATACATATGTTAATGATGTGTTCGAAAACACAAAAAATGATTAATATGACCAAAATGTAAGACTTGGGAGGGGGGCTTTAATATTCTCATTCCTCTGCGTCCGCAGGAAAAGGAATTATTTAGGATTCCAGAGTTTTTGCCTGCATTATTGAAAATAATAATTATTATTATTCGAATTTCATTCCTAAAAACAAACAATTTAATAATATTTAACTATTTTTTCAAATTATAGTTTAATTTTCATAGTTTAGGGGCACATCATTAGTGGCTAGAAAGGAATTTTACATTTGAGAGCCCTAACCTATCTGAAAAATCATCTATATATGTTTAAATAAATCTAATTTTCTAATGGTGCAATTTTGATTTATGTGGAGTATTTTTTTTCAGCGAGGCCCCCAGAAATTTGGAAACCGTAGCTTTCCTTTCGAATTCGTATGTATATGATATAACAGAAAATCAGATTTTCGAATTTTTAATTCTAAAAATACTTTTTTTAAGAAATGAAATTTTTATAGCTGTTAAAAACCTTTACTTAGAATGTCACTTCCTAGGGAAGCTTTTGCTTCTTACGTCCCTGACTTTGATAGTAACATCTATTTCGCGCATAAACGAATTTTAATGTGGACGGTGGAGAAATTTTTTTGTTTTTATATCTGACAAATGGTAATCTAATTACAGAGTGACTAGAAATTAGCCAAAATTTCTGCTCGAAACTTAAATGCAAACATTAAAATCGAAAAATAATTATTGATGAATAAAAACTAATCGATATGGCAAAAGAATGTTGCTCTCTGTATAACTAACGTAATGCTTATGCTTATAAATTTCTTTGCATATGATAAGAAAAGATTAAAAAAAATTTTCCTTTGCTACCCACTGTTTACCTTACCATAAACTATTAGGTTCTCACTTCCTGACGTAAGATATTTTATTTTATTACCATCTTTCAAAAAACGACTCAATTTTTTGGGTTTACGACTACTAATGTAAAACTCCATCGCCTTGTAATTTTGAACCCAATCCAGAAGACAAGGGAACTCCTGGATCAAGTATTGGGAGAAATTTGCCTTCGCGGAGGACTTCTTGATGGAACTAACCCGCATTTGCGTTACATGGACAGGAACACCACGGGAACCTACCACGGTTAGCCTGTCGGCAAGAGGACTCTAACCCATGATCCGTCTACCACTGAGGATATTTCACCTCAGCATTGTAGTCGGTGCAAGCCGGGTGCATAATTCGTATCTACTGGGATTCGAACCCGGTTCGCCTCATTGAAAAGCGAACGCTCTATTCCCTGAGCCATCGCGGCTCAAGTATTGTTATTGGAGTTTTTTACTATTCCTCAATCATTTAACAATAGGATGAATAATTCTTTCAATTTTGGTTACATTCTCTCTAGGTGTTGTGTTTAGCAATAAAGAAAATACATTTTAATATAATAAATGGAGACAAATAGTTTAATAAAAAAGGTATTATGTTTGAATCGGTTTATTTTTTCTTTAGTGTTCATGAAAATTTTATTTACAGAATTTAAGTAAACAATGATTTTTTATTAATTTATAATATTGCAAGGGAGATGCCCAATAATCACGTGATTCAAAACCCTGGTATCGTGTATAGTTTTCCACATAAGGAAAACAAGAGAACCCGTTTCAAAATTAATAGTGATGATAATTTTCTGCTTTATGTGTGTTATTCAGATTTAATAAATCACAATAATTAAACCTTGAAACCATCATTTTAAAGTATTGTATAATTTCTCTAATATATCATGGAATATTTGTCTAGTTTTGCCTCAACAATTCTCAAGGCAAACTGATAAAAACATTTTTCAAATTATTGTAGTTTGATGATAGGCGGCTTGCGCTTGATTGACAAAGTTACTTTTATTTTTAATTTCATTGATCAAATATTATGGATTCGTTTTCAAAAAAACAGTCGATTTTTCCTCTTTCTGCTTTCAAAACTACTTTCATAATCCCATCACCAAATACGAGTACAATCAGAAAAACATCATGAAAATATGTATTTTCCCACCTGTTTCGAAACTAACAAAGAAATCGTACTTCCTTCCCACGCAAAACAGAACAGAACAATATCTAGTTTCATTTATTAAAAACCATAAAAGCAAAAAAAATGAATAAATTAAAAATTAAAGCACTCAATCATCAAAACTGATTGAAGAAAGTGAAAGCATCTTTCTGCAGAGTTGGTAACCTTGAAAATCTCGTTTCCATTAATAACCATTTAATTGCAGAAAAATTTAAAACCTTTTTATATATAATAATTTTGCTAATTATCATAGAAAAATTTCAACGTTAACTTATCATTAAGTGCAATGCATGAAACCATAAGCATAAATTATAGTTTTAGCAAAAATAAATTAAACAATGAATTTGTTATTTTTACTAATTTAAAACGAATTTTAAATTTAAAATGTATAATAAAAGCATTTGAGTCAAATGCTATTATATTAAATATGCCTGACTTAATGCTTAGATTAATTGCATATGTTTCGCATGGATTTGAAAGCTAGCGGTGACAATTCTTATAAATTAACCGAAAAGGCTTTCTAGTCATTAATTCAAATATATTTAATATTTTTTGACAAAATTTTTAAAGTTGTAATTTTGATTGATACACAAGGTAATTTGGATGCATATATATTATTATTTTTATAAAGAAGTCGTTTTTATTTATATCAGTTGGATGACATGGAATAAGTATGGAAAAGTCATGTAACTGATTATTTAATCTACTGTTATTTATAAAAAAGGCAAGTAGAACTTAAATGCAACAAATTTCAAAACTCTTAACAATGAGTGCATAAGGCTTAATAAATATTCATTCATATGTTCCAATTATAAAAGAAACTATTATTTCCAAAATTAAAAAACTCCAAAATTACCTTAAGAAATATTAACAAAGCAAATATTCTAGTTTGAATTATTATTATGAAAAGCCATAAAGTAAAAGCGGGGTCCTTCTTTTATGAAATAATTCTATAATTTCAAACTATTACTAACATATTGAAAATGGTTTCTAACTTCCTAAATGTTTTACTATTATTAAAAAAACATTGAATAATAGCTACTTCTATTAGACGGAGAAAAAGCTATATTAAAAATACAGTACTGTTTAATTAAGACATTTCTGGTAAGAAAACTAAAATATATGAATGGTATTTAAACCAATCATATGGTAACAGTTTCCGTTCTTATGAAAACAGTTTACCAGAAATTCTGGTTTTTAAAATAATAGTTCTTATTGTCACACATTTAGTAAAAATACAAAACTGAAAAGTAAATTTAACCGAATATATGTTTTTTATGCCTTTCTCGAAAGTATCAGGAAAAAAAATACCAATTTTTAATGCATATTTTAAAATAATACTTTATAGTAAAATTTGTTAAAATTACTACAAAAGCACTTCGGTAAATATTACCGTGCTTTTTGATGCTCCCATAGAACTAGAAGCACAGCAAATTTTACCATATTCTGGTAATTTTGGTCAATTTCAATGTATAAACCTTTATTATACTAAAACTGAAATATATGGTAACTAAACCATTCATATGGTAACGGTTTTCTAGAAATTCTTGATTTTAAAATTCTAATTCCATTTGCAACAAATTTAGTAAAAATAGAAAACAGAAAAGTAAATTTTACCAAAGTAATGGTTTTCATGCCATAGCTTAAAGTAATATGATTAAATTAAGAAATTTTAATTCATATTTTAAAGCAATATTTTATTGTAAGTTGTACCAAATCCTTACAGAAGCACTTCATTAAAAAATTATCGTGCTTTTTTGAGTTCCCATAGAGCCAGAAATACTGTAATCCTTAACATATTCTAGTAAGCCGACCAGGTGGCCGAGTGGTTAGCGTGCCTGACTGCGGAGTCGATGGTTGCTGGTTCGAATCCTGCTCAGGGCATGGATGTTTCTTTCTCTCTGTGTTCTATGTCCTTTCTCCTTTGTGTGATTGTGCGAATGTGACCCGCCCTATAAACGGGTTTGTGGTCGTGTGACGTGGGCGACGCTGCTCCACCGCCGTGGCTTCGCCACAGGTGCACACTGGGTAATGAGAAGAGAGTAGCAGCTCTGGCATTAAGAGGCCAATGGGACAATACATCCCAAGTGCCCACCATTAAAAAAAATTAAAATATATATTCTGGTAACTTTGGCCATACTTTTTTTCAGTGTAAGTTTTATATAAAACTGTGTGTAGTAAACATAGGTAATTAAAGTGATGAATACAAGGCTGTACAAAATTGAATACAAAATTAAATTTGGAAGTTGCGTTTGTAACCATCAAAATAATTAGGTTTAAGTTTGATCTGAATCTTTGAAACCACATCTGTGTTAACAAAATAATACAGTTTGCTTTCCAAACCTTTTTAATTTTAATGTAACAATCTGTCTATAGTCAAGGATCAAAAAATTATTGCATATCAACTAAGGGTTTGGAGAGCAAAGCGAACATGGTACAGACTCCCCTGGTAATAAAATTAAAACAATTCAGACCTGAATTAAATAAACTCAAGTTCAACTATTTATGCAATTTCTTGAAAGCTGTGTAAGTTTCTGTCAACTTCACAATTCTGCGCTGTCAACTCTTAAAATCATAATTACTCACAATTCTCAACTGAAAATTTATGAAAATATATATGCAGTAAAAACTTCCAAAACAAATTAAGTATTATAAAAAGTATCAGCAATTAAGATGCCGGTACTTTTTACACGTAAATCTTAAAATTTTGAGGAACAAAAAATCTGATATCTGATTTCACAGTAATATTTATTATAAAATCAATAAATCTCTGCAATTAAATAAATGCTACTATAAAAATTACGGTATAAAATGTTATGGTTAAAATAGATTTTACGACGAAATACCATTTTACGCACTCAGGGAGCCAGTACATTGTACTGGAATTTCTTACAATGCATTTATTGTCATCTTTCGATACAAATAAGTGATTTTGAACATTGTTGCTGAGTCATATGGGTGCGAACTATATGACACAATGCCACTACTGTATTTATGGAATAAGAGTGCTTCATTATCCGAAACAAATATTTAATCCTCGAAAATCATTGATACCATTTGGAAGTACAGCTCGAATACGTTCAAAAAGTAAAAAGTGGAGACAAAATAATTTTTTTCTACATTCAGCTTATAACAATTAAAACATTCGTATTTATTCTAAATTATAATAATTAAAGTGCATTTATTTTAAAATAAATGATGTCATGATATTTCTTAAGCTGAAGGAGGGTTTACTTTATTATAATTCAAACGATAGATAGAAGTATTAAAAATCAATACATTTTATAAAAAAAGTTGTTACAAGTTGTCTATATTAGATCATATTAAATTAAAAATTATTAAATTAAAAATCTCAAATTTTCTTGATTAATTCTTTTTTTTAACTCAGCTTTGGAATATCTCCTGATTCTATTGCTATAAAGTTTTAACAGTTGAAATAAAAATTAAATCATTTACCTGGGTTACCATAGCAACTTCATCTACAAATATTCTTTTTCTCTTAATACGTATTTAATTTTTAGTTACAATCAAAAAACGGTTTAAAAAAATTTTGCGAAATACATTATGTAGTATTATTGCAGATGTTTATTCCTGTAAATGCTTCTCACCTTTGTATTCATTATTTAAATTACAAACGTTGACTGGGCATAGTCTTATATAAAATGTATTTTAAAAGTAAACATAATTCAGTTACTGTTTAAAAATTGCAAAAGTGCTTAAAAAATTGCTCACCGTTTTTAATACGTTTACCGTAAAAAGTTACTTGATAAGGTAATACCGCAGAATTTTTTTATAACTAGTAAGCAAAACAGTTTTTTTGTTTTGAGCCATTAATTTGGAATGAAAATAAAATCAAATACGTGATAATAACAAAAAATAATGCGAAAAAAGGATGGTAAATAAATATTACAAATGAATAAGGCTAAATAAGAGATAAAGAAATATTTTACGAGTAAAAATTCCTATATAAATTTTAATGTTTTTATGTCGATGACAGGCAAAGAAATCTGGATGTTCTTTGTTAATTAGAGATCCTATTTTGATCCAATAAAAATGCCAACGACAACAATAACGAACAATTTTATATCATTATCTTTTAGCATTACTTAGAGATACGATACTTGTTTTTTTTTTTTTTTCTATTTATTTTGACCTTAGAATATCGTTACTGTATTTTTCGTCAAAGGACATCATTTGACAGCCTTGATTGATCCTGTGCACTTTTACATAATTTATTTATTTAGTACCTCATGAAAAGAATTTTTTTTTTAATATAAATATTTTTATACAGATGTATTCGATTATGTTTCGAAAAATATAAAAAACAAACAAAAACATTCAACACGTATCTCAAATTTATTTTTTTATAACTCTTTCATCTTGAATTATAATATATCATGCAAAGAGATCTTTTGTATGAATGCACATTACTCGTAACAGGATAAAACGTGACTGAATATATTAATAACACATGATGTGACTTTTTCTAAAACACCTTGAACAGGAAAATCGCTTGAATTGTAACTCACTCGTTAAAAATAACTAGGCAAATTATTTGTAGAAAATCGAAGAAAATAATGTTACATTTCATTCCTGTCTTGAATGAACATATTTAAATCATTAAAATTAATTAAAATAGTAAATATTGTAGTCTCTCATTGCAAGGAAGTCTCCGTACTGCGAATATTTTCTTATTAAGTTATATAAGTAAGCATGAAAATATTTTCTATAGAACAAAGTAAAATGTCTCCCAATAACAATTTTTTCCAGACGTTTATCTTTTCGATTTTTTTTTATTGTTGGGAATTTTTCAGACGTTTATCTTTTCCATTTTCGTTACTTTTGGGGAGTTTCCTTTATCTTCTTAATTTTCGTCATTTTGGAGCATTTTTCAGAAGAAGAAATATTTTATTCAGATTTTTTTTAATTTATTTATTATTATTTTTTATTATTATTTTGGTCATTTTTGAAGAACGTTGTGATTAAAAGATGGAATGTTTCAATTTTCTCTCACGTTTCTGTTTCTGGAACTACTTACTATTTATTCCATTGTTTATCTACTATTTACTAATTATTCCATTGTTTATCTACTATTTACTATTTATTCCATAGTTTATCTACTATTTACTATTTATTCCATTGTTTATCTACTATTTACTATTTATTCCATTGTTTATCTACTATTTACTATTTATTCCATTACTATTTATTCCATACTCTTACTATTTATTCCATTTGTTCACTCTTAAAATTTTAACATCATGAAAAGCAAAGCAATGTGAAGTAAATGTAAAATAAACGTAAATACAATCCAGGGGTCTGTTTAGAAGAAATTTGGGTCCGTTAACGCAAAATATCTTTTCATAAAAACGGACCCTTCACAAAATATTTTTACTTTAAAACGGACCCTTCACAAAATAATTTATCTTTTAATCGGGCCCTTCACAAATTTGTTTATCTCCAATATTGTTTTGTTAATCGAATAAACCATTCCCAGGAAGGAGGGGGGGGAGAAAGACAGATGTAAACGAACTAAATTTTGTCTTCGGCAGACGCTTCTTCCTTTATTCGTCCGAAATGAATATTCCAAATATTTGTATGTTGCATCGCTAATTTAGTAGCTGCAATTGCTGTTTATTTTTAAAAATTTAATTTTTTAATTATAATTTTGCAGTGTTGAGCATAATCTTGTATGTCTTTACAATATAAAAACTCATTGAAAAAGTTTTTTTGCAATAACGGACCCTTTTTGCACAAGCTCACAAAAGCGGATCCTGGTTGAAAGAATGCGATTTAACGTTTATTTTATATTCACAAATTACGAGTAATTTTTTCACAATTTTACAAAAAATGAACCTTTCACAAAATGTCTGGACAGAACCCTGCAATCTAGTACATACTTGTCTTTGCACATCTGCACTTTTGAGCATTTTGTTAATACAATAAAAATAAATTGTTTTGAAAAATTAATAATAGATGTTACTTCACTTTTAATTTAAAGTCAGAATTACTTTTGAACTCATCATATCGACCAAATTTTTTTATCATTTACTGAATTAACAATAGGCTTTCATACATCGAAATTTTTTTAACGAGTTTTCCAATGAGATCCAATCAATCCATTTCGTTATAGAGAGTCTCCATGGTATCACGTATGTATCTTGAAATGCCATATTTCTATTTCGAATCTTAGCTGAATGTTTCAGGTTTTCTAGAAATTGGAATTCTAGTATCATAAATATATCTAATTAAGCAAATATTGATGCTAATGAATGCTTCATTATAATTTGACTGAATAGAAAATAGAGAAAAAAAGTAATTTACATTTTCAAGGAAAATAGAATGTAAGCAAAGCCTTTCTGGAATTAAATCCGTATGTTTTCTCGGAAAATTCTGAAATATTGACATTAAAAATTTAAATGCAATTAAATTTAAATCAAATATTTCTTTCAATTCTGCGTATAAGTATAAAATCATCAAAAACAAGATTACCATTGAGAGGAAAAGCAAAATCATTCCACGCATTTACAATAATTTTTTTTTTTTGGAATTCCTTTAAAATTCTTTTTAAAAAGTTAAAACAACGATATATAGACTCTCATTAGACATGAAAGGGATAATAAAATGTTTTATTATTATTTTGTGTTTAACATTCGTTTAAAAGACTAAGATGAAGGAAAAAGAAATTTATTCATAAATCAATCGCTGTGTAAATAATAATAATAAGTATTCAGAGAAAAGGCTTTTCATAAAACGTTCAGACAATGTAGCAAAATTTAATGATAAATTAGTTAGTTTGCATAATAAATTAAAATTAAATCTGATCTCAAAACGGTTAATTCGCTGAAGTATACATTCTTACACGTAAAAAAAAATTCTGGTACAGTTACTTTTCTCTATGGTATAGACATTTCTGGTGAAAAAAAAGTCATAATTCTGGTTAATCAAATCAAAATATACAGTATACAGTTACTCCTTCTGTAATGATTCACTGGAAATTCTGGTTTTGAAAATAATGCTCTTATTACCACACATTTAGTAAAATATACGAAACTGAAAGATAAATTTTGCCGAATAAATGATTTTTATGCCACGCTCTAAGGTATCATGATAAAATTACAAAATTGTGCAACATTTTCCAAATTTTATCACTTATTATAGGACTATATTTTATTGTTAATTTTACCAAATTCACTGCAAAGTGCTTCAGAAAATATTATCTAGATTTTCGTTGCTCCCATATAGCCAGAAACACGTTAGATTTTACCATATTTTGGTAGCTTTGATCATACTTTTTCTCAGTGTATCGTTCTAGCTCATGATTTTTTCCAAGCAATGGGAATGCCCCCTGGAGTTTTTTACTGTTCACATTCAATTTCATGTTTTTAATGGAAATGATGTAAATTTCACTCTTCGAACGAAAACCTTACTTAAATACCTTTTTGGATCCCAGGTAAAACAACATTGAAAAATAAATCTGAAAAAAATATATGTTTACACAAAGCAATAACGGAAACTATCATTTTCAATTTCATGTTTCATTATCATATAAATGCTTATATACCTTGCGAAGCTGAACTTGTTGACTATTAATAAATTAAAATATAAAAAGTTACAAATCAATGTATAAAATATTATTTTTTACATTGTCGATTCCACGACACGGAGCTTTTGGAGCCCACTCCAAACTGTTTTACCTATCTCGTTCGAAAACTAACAGAGAAATTTTTATATTCTATTTTCTAAAGCTACATCGCCCATTTTTTTGTCACTTTTTCAACAAAGCAAAAATTTATATAAAATATACATTAGAAATCGAGAATTTGATTAGTTCATTTCAAACCACAATCATTAGAAATGTACCCCAAGTTTGTAAAAATCGCGAATTGTGTTTTGTATTTTTAAGAGTTTAGCCTTTTTTTATTGTAGTTTAATTTTCTGAAAGAAATATTTAAAATATCGATAAAGAATTATTTGGATCAATCGAAAATTTAATAGTAATTAACAATCATTAAGCGATGCACTTCCCAAAAGTTGAAGAAATTTGAAGTAGGCTCCCAAAGCTCAGAGTCGTGGAACAGACCCTTTGAATTAACTTTGGACTAACGAATTTTATAATAGTGAGTATGCAATAGTAGTTTCATTTAGAAAGTTATTTATCTTTTTTTATTTCTTTCTGGAAAGTAAAAAGATATTTTCAAGATTGTAGCATATCTTGCTTTAAAAAAATGCGTTTATTAAAAAAAAAGTTTGTTTTGTGACGCATTTCGCAATTTAAAAAAACGTGTACAGAAAGAAAATTTATATTAAAGGTTATTATTTAAAACCATTATAATTATTTTTTTAATTATTATTATTATTATGTTGCATGCTGTGCGGCATCAAGTTATTATACATTATAATTGCAATTTCAATTTTCACACTAACAGTAACATGGTACCCGAATGCAGAACGTGTGTCTGTGTGCACACCGTGAAAAGTTCCGGATCGCATTACGGTATAAAATACACATATTTTGGTTTAATCATCTGTAATATCCATTTTTACCATAAAACATTACACTATAATTTTCATAGTAAAATTTATTGAATTAAAAAAATTCAGTGATTTTACGATAATTTCTACAGTAAAAATTACGGTGTATCAGATTTTTTGTTCCGTAACATGTTCTGGAGAAAATGAATTCTACGTTAAGAAGTACCGCTACCCTAAATGCCGTTATTTTTTACCGTATTATGTTGGAAGCATTTTTTACTATTTTCTTGTTCCGTATTCGAAACTAATGTCACTTTTTTTTAAAAAATAAATTTATTTTCCACAAGAAAAAATTCTACATTCAAAATAATAGCGTGGTCAAAACCTGTGTTTCTGATTCTATTGGAACACTAAAAATCTCTGTAATTTTTTCCCGAAGAGCTTTGGAAATGAGTTTGGTAAAATTAATAATTAAAATATTATATTTTAGTGAGGGGTAAAATTTTGCAGTTTTATCATAGCACGTAATAGCATGCCATAAAAATCAAATTTACTTCTGAGTTTTTTGTTTTTTTACTAAATGTGTGGAAATAAGAACTACAATTTTAAAATCCAGAATTTACGGTAAGTCTTTGTAATAAGAGAGGAAAAATTACCAAATGAATGGTTAAATACCGTATATTTAGGTTTTTATTACCAGAAATACGCTTTTTTTACAAGAAATATTATTACTAGAACTTTTTTTTATCCGTGTACTATGATTTTAAAAAAAAGCCACTAAAAAATGTTTTTTTTCAATTTATTTTCTAGCGCTGAGGTTGTTTCAAGAAGTCGAAAATTTTGAATACAAATGATACAATGTGACATATTCTTTACACTTCTTCTTTTATCCTAATATTTTTTTTCTGAATATTTCACAACAGATGCTTCCTAACCTGTAAAAATTAGCAATTCGTTGAGTTGCCTCCTGGTAACCTTGACATTGAATGCAGTCCTTTGTAGCAACAAAAACAAAAATATTGTCTACATTTTGAACGAGATTCAGACAAATATACAATATAAAGACCATTGAAGCTATAGAAGTAATGAATAAGCTTCATAACGAGGTTTTGAAATTGATGTTTTTTATCAGGTGTAATAAACATGTGGCCTACACGTCACTATTGTCCCCCTTCCATTGCAACTTATAAGCATTTTAATAAAAATAATATAAATTTAGCATTTACTTTGCTTGGCAACATTTTTTAATTGTTAAAAAAAATAAAGCACTCTTGCAACAGATGATTTGTAGCCCAGGGGTGCCGTGATGATGAAGGCTCCATAATTTCAATAACAATGGCACCGACACTACTTCCCAGACAAGCGGATGGTACCCATTCAAAATCGTCAGCGATAGACGGATTACGAGTTAGAATCCCCTTTTCCATCCCCGAGAAGTTTCCATGAGTTTTCTCTCTATGTAACGCAAAAACGGGTAAGTTACATCAAAAAGTCCTACGCGAAGGCTAGTTTGCCCCACTGATTGATCCAGAAACTTCATGCCTCCTGAGTTAGGTTCTACAAAGATACGGAATTGAGCGTTGATAGTCGTAAACTCAAAAATGGGTCGGCAACTCAACTCCTGTTATATTCACCTTAAAAAATTATGTTCGGTAAGCTAATAGTATTACATCATAACTATTTTGAAGTAATACCAAATATTTTATCTCAACTTGCAAATTCATTGGTGTAGACTGTGCTTGAAGTGTCGAGTGACACTTTACGTCCGCTACGAGAGAAAACGATATTACTCTGAATAACTTTTCTAATGATCGGATTTCCATAAACTGTGAGTCATAATGGTTTAAAGGGGAGACCTCAAATGTGGTAGTTAATTAGTGCAGACCATATAAGTTACGATATTCATTAAAATTCATGTGTGAGTACAACTAAAAGCATAGAAAAAATTAACATTGTATTTTAATATAGTTCAAGGAGAAAGGTAGAAAGAAGCAGATCTAAGTTGAGAGATTGGGACGAAGTACTTATGCAGCAAAAAGCAGAAAAAATCAAAAAGTGGATTAAAATAAAAACAGGAGGAAATGTTGGATTTGAAAAAGTTCCCCTTAAAAATACTGTTCACTTGTTCCCCTTAAAAAGGTGCGATTTGAAGTACAAAACCTGTATTCGATGATCTGATTAAAAACATCATTCGCTTCAAAAATATGTAAATAACAGTCGACGTGTTTCAAGCGCTTCAAAAATACGCGCCCAATTACAAGACTTGCCAGACGTGAACGAGAAAAAGCAAGTGATTTAAAAAAGAAAAAAAGAAGAAGAAAACGTAAAGCTGCTAACGAAAAAAGGAAAAAATAAAGGTGAGATATTCGATGAGTTCATCCTTATAGTTGGGCAGACAACCCAACGTGAGCCAATGCCTTCCTCTGAAGATTTCTCCATGACGACTTCCGATTTATCTTCGATCTCCAATTTCTTTCATTAATTGCGAGAACATCAGACTCCAGTGAGTCAGCCCATCTCAACCGCGGCCTTCCCAACTTTCTTTTTCCAGTGGGTCTAAACAGTATCTTTTTTATTGTATTCGATGAGTTAAACTTGTAAATTAATTGTACAGTGTCCCCCCCCCAAAAAAAAACGGACCGCCCTGAATAACTTTTGATCTAATGATCCGATCTTCACTTTTTAGGACTCAATCTTAATGGCTCGAGAGGGTGACCTCATAATATGCTAATTAATAAAAGCAGACGATATTTTAAGTTACGAAATCAGACACAAAAACGTACTTTCTCTGAATAAACATACCTTTTTTTCCGCACGCATTCTGATTTATAACCCCCAAATTATGGGGAGGCCGCAATGTGGGAAATATAGTTCAATAGTTTGGTCAGGAGAGCACTCCAAAGTAAGGACCCCTTTAATTTTACGTTTTGCTATTTCACTATATCTCGAGAACTTTTAATTCGAATTGAAACATTTTTGCAGTCAATTATAAAATTCATTTATCCAAAGATAATTCCATGTAAAAATAGCTTTTATTAAACATTTGTTATTTTTTATTATTTCATTCGAAAAAATTTTGAATAGTAAGGAACACAAATTTTTGCATCATTTTAAAGAATATAATTTTACATGGCAAAATACAAAATTAGAGCATAATCGGTCGATTAGTTTCTGAGAAATCGAATTTTAAATATTTGACTTTTTTAAAATTCAATTAGTTTGCACTTATTAATTAGTATATTTTAATTTTTTTTTTGCACCCTGAACATTGAGTCAAAAAAATATACCACCCAGAATGACTTTTGCTCTAATGGCTGAATTTCTACATACTAAGTTGCCAATTCCAATGGTACAAAGGGCTGCATTCTGGAAAATATGGTGCCAATAGCTTAGTCAAGAGATCAATAAGTTAATTTCATTTCTGTTTACTTTGAAAACTTTTTTAGCTAACAGAAAAAAATTTGCACACAATATTAACTTATTCGAGCGTAATTCAGGCAAAAAATATATTTAATAACTCTTTATAATTTTATTTAATAATAAATTATTTTATTTAATACAAATTTTGTAATACAAGGAAAATAAATTTTTGCAATTTCAAATTATGTAATTTTAAGACAAAATCCAAAATTTGAAGGATATAAGCCGAATTAAAATATTAAATTTTAAAAAAAAGTCTTATTTTTAAATTTTAATTTCTCAAAAATTATTCATCCGTTTTTGTACAAATTTTGATTACTGTTATTTAAAATTGTGAAATTTAAAATTGTTTAATTTAAAATTGCATAATTTAAAATGATGTGAAAACTTGTGTATCTTACAATTCAAAATTTCTACGACACTTTAAAAAATAATAATAAATGAGCATTAAAACTATTTTTATAATTATACATATTTAAGCAGCAAATGACTAAAAAATTGGTTTGTAATGTTCCATTTTGCGAACTCTCATTTGAACAACAAATTACTCAGATTGAGTACATGATGTCTTTTTTTGAAACTATGATTTTCGCTCAGAAATGAGTATAGTATTGCTATTCCTTTTTTGAGCATAACACTATACTCAATAATAATTAAAAGGTTTTTATTAATTAAAGGAATTATATATTTAAGGGGACATTTTATCAAAGTTCCAAGAGTTCAGTTTAACGTTCGAAGTTCAAATGGAGCTATTTTGGAGTTAATCGAAAACAACACATTTTTGCTAAATTTTGAGAAACTTTCTTTTTACGTGTACTTTCATTTCTCGTAAAGCATAATGAAAGAGCGGATTGAAATCTGATGTTATGCCGTAAGAGCCATTTCTAGATTTTACTAGATTTTGCCATTACTAAATTTTGGCATAGCTTTCAGCAGCTAAGCATTATAATGACCTAACCACATTTTAGCAACAGCAAAGAGAACTGCCCCATTAGCAAAACGTTGTTTTTTCGGGAAATTCTGCATGGACAATATTATGAAAATTTTCACGCTGAAAACAAAGGCTTTTATGCTATGTGCATTTTGTGTGGTTATGTATCTTTTGACTAAAAATTAAATGTATGAGCATGATCTAACATAACATACAAACACATTTTAATAACAACCTGATGAGATCCAAAAACGAAAACATAAACGCATTTATGCAAAGTTACAGTTAACATAGCTGATGCCCCACAATTCCCCATTTAAAGATTTAGTCTATTCTGGGCTCTCACACTTCTCCCAGAACGAGTAATTAATAATTTTTGGAAATTTATCCTTTTTCTGAGTCAAGACTCTTGGATCTGGAACTCTTGTTTCGATAAATATTTTAAATCAAGAAAGTGTATATCAGTTAAAGTAGTTTCGATCAATATAATGAAATTTAATGATCTAGAAGTTTTTAACGAAAAATCAACTGAGTATTATTTAAAGCTGCTCTAACAACCTCAATTTTATTCTCCTAAAAATAGATAAAGGTACTCAATGACAAATTCTTACAATTTAAAAATAATCATATGCTCAGTTTCGTATTTTTATTTATAGTTTTGGACTCAAATTAATTCGAATTCGAGTTGCAGATAATGGATCACCTAGACAGTTTTAAACAATATTATAATTCTCTTCTGAACTTTGAGTCATGCTCTTCTAATTTTTATGTTTGTAAATTATCTTACCCTATTACTTAAAGACCTCCATCTTTATTTTGACTATGACAAGAGCTTCAGAGCGCATACATAAAACCAAACTTTATCGCCAAGGTTCAAGGAACAGCCTAGTCAGTAAGCAGATCCAAGAGCATATTTATTTCGAAATAAACGAATACCTCGCAGACAAAAATATTCAGAAGATAGAGTGGCAAGCCAGACCTCCAAGCTTGAGTCTCATCGAGCATATGCTGGAGGTTCTTTGCAGAGCAGCTTTCCATCTCCCTCCCGAAACCCTTCCAGACCTAAAAGATATGGTCCAGAGTCGTGAGATTTATTGTCCAAAGACCATAGATGTACAGTCCAAAAACATTTGGAAGCAGTATGAAAGTTCCTTGGTTACCCACATTGCCATCTGGGGACCATAACCCGGATTAAACTCTCCGCTGCTACAATTTGGCTACTTCGTTTTTTAACCGTCTACTCGTAATCTTGGATTCATGTCATTACCTTTCCGTTACCCTTATTTTTGTCATACTTTGAAGCATTTTTATTTAAAAATATCGAAGAATTTGGTGCAAAAAATTAATTTTAAGACTTATAAATATTTAAAATTACCTCAAACTTCAGCATTAAATTTGTTTGAAGATTTTATTTCTGTCTACCTAAAATACTTTGCTTAAGCCAAACATTTACTTAATAAAAAAAATGAAATTCACAATTAAAATTATTCTAATGAATTTAAGAGTTTAGTGTCGATGATTGATGGACACTTAAACCTTAAATTCATCGTCCACCCCCTCTCTATGCGCCATTGCTCTAAATTCTGTGAAACGTGAAAGTAGAGTTGAAGGTAGCGGGTTCGATCTTGCCGTAAATCTAACTACGTTTCAGTAATGTCTTTCAATCTATTGAGCGGCGTGTCCCATTTAAAAAGACTTACAAGATGTAATTTGATCCAAATAAATAATCAAATTTATACGTGTTACTATCTGAATAAATTAATACGAGCAAGAATTATAAATTTTTAGTTTGATACCAATAATGTGCCATTAATTACCTGAATGGTATATCGATTTATAAATGCTTTTTTTATTTAGTAATTATATTTTAAAAACCAGAATTTGTTATATCATTGAAAAAACGCAATATAAGTAAGCAAATTTTGTTTAAACTTGTAAAACATTATAACTTTTTTAGCTTGTTCACGATTTTTCTTTCCACCTTTACTTTGTATTCTACTACATACAGCTTAAAATCTGTCACATTAAATAGAATATGAACGTTCTTGTCATTCTTCGAAACAAATCCATTCGCTGAATCCACTATTATATAAAGAACTATCACATTTAAACTTTTATTATGAACATTTTTTTTTTCGAACGGAAGTTTTCTATATCGGTGAAACGTGTTTAAAAATACGCTATAATGACACGACTTAATTCGATACGCTTCTCAGTATCTTCTCTCACGCTGTCCAAAGCCTAACGGGATTGAACTGAATGAATACACCTTTCAAATCGTCTCTGCGAACTGAGATTCAAAAGGTGTTCTGTTTCAAGGATTACTTAACAATCATGAAGATGAGAATTCTGCGCTTCCGGGAAACCGCTTTGTTCCATGTAATGGACATGGTTTGTCGTTT
Source organism: Parasteatoda tepidariorum (assembly GCF_043381705.1). Classification (NCBI taxonomy): domain Eukaryota; kingdom Metazoa; phylum Arthropoda; class Arachnida; order Araneae; family Theridiidae; genus Parasteatoda; species Parasteatoda tepidariorum. The sequence continues at coordinate 28,674,625 of NC_092206.1, read as the reverse complement.
TCTTTTTCTGTCCATTTGTTTTGAGAGCTTCGTGTAAAAACAAAGGAGAAGTGACAAGTGTGTATTTTAAAAATACCATTCAGCTATTGCAATAAGAATCGGTTTCAGTTCAAATACTTTGAAATCATTAGAATATCACAGAGAACTTTACGAACATCTGATCAAATTATCGTTTGCAAGCAATTTTAAAAGTAATGTTCCCAAAATCAAATTATATAGATCATTGAAATTTTATAAGCATTATTATGATACGGATCCAGCTTTCTATTTTTAAAAGGAGTTGTGTATATCTAAAAATGTTCTTCACGAAGAATATAATTTTTTAATAATTAAAAAAAAAATTTCATACAAGCTCTTAGAACAAAACCGAAAAGATGTCAAACCGAAATTATGTGAAGCCGAAATGATGAGAAAACCAAAAAGATGTCAAACCTGAAAGAGGAATTAGAGTTCCTTTTTTTCCAAAAATTATGTTACTTTGAAAATAAATACGAGACGAAAATACTTTACATTGTAGCAATTTTATCGAAATTATAGTTGTTTCGAAAGCGAAATTTTTTCTCTTTTTAGTCAAGTTTCAGATATTAAAATTAATAGCGCGAGTTTTATAGCGATTTTGCAAAAAATGGAATACAAATTGGAAAAAGAGTAGAATGTTTTTAGATTAGATTTGAAAACTATTAAGGCACATTATTTCCTTCCCGTTTTTTTTTTTTTAAACTTTGTTAACTTTAAAAGTTATATAATATGCATCGCTTTTCTTAGCTATAAAGAAAATATGCTTATATTTTTCTTTAATTAAACAACAGGAGAAATAAAATAAAACAGTTTTTGAAAATATAAGTAAACTATTGTATTGCTTTGAGTATGAGTACCAGCTATTATATCAAATTGCGGTCTAAGGATTGTTTTGCTTGAGAGGAAATAAGTAAAAAGCGGTTTCCTACTTAATTTTAAAAAATAAAATTACGTTGAAAAGCGCTTCTCGAGAAGAAAAAAAAACAAGGAATTGCCTTTCACCACTTGCTCTTAAGATAATTATGTGTTAAGCATCATTCTTCCAGACCATTATCGTATGACGCATTTCTTGTTTTGTTCAATTGGTATTTAAGAAATCTATCTAAATAACCTTTAATATATTCTTTAACATTTTAATGCGTAAAATTATCAAATAAAAAGGGAAATAATAAATATATTTCTTTGTAATAACAGGGTAAGCCCAAATGAATGACTGGATTTTAAATTTTTATTTTTTTCGAAATTATTACACACCATACAATAAATGATACATAAAAAACACCAAATTCTTTTTAATTTACAATTGTTGGATGCGTGACCATTTAATTACAGACCCACATTTAAACTTTAATCAATTTCGTTCGATACATTTTGTAGTTTTCACACTGTCAATAATTCCCAATTCTGCTGCACAAATGCATTCTTTGAACTTCTACAGTGTTTTTGGTTTCGGTGGTTCATCTTGTGAGTGTGGGTAATAAATGATTCATTCTCAATCACATGGCCACCAAGATCTCCGGACCCTACATCGTGCTATTTTTTCTTGTTTGTGAGTATCTTGTTAGTGCAGATGGCAAATGATTCACCCTCAATCACATGGCCACCAAGATCTTCGGACCCTACATTGTGCTATTTTTTCCAGTTTGGGATTCAACAAACACATTGTTTATCGATGTGAAAAACACTACCCCATGGAAACCCATAACAATGTGAAACTACAGAATGTGTGAAATAAACTTGATTTGATGGTTTTGTCGAGTAAACATATATGCACACTAGTTATATAGTTTTGAATAGCAATAGTTCTGAAAGGATAGGCACTTTAAGTTCTGTTATTTATTTGTACTAATCATGAATTTAATTTTTCATGAACTTATCTAACAGAATCTTACATGATACACTTTCTTTATTACCATATAACAGGGTTTCTTAAACTTTCATTTACGAAAACTTTTGGGGACCCCATAAGCATTGCGCAAATCCGACAAACACTGATAAGCATTTTCAGTTTCTTCACTTGTACTATAACTACCATGCTGTAATATAACTACTGCAGTTTGAGGGTTTTAAGGTGAAACTTTTAATTAAATAACAAACTTAAAAATGTAATACAATAATAAAAATGCGTCGAAACGTTTTTTCTTTGTCTGTTCTGTCTTATCTTTATCTATTTTCAGACGCAATGTGATAAAATATTTGTAATTATAAAATTATTATAATATTTTAAGGAACTATCAAAAATGCTAAAATTCGGAACCCACTATTTAAGAAACTCTGCGAGGCGTATTTTTAACCATCTAAATAGATTTAAAATAATTAGTTGCTGATTTACACAATTTAGTGACTAGAAATTTAAAATTTAATTACTAGTTCAACTTTTTACAACAAATTCATTCTAAGTTCACTCACTCTAAGTCACTGATAAATTTTGCTGGTCACCATTTATAAACAATTCATATAGTCTCATAAATACTTATTATTTCATTTATTTATGTCTTGTAAAATCGCTCTGTTATTATTTTGAACACAGATTACTATAAAATGCAACTTTTCTGATATAGATCAATATTCTAACATATCACTTTAATGAATATTCATTAAAGAATGAATATTCATTAATAAATATTCATTCAAGTTAACTGAATTTTTTAAAAAAAAATTTCAAATCTGTTGCTTATAGGGGTATAAATAATAAATTTTAAAAAATTTCTTCCTTTCTTTACATTCAATTTAGAGACTATATCCGTTTTAAATATGCTGCTGGTGCTGATAATAATATCAATATTGGTGTCGATAACAATTTTAAAAGTAAATTTAAAAATTTTCTTGCTTTTCTTGTAAATTCCTTTTTAGAGACGAAACTCACGTTAATTTCAATATAATACAACTCACTGTAATGTACTATTTTAATAAAATTTACTCCAATTGAAATCTGAAATACGATAATAAGTCGTTATTGTAATTTCTTTCAAGTTTCAAGTTTGAAATATGCAACTATATAACTTATGTTTATGTGAAGGAACAAAAACTTGCAACAATTTGGAAGCATTGCTTAATTGAGTTAACTGCAATTTCAAGACAAGAATAAAAGAAAGAATAAATAAATAAATAATAATAAATAAAAACCAAACACATTTCGTATGAAAAGTGGGAGGACACGAAAAGCATCCCTTTCTATGCGTAAATGATACCTAAGGACATATGCATGGCATTTCCTGTTATATGCACACTATAATTATAAAATGACTTATACATGTCACGCCGTGGCTTAATTATCGTGTGTTATCTTCAATTTGCACAGTTTTTTTGCTCGACATTAATTTATTATCATTGGTACTTAAAAACTACGCAGCATTTTGCTTTTACTTATACAACTCAATCAAAGAAGTGTATTATTTAAATATTAGTATTAAATCAATTTTTAAAAAGTACTACACAATCCTTGTTTTAGCTCAGCTTAAGAAAAAAGTGTACCACTTATCAATTATGTTTTTTTTTCTTCCTTCTTTATTAAATAAACATAGAATCTTGCACTAACCCTCCATAAAAATTCTATATATCCGTTCATGCATCTGTATAGCATAAACGATATATCGAAACCGTTTATAATTTTTTTAGCTCATTATTACAGGACACTAAACCACATGTTACGATTTCTTAATGAAAAAAAGAAGATTCAAATTTCTTTGGTTGTCCTCTGCATGAAATTAGCAAAAGTTATGAAAGTATTTTTATCAATAAATTCTTATTTATTTAGCAGTATTCTCGTATTATGTTTCTCATCAATTCGTAGTATTCTCTGTTAATATTACGTTTTTTATTTAGATTATTATTTCGAATGGAAGGCTTAAAACTAAAAGCGGGGTTTCTTTAAAGAAATTCAATGATGTCACCTTAATACTCAATATTCTATGATAAACATATTTAGAACAGGAAATAACTTAGTAACAATTTTATAATTGTTAAACAAAAAATGTGTAATATTTACTTTTATAATAAGCTTTATAAAAAAAACTGTTCCCAGTTAACAATAACGAATTTAAAATTATAAAACGTTATTAAGAATTAACTTTTCACACTATTACTAAATTATCTTTTCGGCGAAAAAACATTTCATGGATTTTTATAGCAAACAAAAATTAAATAAAAATTGAAAACGAAAAAAAAAAAATTGTAGATGAAGTTACAGCGATAACCGAGAAAAGTGAATAAGTTTAAATTTTATCTCAATAGAATCGGGAACTGAATCTACGAAACCAAATCTGTGTTACAATAATAAAATAATTTTGGAATCTTTTAATTTAATAAGTTTTATTTTTGATTTGACGATATGTCTGTTGTTGCGAAATAAAAATGAGACCGGAGGAATGATTGTAAGGGAAGTTGAGCGAAGCGAGTCGAGGGAGGAGCCCTCGATTATTACATAAGTTATTGCATCAAATCATATCCATAATAACTACTATAACATAATGAATCAAACGTGCAACTTGTGAAATATCGCAAACCTGAACTGAGAAAAAAATTTGGTCCTAACTATCAGAATATGGTACAATTGTCAGTATTTATTGCCCTATGGGAACACCAAAAGGCTCGGTAATTTTTACCGAATAAGCTTTGATTAGGATTTATCTAAAATTAATCATTAAATACAGTGTTGTAAACTGTCAAAAAATTTGGTAAATGTAGCAAAATTTGGTAATTTTATCACGATATCATAGAAAATGGCATAAAAACCATTTATTCGGTAAAACTAACTTTTCAATTTGTATTTTTTACTAAATATTTGGTAATAAGAATTATAATTTTGAAAACTAAAATTTTGGTAAATAGTTATCATATGAATGGAAAAATTACCAAATGAATGGTTTAGTTCGGTTTTATTACCACAATAATGATTTTTTTTGTTCACAAGGAATGTCATTACCATACCGTATAGTAATTTTTCCAGAATTTTTTCCTCTGTGTGAAATTCCTATAAAATGAAGACAGCATAAGGAACAATGTAACTATATTTACATATTTTACAAAACGAAAAGTAAAAAGTTTGGAAAAAAATAGATGATTTTAAGTGTTTTTCGCATTATTTAATACTTTGGGTAGAAAAATAGCCTGAAATAATGTTTATTTTAAAAAAAATTATGTATTTTTATTTAAAATTTATTTATTTAAAATTTATATTTATAGTTTAAAATTTATAGTTTATTAAATTTATAGCTATTTAAAATAAATAGTTTTAAATATAATTTTTATTAGTTTTAAATGTAATTTTTATTAGTTTTAAATATAACTAGTGGGCTGCGCCACCTGCTCGCTAACGCTCGCCAACCTCCAAAAATTGCTACGCAATCTTATATGGTTTGCTTCGCAAAAACCAAGCTCGCTTCGCTCTCTACTAACTTAGGTACATTGCAAATGCACAAAATTCTAAGAATTCAAAACAATCATTCAAATCCATATAACAACTTTTTTTTTAAAAAAAAATTACATCTTTTTAGTAAATACTAAGTCATTAAAATAAATTTGAATTCAAATAAATGACATGTAATTCGTTAAACCTATTAGAAATGTGCTATAGTATAAAATCTTAAGATAAAATTTCTAAAACTGATATCTCTTTAAAAAGGTTAAAATTTTGGCTATAATTAAGTCTATTAAAAATTGAAATAAGTGAATTGCAATGGAAAAACCTGCATAAACAAATAAATTCTAGTAAAACAAATAAATTCGTGATATAAATCAAAAATCGTCAAATAAATTCGTAATATATAAATTCGTGAAAAAAAGCGCTTTCGACAAAATACCAAAATAGAGATCTATCGACAAAGACTACTCACTTCTGCCTAGCTTATGCTCTCTCTGGTTGTTTTAGTTTCCGTTTTAAAAAGCGCTATATGTTGAGCCATCTCAGCTAGATTTGGCATGTGACATTTTTAGTGGCAATGATTTTTCGATTTTCTAGCGTTGCCATTCGGGGAGTTGTAATGAGGCTTTTTTTTGTCGCCGTGTAAGAGAAATATATATATATATATATAGATTGAGATTTTTTCGTCATTAACATTTAATAGAATATGAAGCAAATAAATGTACCTTTTATCCTCTGGTGTGCCCAATGAGATGTATACAGTTTCTTTTAATTTTTTTTATTTTTTATCTTTAGGTACTAACTTTCGCAATTAAAGTTCCTAAAGAATAAATAAGACTATGTGGTAATAATTTAATTTTCACATTTTATAATTCAATGAAGCAATTTTTATTCTAAGTATTAATTTTTGTTGTTGTATTGTCCAGATAAGTATTAATTCCCCCCCTCCATTGATAAAAATTACTTATCGATTAAATATCGTTACCATGTTTCCCGTTCTTTACTCAAGCACCAGCCTTCATTCATTACAATTTTTAAGCTGTGAGTTATATAAATGATTTTCTTACATAACTTATTATCTTATAACTTATTAAAAAATTATCTTATTATATTCAACATTTCGCTGAAGAAATTTTAAAATGATATATGACTATGACACGCTCTTTAAATTATACATTCAAAGAAAAATGTCAGTGATAAATATTGAATAAATAAACAAATTTGTCATTAAAATTGTTCTTTGTTCATTGCATGGATTCGCTGAATTTAGGAAATTTTCTTATTTTCCTTTATTTCACAAAAATAAGTTTATGTTGCCTTAAAAAATAATAATAAAAGTACTTACATTTAAATTCCAGTGATTACAACTGCAAAAAAACATGTATACTAAGAAACTGTACATTTTATTGATGTGAAACCGACAATCAAAAATTTCCCAACATTTTTAAAGGACAGTAGTTTATTTAATTTTTTCATAATGTCCCCAAGATAACTGTCATCTTTTAATAACTTTGAGTTTCAAGTAAAAATTACCGAGTATTCTACACAGTTTCTTCGAAGAAAGGCGGCTGTTTCAAAATATTTTTCAATCCTTTCAAAAAGGCAAAAACAAATTGGAGACATTGACACCTTTTAGCGTGAAACCGTGAATTCTTAAATATGCTCTTATTGTTTGAAAGTAATATTTTTCAAACAAGAAAGAAAAAGGTGTTTAATAAGCAAAAACACATAGAAAATAAGATTGTTTTCTGTTTAAACTATCAATGCAGAACAAAAATTGTTGAACTTTCCGATGACTTCTGTGAAACTTTCATCTAAAGTCTTTATATTTTAGAAATTAACATCAACAAACATTCCTGAACTTAATATATAAAAAAATCTCTAAATATAATTGATTGTCTTAGTCGTCTACAATAATACTTTTCACCACCTATTGAAAGAGTATTGCCCTATCATATTTCTAAACAAAAACTATAAAATTAATCAATTCTTTTCATTTGACAATGGAAAATTTATTTTAAACTGACTTAATGATTGATTGACATAAGTACAATGACCAAACGAAACATTCCCAGCAAATAATTTGCAAATGCTTGATTGGGAAGAAAGTATTTAATAATAAAACAATTTTTTGTTATTAAAATGCCTTTCTCCCCTAGACTGAACTCTACTGACAAAGGGGTGAAGACGGGGAGGGAAAACTCTAAATATGTTTTTAATCCTTCTCATTTAACACGTTGAATGCCACGCTAATTTTACATGGCTTGCCCGTCTGGCCAAACGGTAAATAACTGCAAACTAAGTTTGTAAATATTAGACAAATTTTGCTAGTTTTTTAAAAGGTTTAGCAAGACATATCTGAAAAAAAATTGGTGAATTATATAAGTCTACGAATTGTTTAGAAATAGTGGAGGATAAAAATCTACTAAATTGAATTTATGAAACCAAGAATAACAATAAATAAGCTATCACTTGAAAATATTTATTCGCTGTCCGGACCAAGTTGGCATCTCTGTGTATATAAATAAAACTATTTTTGTGTGTTCTATATTGCATTCATGTCTTCAAACCATTTTACTAACGATAATAATATTAAAAAAAAATTAAAAGCATTAAAAATTTACTCGAATTATGTGTTTCTAATAATCTTCGTTTTGCCGGTCACCGGTGACCCCTATAGCATCCAACGTGTTAATTTCCACAAATGAGCTAATAGTGGACTTTATTTAGCAGTATCGTGAGATATATGTAAAATACAGGCCACTCCTAATCAGAACTTGAGATATAAAGCGAGCGGTAATTTAGATACTCTTTTAATTTCTAATGACAATATTATATCAATTTAGTTTTAAAATCAGTAGTTTTTGAAAGGTATTTAAATAGTATACATTTACCTGCTTTAAATTGTTTTACAATATATTTGATTTTTTGCAATTAACGTTGTTCATTACGTTGTTAATTAAGAATCATCCAAATCGGTTTTCATTAGTTTAAACTGAAATAAAATTAAATTTAAATTAAAAAATCTGACAAATGCATCGTTTTAAATTGCTGATTCCGAACCACAAATTGCAGATTTTCACTGCTTTAAAGTTTTGAGGAACATTTCATAGAATTTCTAAAAATTATCAAATTCTATTACTAAGATGGCGCGGGGAGAAGCCTCTTATTAGTTAAAATTCACCTGCTATAATCATTGGACTTCATGCTATAATAATTCGAAATCTAATCATTTTAATTAAATTCATTCATTCAACTTTAAAGTTATGCTCGAACCTTACTCATTGTCTGTACCCTTTAATTGAGTAATTTTAGCTTTGAAAAGTACCAGCTGTTTTACGTCCAAAAACTGTTAAAATTGTTAATTATTGTGAAGTTAATTAAATATAGCGCCTTATCGCACATCGAATTTGTTGAAATGTAATTTTTCTCATCTACGTCTTATACTTAACTTAGATTTATTATTTGTTTATGTATTTTATAGTGACCGTGATATATTTTTGCATTGTGTGCCTGACAACTTCGATGCATAATTTGTTTGTTTATGTTCTACATGACTTCATGCCTGTGTCTTTGTGTTAAGTGAGAAATATATAGCGAAAGAATTGAAATCTTTGTGTAAGAATATAGAATGTGTCATTTAAGAAAATTGATGCTTGACGGGCTTGGCTTACTCGAAATAGAATGGAATGAACATAACAAATGCTACGTTTGAACAACCTATCGGAATCGAGATACCCGCTTTACGTCACTTGCAGTTATCTCATTCTACGTAGCAGTTTAAAACTATCGACCATCTCATTTTAACTTGTGCATTATGCAAAAGCTAATAATTGTATTTATAGAATTTAATGAAGTGGTGAATTAAAGAAAGACGTAGGGGATAAATTGAAGGGGAAGATACAGCGGTCATAACCTGCCTTTGAAAAATTAAAAATCTCCGAAATTATATGTCACATTAAACAGAATAAAGTTTTGTATATGTTTGCTTTCAATGTGTTTCCCAAAAAAATAGATTTTTCTTTTCGTTTTGTTTTTATGATTAAGGTATTAAAAATTGTCTCGTTTAAGATTTCCTCAAATAAGGGAGAAATTTTAAAGTCTCATTTCAGCCATTGTGAATTACAAAATATGCACATTTTGCTGTTTTTTTTACGGTGGTTTTTGAAGTAATGAAACGTTTATCACATAAAATATTGATTGATTGGGACTATTTGTTACATTTTTACAGTCTTGCGCCGTTTTGTTCCTTCCAAATTTTCGGAACACATAGTAAATTAAATAATGTTTTAGAAAAATAAATTACCTACTTGTATTAAAAATAAGGTTCGGATAGTTGATTTTTACAGCTACTGCAATTATTGTATCGTCTAAGTGAACNAATTTAGTAGGAACAACACAACCTGTGACGTAGGCTATATTATACCCAATTATTGTATCGTCTAAGTGAACTATCAGCGATATGCTCCTAATACTCCACGGGAAAGATATACATATATGTAAACAACGTGAAATGCCACGTAAAACATAAATTCTGAAATTTGAAAAAGAACACAATTTTTAATCAAACGATTTTACAGAAAGCGAATTTTCTTAAATCGTTTTCTAATGTTTAATTTAGAACTAGAGCTTTTGAATAAAATATAAAGCATGAATACATTGTTTGAGTAATAAATTATTCCTCAATCATAGATAATAGTTTTTAAAAGACTGAATATAAAAAAAAATTTTAGCATATTTTTAATGAAAATAGGAATGTAGAGTTTCCTTCCACCGCAAAGAAAAAACAGTTTTCGTGTCCAATCATCACCATAGCAACCAAGTCAAGACTGAAACGAAAAGCAGACGAACCTTTGGAGGAACAGAATTTGTTTGAATATTTAAGAAAATGGACTCAAACTCAAATGTATCTTTAGAACTGACAAGTTCTCAGTTTGAAAAGTGTAAATTTAAGATATTTCATAAGAATTATAAAATATTTGAAGATAGTGAATTAAAGGATTTACTCGCAAAATGGTTAGCTAAACATAACAAAAGCTATTCTTCGAAAATAACTCAAATCATTATTTATTTGAGGTAAGTATTGTAAATAAAAGAGTTATTTATATTTTTTAGGGACATGTATGATGGTTTGAAAATATTAACTTTCTCCTTCTATGGTGAAGTAGAAGAGATGGATACCTACTCTTTCATTCAGGTAAATTCCATGAAACGACAATTCATGTTTGAAAATATTAAATTATGAAACCATTTGCATTAAATAGTTTAATTTTAAAGTGATATTTTTGTAAAAATGTCATGCTATTTTGATTGATTCTAAAAGTATATAAACTTTAACCAATTTTATAAAAATTAACTTTTGTTAATTATTAATACGTACCATAGGTTATAGTATTTTTATTTTTTATTTTAAAGCGTTTATTTGTACATTTATTGCTATTATAATCTTTCATTTGGGTTTTAAATAATTAATAAGACATTGATTTAAATGATTAATATGACATAAAGTTATAAATAAAATGCGTTAATTATATCTTTTTTTTTTCATCTTGCTTTAATATATATATACTAGCTGACCCGGCAAACGATGTTTTGCCATATGAATTATTTCTAGAGTATGAAAATATATCTTATTTATTGTAAATGTGTGCGGATGTGGTATATGAGTGGAAGAGGCATGGAGCGCTGAGAACGATGACGGAATGTGAAAGTAACAACACACCAAATAATTTTTTTTTAATTTATTGCAACTTTTTCTTATAAATCATATATACAACGAATTCTGAAAATATTAGTCAACAATATTAATCTCTTAGTGCAATGGAGTGTACAATATTTTTTGTCATTCCATCTTTAGCTAACACAAATAAACTGGATGGTTTTCCCACTCGAGAGTATGCCACGTGTCTGTGCGAAAAACATGGTGTGTTCAAATCTAAGACGCAAACAGACATTGTTTGGCCTTATCATTGCGAATGCCAATCTAATGTGGAACTGAATGCGTTTAAATTGAATTGGCACATCTGTGGAGGCATAATAGGCATAATAGGGGGCATAATATGGATTGGCACATAATAGGGATTCGTGGAAGTAATATACTTTCATCCCGGAATTTGTCATTTAAAATAATGACTTCGATGACGTAGTTAATTAATTTTTTAATGACTAATCGCGTGCCGTTGCACAGCCAAGGTGGGTTCAAATTACGAAGCAAAATAACCGGAGATCCAACTTTGAGTACTAAATTATGCGGTGATATGCCAGGTAAATCCAATGAGTTTAAAAACTCTGTTGGAAAATTTGCAGCTTCAATGGGATCGCAAACTGCATCAACGGATTTGCATGTCACCAAGTTACCTGGCAATAACTGTTGCATCTACAGATTCAATTCGTTGACGTCCACATTTTTTGCTGCTAAAATCATCCTTTCTGCCAGCCACTTATGATGAATGCATTGCGTGTGTACATCGGGAAATATTAGGCTAATGAGAGCATCTTGTGAATCAATGATTGTGCAGAAATCGTCCGGTAATTTAAGCATCCAGTCTCATCCTCAGTAACCTTTCCATCATCGATATCTAACAATTGTTTTGAGAATGTTTCAGCAGATGGATCTTGAAGCATTTGGACGCGCATATTTACTTTTAGTAGAACTTTTTCAACATTACGCCGAAGTGGAGATGATCTCAAGAAAGCATTGATCTCATCAGCGTACATTAAACGCGGAATGACGTGAAGTGTTTGTCTGAAATCACCTGAAAGGAGTAACAGAGTGCCGATGCATAATTTGTCATTGTTTTTTATATCTTTCAATGTTCTGTTCAACGCTTAAAGCGAATGTTTGTGTGCCATAGTGCATTCATCCCAGGTGATAATTTTACAGTGTTTCAACACTGTGGCCATAGACGATTGCTTTTTTTATGTTGCACACTGCATCTGGGTTGTTTTGAATATTTAGTGGCAGCTTAAATACTGAATGAGCTGTTCTGCCTCCATCCAATAAAGTTGCCGCAATGCCAGATGATGCAACGGCCAACGCGATGCCATTATTTGATCGTATTTCAGCAAGAATTAGCGAAATAATAAATGTTTTGACAGTTCCACCTGGTGCATCCAAAAAAAAAATCCACCTTGTCCTGCCGAAACTGTGAGCATAATGCGGTCATAAATGTTCTTTTGTTCCTCATTCATCAGTGGAACATTGCGAGTGACAATAGCTGCCATTTCTACCGTATTGTATTGAAGTTCACGATTCATGTCATTGTTTAACAAATCAGATGCACTTCGATTTGGCGAAAGCATACCGAAATGACTGAGAGGCAAATTGGCAATAATAATGCAAAGATGCTCAATAGCAATCAGTGCTTCATTGTACATAGCATCGCTGAATGCTATCGTTAGATCGTTGCAACGTGTGCGACGGTGATATCGTATATCATCAGTCTTCGAATCTTTGTGATTATACCATAAAGTTTCTATTCGCCCCGGGTAACATGTAGTTAATACTATAGCGAATAGTAGACGAATTTGCTTTGCAGTACAGTTCAATGCTGCTTCAGCAATCATGCATTCCCACTGGTTGTCGTCTTTCAGCAAGCCGAGTGCAAGACATGCATCTTTTTACGTTGGATGCTGATGTCCATCGACTTTACGTATAACTTGAAATGACAATGAGTCGGTGACATTAACCAACAACAGTCGAAGATAAAAGTACTCAGTCTGCCATGGATTGACTGTAAACACTCTCCCCAGGGCGTTTGATTTGAATAAACCGGGACATGCTTCAACCGGTGTGCTTTGCTTGCGGGGTGTCCATTTTTTTGTTTGAGCCCATGTGAAATAGTGTGGTACTTCTGAGTAGAGTAATGTCCGTGCAAAGGCACCAAAAGCATCCGCACGATTTCACAATTCAAAAAAATTCGG
>NC_092206.1:28647903-28661201 GCF_043381705.1 Parasteatoda tepidariorum | reverse complement strand
ATTTACTTTTCTAAAAGAATAGAGCTATAAGATAGAAAATATCACTGTTGTTATCTTCAAGATATTTGAAAACTGATTCGTGTACAGCAAAATTTAAAACAATGGCTAACTTTTAACCAATCAGAAAATTCCATTTCGATTTTCGCTGATACCGCTGGAACGGTTTGTGGCAGAATGTTCTATTGTGAATCTAAACCATTCTCGAATCCTTCTGAAGGTACACAGAAAATTTCATTTAAATCAGTCCAGCCGTTTAGGAGGAGTTCAGTGACATACACACGAACAGACGAAATATATATATAAAGATACACACACGGAGGTGGGCAAAATAATGAAAACACTTCTAGACTACTTTTTCATATTTCTACAGAAAGACTTAACGAATTATTTTATAACTTCAAAAGTGTTTAGAACATGCGATTTCTCATACATATCAATGAAATTTAAAGATTTGAGGGACCGATAATAAATTACAAACGGAAAATAATGCGTTTAAACACCTTATGCCAAAAAATGTAACAATAGATTTGTAACTTGTGACAATTATTTTGGTTATTATATGCAATGATTACACAAAATTTCGTAAACCAAGTTTAAATATTTATGGAAGTATAGACATTTTTATAAATAAATAATTTTTTGTCTTACGTTTTTTTAGCTATAACTTTAAAAATATTCCATAAAATTTTTTAAAAAAATTGGTCTGAAAGGGAAAACTTAATGAAAAAAGTATCTGTTATATAAATGTAGAAATACTTACAGAATGGATGTAAATTGAATCTCTGAGGTTGCAAATAAATTGTAAAAATTGTATTTCAAAAAAATATTAAAATGCCTTAAAGCTAGTCGTTTCTGAATTTTCAACTGTGTAAGAATTAATGCAATTTAATGAGCAAAATTTGGAAATAATTGTAAAAAATTTATGCCGTAGAATCCCATTTAGAGAATGAATGTTCTAATACGTGATTTGTTTGTCAAACCACATTATTATCACAGAAAGCTTGATATTGGCATGCTGGTGACTGTTGTAACGATTTTCGAAAGTTTAAAATATTCTTACTGTTCATATATTTCATTTCAATTTTCAAACTTGGTTGTTAACTTACAGCAGCTGCAGGTTGTTAACAATAGAGCAAAAATCTTATACAAATTTTACCACAAAACATATTTATAATGAAACTACATGAATTATTTATGCTAGGCCTTTATTTGTGTGATTGCTTTCTTTCGGCTTTTATTGAAAAGATTTAAAATAATCTCATCAATCTTTAGTAATTTGTTCCTACAAAGTAATGATCTGGTTTTTAAGTTTTTTGATAATTCGTACATCGTATCCTTTCTCAAAGGTTAGGAATGGAAAGAAAAGCTTCAATTAAAAAAAGAGAGAAATTTCTGTGGTGGTGCCATCTATAGAAATGTTAACAAAATATTTTAATTTCGAAAATGTTGTGTACTCCCTTCAATAAATTTGTAACTGAATGCATTGAATTAGGGAAAAGAATGCAAACAGAATCAAACAATTTGAATTAGCTAATTTCATGCAAAAAATTCCTTCCTTTTGTTAATGATTTTAATCAAGTCTTCTCATTAACGATAAAAATATGGGCTTAAATTTTTTTAAAAGCTTTTTAAATTCGTCACTTTGTGATGAGCTCAAACCTCCCTCAAATATGACGAAAATTTACCTACACTCAATAAATAATAGAGTTTTACAAATAATAGATAAATTTGTAAATGAATGCATTGAATTAGGGAAAAGAATTCAAAAAGAATATGTTTCAAACAATATGAATAATGTTAGTTAATTTCCTGCAAAAAATTCTTTCCTTTTGTTAATGAATTTAATCAAGTCTTCTCATTAAAGATAAAAATATTGGCTTAAAATTTTTTTAAAAGTTTTTTGAATTCGCCACTTTGTGATGAGCTCAAACCTCCCTCAAATATGACGGAATATTTACCTACACTCAATAAATAATAGAGCCTGAAATCTTATATTCTTGCTTAAACTAATTGAGCCACATGCTTTATATTTTCCACATTTATTGTTTTCATGAAATATTTCTTATGTATTTTTCATTAAGTAATTCTGTGAACACTTTATTGAATGAAAAATGAGTGAAAAAAATCTTGTTGTTGTTGTAGTTAATTTACGTCGCACTAGAGCTGCACGATGGGCTATTGGCGACGGTCTGGGAAACACCCCTGAGGATGATCCGAAGACATGCCATCACAATTTTGCAGAGGGGATGGCACCCCCGATTCGGTAGCCTGACGACCTGCACGCGAAGTTACTGTAGAACAGATTAACGAGGACCAATACCACACACCCCCGGTTCCTACGCAGAGTGATCCAAGTGGTCACCCACCCGCACACTACCGCAAACAGTGATGCTTGACTTCGGTGGTCCGTCGCCAATTCCACCTGCAATCGCCACGTTTATAATCTATGGTATGGTTTGGCAATTCGCATACTGTGCGTGCTTGAAAACGTGCCTCGAAAGGGGATCTTGTTTTCTATAGGAACATTTATTTTATTTTATTTTATTTTATTTTATTGTTATCATTATATTGAAAGGTCTTCTTCAGGCAAGAAAGAGATTATCCATATTAACGTACGGAGAATAATGTGAACTCAATTTACTAAGAAACTAAATAATATATTTTATTTCATTTTATTCATTGAACCTTGTTACTAAATTTTAATTTCTGAGGTTGTAAGCAGTTTTAAAACTTTTCCAAATTTAAAGTTTTAGAAATATTTACAAACTTAAGATTTGAAATTTATCGACTAGGTGCTATAGAACATATTTATTTCAACAAATAAATAGGGGAAAAAAGTGACAGTAAATAGGGGAAAATATTGACTACTTAATTAATAATTTGAGGAAATAGAGGTTACAAGCTTTTTCAGTTATCCTTCGATTTTCTGCTTAAATACGAGGGTTGTAAATTAAATAGTGGCAACTTAACCTTTAAACTCACAGAAGGACGGGCATGCGCAAATTAGATATGGGAGCTGTGGTGGGGCTGTTGTCGATGTGTAGAGTGCTAAAAAAAGTCGATTAGCTTAGAAGGGTAGTTGTTGTGTGGCGTTAAAGTGAGGAGTTTCGTTTCCATCGCTCTAAAGCATGTTTTCAAAAGGTGATCAGCGGTCGTGGCTTACAATCGAGGTTGCCCGTGGCAAAAATGCAACAGAATGCTATCGAGGATTAGTGGAAGCCTTTAGAGCAAATGCTTTACCATATAGGACAGTAGCACGATGGATTCAAGCATCTCGTCTTTTTTCGTCATTAAGCCTTTTCACAACATGCTTTAGAGCGATGGAAACGAAACTCCTCACTTTAACGCCACACAACAACTACCCTTCTAAGCAGATCGCTTTTTTTTTGCACTCTACACATCGACAACAGCGCCACCTCACCGCTCCCATATCCTATTTGCGCATGCCCGCCCTTCTGTGAGTTTCAACGTTAAGTTGCCACTATTTAATTTACAACCCTCGTATTTATGACAACAAGATTTTTCAATACGATATTCAATACAAATTCATTTTTGCTAATCTTTTACTCTTCACCACTTTATTAATTAAGTTTCCCTTTAAAAAGTACTTAAAATATAGCTCATATTGATTGCGTTATGCAAAAAATCTGAAGAAACTTATAACCTTATAATCTAAATATATAAAGAACAATCTAGATAAATTATGTAATACAGGTATTTTAAAGTAACTTAATGAAATTCAAGTACATAAATACTGTTAAGATTGCTTTCTGAACAAGAAAACAGAATTTTGAAAAATTTTAAGTCCTTTCCATTTGTTTCAATCGTGCCGTTTAACACACTTGTTTAAAATGTTAGATATTAAGCGTCGTAAAAAAAGTGTCTTAAAATACATAAAATAACAAATTTTAAAAATAAAATCTCTTTATTTTTCAGTGTTTTTTCCTGTCACCAGTTGTAAGAGAGTCTCTTAATTGTAGTTCATTGCCAGAGGATTTCTCAAAAGACAACTCAATGAAAATTGATGTGAAAGCTTTGCCTTGTACTGTTTTGAGTATGGATTTCTTTGATAAAATATTCAAGGCAAATATTGCTATTTCCGATGGTACAATAAGAAAGAGCTATGAAGAATATGTAGATGGCATTACCATAGCTGATGAACTGAGATCGATGTTATTACTTCAAGAATCTGAGCATTACTGCTTGTATTCTGAAGAGGAAAGAAATGAATTCATTTTTCGAATATTTAAGCATTTATGCATCGGGGGCAATATGAATCAGTATGAAGATAATTTAGAACAATACATAAAGACGACTAAAATGCTGTACAAGGATCTCATTTGGTATGTATCAGAAAGTTTTGATAAGTGAAAAAGTTTGAAAAGTTTCGTTCGGAAAGTAGCCATTTTTCTAGTGTTTACTTTTCCAATGTTAATTATATAGTTTAAGTAATATCATTTTCCCCGCAGAGGCAGTTTACTAAAGTTTTAATTTGAAAATTAAAAAATATATTTATACTTCCATTTCAATTTTTAACTCAATTATTATACTTCATCTTCAATTCAATGCATTTTTAACTGCATTTTTTAAATGCGAGTTCTGGCTTATAATCATTCAAAAGTAAGCTTAAGATCAGTAAATTATCTCCAACTTTTCGAACCAAATTTTGCATACCTAAATTTTATTTCCACGCCTTGCCAGCAATTGTGCATAAAAATTGACTTGACCAATTTCCCAAAATTAGTATTGGAATTTTTTTTAGTGTCGTATTTTCATTTGCATTTTTGTCAGTTTTTCTTCAGTTTTTTAATAAGAATAAACAACAGTTCCATAAGCTCACATAATCTGAAAAATAAATAAATAAAGATGAGTGATAGTGAAGTGCCGATTACTAAATCTTTTAAATTTATACGAATATAATAAATTATTTAAATTCTAACGAAATATTAGGTTTTCCGGCAAAAAGAAAACTCAAAAGCTCGTCTCTAATGGTGAGTCATTTTTTCTCTTTTGTATAGTTATGGAAAAATTTGATTTTCATTGTTATTATTAATTTTTATATCTTTTAACACAACTTCACAAAGTAAAACTACACTAATGACATAAAACCATAATAAAGAATGAGTTTTTCGTTATTTACAGTGTTCGAAAATGTGGAACACAGAAGAAGATATCGATAAAGTCAGAGGTTTTTGAAATTACATGCACAGTAGGTATTTAGATTCTTCATTATTATTATTAGTAGTAGTAGTAGTAGTATTAACGGCAAGTACTGAACTTTCGCACTTCGCCTCGGAAAATGCCGGAAATGTTGCTCATTTAACGTAACCCAGTGGGCACCTGTGAAAATCACAGAGGCGAGCAACATTACCCAAGTCACAATGCCACATATATCCGTCCATAGGATGGGCCACATTCACATATGACTCACAATAGAAGACAACACACAGAGAAACATCCATGCCCTAAGCGGGATTCGAACTCTTCATTATTATAAATTTTACAATATTAGTATTATTATTACTGTAATTATTATTAAATACTTTTTTTATTATTCCATCTTCAGATGAATTGGCACCAATTTACCTGGGAAGTGAGGGCGGCCGGTGCGCAATGCTATTGACAATTTTTCAAAAATTAAAATTAATGATGCCATTTGTTGTACTTCAATATGATTCCCCACATGCATTTGATACTTATTAAAATTGGTATAAATGAAAAAAGACATTTTTCATCGACGCATATATAGAAGAATAAGTTTATGCAAATTTTGCTATCGATTACATATTGAAGTAATATAATGCTTGGTAAAAGAAACCAGTTATAGGAAACTTTCAATAAATAAATAAGTTATTAAATAAATAATTCAAAGAAACTAAAGTGGTAAGATATTACTTGATTAAAAAACTTCGTTCGTTTAAAAAATATACAGATTGGAAATAACAGTCGACATGTTTCGAGCGATCGAAACTAGGTGCCCATTTTTAAAACCTGCCAGATGTGAATGAGAAGAAACAAAAGTGATTTGAAATCACTTTTATTTCTTTTGATTAAGTGATTTACAAAATTACTTTCAAATAATTTTTGCTTCTTCTCATTCACATCTGGCAAGTCTTGAAAATGAGCACCTGTTTTTGAGCGCTTGAAACATACCTACTGTTATTTCCAATCTGTGTATTGTTGTATCAAAAGAAGTTTTCCAATCGAGTAAATAATTTGCAAATTTTTATAAATTGACGCTACATTTTCCTAAAAATACTATAAGCTGAATCTAATGTAAGTAAAAAATTTTAAAAAAATGAAGGAAATTTTTTATTGAAAAAAAAAACGCTTATAAAAACTTGAAATGACGTTTTTTCAAATCAGCATTTCTGAAACTAACGTCAGCTCCATAACTTGAATTTTCACCTAATAAAATTCCAGATTTTCTTAAAATTTCTTTGAATTATTTTATAGTTTTTGATTAATTAAATAATTGTACCAGAATTTCAAAGCATTTCTTTTTCAATATGTCGCTCATGTTGTAACAATTATTAGTACACCATTTTAGAGCAGAGCATACGAAAACAAATCTGTTTTTAAACAACTAATTAAAAATATAATTTATTGATTATTATTGACTATCATTCCTTTTACTTTTTGCAATCTTTAAAATAAAAATATTTGAATGAAAAATCTCCCGAAAAATGATAGAAAAAAAAAGATAACTGTATAATCGATCATACAGCATGCTAACCTTCAAAATATACTCAACTTTTCTGCAAAAATAATGATCATCACAATTTAGAATTAAATCGTTTTAAAATCAGTGCTTTTAAACGTTTACTTATGCAACAGTTGAAATTAAAGAACCCTACAAAAGCAAACTTTTTTTTTCTTTTTATGATCGGTTTTGAACATCCGACTAAATTTTGAGTTTACTTCTATTACTGTTCAACACCGTAGCCTTGTAATTTCGAACCCAACCCACAAAAACCACGAAAACCTGCCACGGGTAGATAGAAAGTATGGGGATTCTAACCCATGTTCCGTCTACCGTAGGATATTTTACATCAGCACGGTAGATGATGCGTCCGGGAATAAACTTCGTATCAACCAGCCACAGCTGGAATTTGAACCTATGTTGCCTCAGTGGGAGGCGAACCCTCAATCACTGAGCCACCGTGTCTCTTAAAAGCCAGTTTGTAGGCTAATGTTTGAGTAAGCTGATTGTTAAGGCCACAATTTCAAGACAAATGGCGGTGGCAATGTGAATCAGCATTGTGCGCCAGTCGACTTTACTTATCATACAGACGCTGGATAGGCTTCAAGCCGTGGGAAGCGAATACTGGTTTTTCAAAATGAGAGCTCATGGTCACTGCGCCTGATATCCCAAGTCAAAATTTTTGATGGTTTTCCATTAATGGACCAACATAATCTTGATGGTAACGATCAATAATTCCATCATATTATCAAACCATCAACCCAAAGTAGGAATTCGGATTGATTTATAATGGTCCAACATAAAAATAGCAACTCGTTGCTATGGTTTTTTCATGTTGAACCATCAGAAATTTCCATCATAGTTTCTTAGAAATCAAGTGTTGGAACGATCATGAACAACCATCATCCCAATGTGGAAATTCGAACTGATTTATGATGATCCAATATAAAAACTAAAAAAATAAAAAATTGTTTTGATGGTATATTCCTGAGAACCAACAAGAATTCCCATTAAATCATCATGGAAATGTATAGCTGGAACCATCATGGATTGTTGGTCCATGAGAATCAAACTTCTCTTGATGGTTAACTATATTACACTGAAGAGCCAAAAAAACTGGTACAGCCATGAGTATGCAAATAAAGGGGTATGCAACCAATCAAAGTACAGCGCTGCAATCGGCAACGCGTATATAAGACAACGAGTGTCTAGCACAGCTCTTAGATCGGTTACTGCTGCTACAATGCCAGGTTATACAGATTTAAGTGAGTTTGAACGTGGTGTTATAGTCGGCGCACGGGAGATGGGACATAGCATCTCCGAGATAGCAATGAAATTTGGATTTTCACGTACGACCATATCACGAGTATACCGTGAGTATCGGAAATCCGGTAAAACATCAAATCTACGATATCTCTGCGGTCGGAAAAAAATCATGCAAGAACGAGATCAACGACGATTGACGAGAATCATTAAATGTGACAGACGCGCAACCCTTCCACAAATTGCAGCAGATTTCAATGCTGGACCATCAACAAGTGTCAGCGTGCGAACCATTCAACGAAACATCATCGATATGGGCTTTCCATACGGGCTGCCCTACACGATATTAGGCAGGTATACCAGTTTTTTTGGCTCTTCAGTGTATAACATTAAAGTATCATTTTCGATCATGGAATGATGGAAGTTTGTTGGCATATCAAAAACCATGCACACATAATGGGAAATGTTGGATAATGGTGACCATCAAACGACGTTGGACCATCATGAATCGCTCTGAAACCAATATAAACCATCAAAATGTTTTGCTGGGACCCTCAAGAATTTTGACTTGGGATACCACAGTAAGTGAGTTAATAGTTAAACTATTGCATACTTTCATTAATATTGAGTGCGTAAAATTTTGTCTTTCAAACAGCATGTGTTTTTATTAGGTTTTGCGGGGAAAAAAGTTGGAAGTAAAGGGAAATAATAAAAATAATAGTAATAAAACAATCGATAATTATAATTTTGTCCGATAAGTATCAAATATTTTACTCTAGTTATTCTGACTATCCTATGTTTTAACATAATTCAAATATTTATTTATTTATTTTTTATTTCAGAAAAATGGCTGTCCTGTTTTTCCAAATAAGAAACTTCATGAACAAGATTTTGCCTACTTAGTCATTAATAATATCGAAAAATGCACTGTACTTTTATATCACTCATGGTAAAATTAATAAATATCTTGAATTTTTGAAATCTTACGAAAGTGTAAATATTCTACTACTAAAAAAAAAAATACTTGATTGCTAAAATTATCTTGGAATGTTAGTTTGTTCCAAAAATCAATATAACTTTTGCTTAACGAACTGAGCTTCTCGTAGACCAATAATCATAAAGAAACTGAAGCATAGATTGGAAATCGATGTGAAATTATCTCTAGAGTCAACAATTTTCACACATTTCTAAATTTGACAAAATAATAATGATAATATTTACCTATTTTCTGATGTACAAGTTGACCTAAGTTCCCTTTCTTTTTGAATTAATTGTAAAATCAAATGTTAGTTTTAACATCTGTGGAAATAAATGGAAAGCCCTTAGTACAATTTTTTCAGCTTTATATACTGATGAATCAAAACATAATAAAAACACCGATATTTTTCAATTAACACGTCTAAATGACGTGAGGGCACGTGATTAAGTTGGTACTTAACTGTTGTTGGAGATCGTTATTTCCAACAAGCAACTACATGATCATCTCATGGACTTAACGCTTATTGCTCCAACTGAACCGACTTGTTTTCCCTTTATCCCCATAAACAACCGAATCTCTTGAACTAATATTTTATAATAAACGACAACACTCTAATGGGTTGTCATACTATCGCTGAGTTTTCTAGTGATCACGTTCCAGTTATTGCTACACTTGGTGATGTTGTACAAGATACACAACCATCCACTAAACGCAATAGATGATATTGACAATGCCATTAACACCCTAACGAAGGAAATCCAAGATGCACACTCTGAAGCTACAAAAACTAAGTTAAATAAAAACAACTACATGGCGTTCCCACAAGAACTACGAGAATTAATGGGTTACAAAAACGATGTTTGAAAGAAATGGCAAGAGTGTAGAAATCCAACAATAAGACAGGGCTGAACAGACTTATAAAAGATATTAAGAAAAAATACCAACAACAAAGATATGGACAATGGCACGACTAAGTCACCGAACTTTGCTCTAGAGATCACTCTGTCTGGAAGATGAGCTCTAAAAACCACCAAACAGAAGGGGGGGAAAAACAATTTTACATGAAAATAAAAAGATCTACAGAGATGAAGAAAAATTAAATAATTTTGCTGATACTATTCAAAATCAATTTCAACCCCCATCTAATAAAGAAGAAGACCTAATCATGGATGAAACCTTTGGTGTATTCTGTTAAAAATAACCAAAGGTTTAATATACTAGACGAAGTTGATCAAACTAAACCTATTAATATCATCAAAAGATTAAACAACAGAAAGACACCCAGTATAGAACAGTTTAACGAGGACCAATACCGCTCACCCTCGGTCCCTACGCAGACTGATCCAAGTAGTCACCCACCCGTACACTGACCACAACCAGTGATGCTTGTCTTCGGTGATCTGCTGGGAACCGTGTCTTAACGATCAGTCCACTGCGGGATCGACCCGATCTTGGATATACGACTACTAGTGCTCAACTTCATAGCCTTGTAATACTGAACCCGATCCAGAAGACAAAGGAATTCCTGGATCAAGTTTTGGGAGAAATTTGCCCTCGTTGAAGACTTTTCGATGGAACTAACCCGTAATTGCGTTACACGGAGAAAAAACTAAGAAAACCTCCCATAGTTAGCCTGACGGCAAGAGGACTCTAAGTTATGATCCGTGTACCACTGAGGATATTTTACGTCAGCACTAAGGTCGTTGCGAGTCGAGTGCGAAATTCGTATCTGCCAGCCATTGCTGGGATTCGAGCCCAGTTCACCTCATTGGAAGGAAAACGCTTTATCCCCTGAGCCACAAAAATTTTAAAACAGCATTTCTAAATCATTCCCTACTCCAGTGATTCTCAACCACTGTGCCGCGGCACTTTTGTGTGCCGCCGAATTCTTAAAATGTGCCGCCAAGTATTAGAAATGATACAATAAAAATTATAATGATTTTTTTTATTATGAGTAAAGTTTAAATTAAAGAAAAGTGTATATGGGTCATTCTCACAAAAACAGTCATTTTCATGTCCCCAGTATATTTTATGTTTGTTTTACAGCTTACGAAAGAAAAAAATTCAGGGAAAGTGTCCTTCAGAATGCAAGCTAACAAAAGAATAAAAATAAAATTATNTATATATGAAAGTGTTTACAACTTTTAAACTTACCGTTTAATTAACTTGTATATAGTCTCATTTGATTCAAAGTAAAAAATATATAGGAAACAATGTCGCACTTGTTTTTGTTGTAATTTTTTGATTTATATCACGAATTATACTATAGCACATTTCTAATAGGTTTAACGAATTGCATGTCATTTATTTGAATTCAAATTTATTTTAATGACTTAGTATTTACTAAAAAGATGTAATTTTATTTTTTAAAAAAAAAGCTGTTATATGGATTTAAATGATTGTTTTGAATTCTTAGAATTTTGTGCATTTGCAATGTACCTAAGTTAGTAGCGAGCGAAGCGAGCTTGGTTTGCGAAGCAAACCGTATAAGATTTCGTAGCAATTTTCGGGGATTGGCGAGCGTTAGCGAGCAGGGGGCGCACCCCACTAGTATTTTATAATAAACGACAACACTCTTAATGGGTTGTCATACTATCACTGAGTTTTCTAGTGATCACGTTCCAGTTATTGCTACACTTGGTGATGTTATACAAGATACGCAACCATCCACTAAACGCAATAGATGATATTGACAATGCCATTAACACCCTAACGAAGGAAATCCAAGATGCACACTCTGAAGCTACAAAAACTAAGTTAAATAAAAACAACTATATGGCTTTCCCAGAAGAACTACGAGAATTAATCGGCTATAAAAACCATGTTTGAAAGAAATGGCAAGAGTGTAGAAATCCCAACGATAAGACAGGGCTGAACAGACTTATATAAGATATTAAGAAAGATATTAAGAAAAAATACCAACAACAAAGATATGGACAACGGCGCGACTAAGTCACCTAACTTTGCTCTAGAGATCACTCTGTCTACAGAGTAGATATCTACAGAGTAAAGATCTACAGAAATGAAGAAAAATTAAATAATTTTGCTGATACTATTCAAAAGCAATTTCAACTAAATCCGACCCCTTCTAATAAAGAAGAAGACCTAATCATGGATGAAACCTATGGTGAATTTTGTTAAAAAATAACCAAAGGTTTAATATACTAGACGAAGTTGATCAAACTAAACCTATTAATATCATCAAAAGATTAAACAGAAAGGAACCCAGTATAGAACAGTTTAACGAGAACCAATACCGTACACCCTCGGTCCCTACGCAGACTGATCCAAGTGGTCACCCACCCGCACACTGACCGCAACTAGTGATGCTTGTCTTCGGTAATCTGCTGGGAACCGTGTCTTAACGATCAGTCCACTGCGGGACCGACCCGATCTTGAATATACGACTACTAGTGCTCAACTTCATAGCCTTGTAATATTGAACCCGATCCAGAAGACAAAGGAATTTCTGGATCAAGTTTTGGAAGAAATTTGCCCTCGTTGAAGACTTTTTGATGGAACTAACCCGTAATTGCGTTACAAGGAGAAAAAAACTAAGAAAACCTCCCATAGTTAGCCTGACGGCAAGAGGACCCTAACTTATGATCCGTGTACTACTGAGGATATTTTACGTCAGCACTAAGGTCGGTGCGAGTCGAGTGCGAAATTCGTATCTACCAGCCATTGCTGGGATTCGAGCCCAGTTCACCTCATTGGAAGGAAAACGCTCTATCCTCTGAGCCACAAAAATTTTAAAACAGCATTTCTAAATCATTCCCTACTCCATTGGATAAGCAGAGGCCACTGGAATAGGATTTGCTTGGTCCTCCTTGTCTCTTGTTCTAAACATTTCTGACTTATTTTAGTGAGGATAAATTAAAGACAAAATCTGCACAAATTATCTCGAAAACCCTTACAGAATTCAAAAATGCCATCTAAGAGATCATTGCTCTTTTGACACTACAGAATTTTGGTATTTTTCAGAGCGAAAATTTTTTTAACTAAACAGTTTTTTTGAAAATTTTATTTTATTTTTCATATAGCTCGATAAATTTCACACCGTGCAGTGAAGAACAAATAATAGATTATGATGAGTAATAAAATATAACACGAATATCTGAAAAAGTATATCGTATTGTAGCAAATATTTATCCAAGAACAAAAAGTTAACAATGAATCCAAAATTATTCTTACTTAAATTAATAAATTCAAAATTTCTGTATGATTGAAAAATTAACTAATTCTCACTTGATGGCAGTATGTTAAAAACAATCTGTTAAGGCAGTTATATGCATTAATTTATAAGTGTAGATTTTTTTTTTTTTTTTTTTTTTTTAGAGGTGAGATCTTGCT
>NC_092206.1:28642605-28646847 GCF_043381705.1 Parasteatoda tepidariorum | reverse complement strand
TGAAGTTCTCAAGTTTATCGCTACACTTAAATTCGCACCAAACCTCAGCATAGCATTAAGAATCCTACTTACATTGCCAGTCACTGTGGCTTCAGGAGAAAGAAGCTTTTCAAAACAAAAAATAATAAAGAATTATCTCAGAACGATGCAGACGCAAAATCGTCTCAATGGATTGGCAATGATAGCTATTGAACACCAAATTAGTGACAAATTAGACCTGAAATCACTGGTTCGTGAGTTTGCCGAAAGAAAAGTTAGAAAAAGGGCATTTTAATTACTTTGGTTAGTTAGAATTTATTAATAATATGGGATATTAGTTTAGTTAGCATTACTACACTTTAATTTTTGTTATTTTGCCTTAAGTGCTAAATTGCTTATCTTGTTATCTGATGATTGAGTTTTAAATAAAACTTTTTTTTAATATTTTTTTTCAATGTTTTCTTGATTTTCTGATATGGTCGCATGAGATTTACTTAAAAGAAAACGAAGGGGGAGGGCGCAAAATTAAGGTTTTGCCCGGAGCGCCAAAATGTCTAGGGCCGGCCCTGCCTCCTGCAGAGTTATTACCCAGTGAAGATGGACTCAAGGGCACTGAGTTCGAATCCCAGTGTTGACTGGTCGATACGAATTCTACACCCAGCTTACAGCAGCCACTGTGCCGAAGTAAAATACCCTCAGTGGTAGACGGATCATAGGTTAGAGTCCCCTTGTTGTTAGACTGATAGTGGAAAGCTTTTGTGGTTTTCCTCATCATGTAACTTAAATGCTGGTCAGTTCCATCAAAACGTCCCCCTCCAAGACAAAAATTTCTTCCAATACTGGATCCTGGAGTTCCTTTGTGTTCTGAATTGAGTTTAAAATTAGAAGTCTAATAAGTTGAACATTAGTAGTCGTAAACTCGAAATTGGGTTGGCTGTTCAATGACTATTATAAAATAAACTAATAATTTGGCCGNTCATAACTAGCAAAAAAATAAATAGCTGTTACTAACTAATAAAAAATTGGTTGAGAGAAATAATTAATCCCTTAATAAACGTGCTTTTGTAGTACATATTATTTTATTTCACATTCAAAATTATTATTACGAACTATTAAACACAGTGTAAAATAGGTAATTAAACAACTTTTAATCTAATTTTTTTCATTGCGTTCCGTCAAATTTCGAAATCGTTAAAAGTGTGCCGCAACAAAAAAAAGGTTGAGAATCACTGCCCTACTCCATTGGATAACCAGAGGCCACTGGAATAGGATTTGCTTGGCCCTCCTTGTCCCTTGTTCTAAACCCTTCTGACTTATTTTAGTGAGGATAAATTAAAGACAAAATCTGTACAAATTATCTCGAAAACCCTTACAGAATTCAAAAATGCCATCTAAGAGATCATTGCTCTTTTGACACTACAGAATTTTGGTATTTTTCAGAGCGAAAATTTTTTGAACTAAACAGTTTTTGTGAAAATTTTCTTTTATTTTTCATGTAGCTCAATAAATTTCACACTGTGCAGTGAAGAACAAATAATAAATTATGATGAGTAACAAAATATAACACGAATATCTGATAAAGTATATCGTATTGTAGCAAATATTTATCCAAGAACAAAAAGTTAACAATGAATACAAAATTGTTCTTACTTAAATTAATAAATTCAAAATTTCTGTATGAATGAAAAATTAACTAATTCTCACTTGATGACAGTATGTTAAAAACAATCTGTTAAGGCAGTTATATGCATTAATTTAAAAGTGTAGAATTTTTTTTTTAATACATTTATTTACATTTTCAAGACAGGAAAAGATTTTTACTATTTTATTAGAAATATAAGCTAATTTGTATGAAAATAATCACTATCTGTTAATTATTAAAAATTACTTGCTAAAATTTCTAAGATTTTTTGTCAAAATTTCTAATTTTTTGCTAAAATATCTAAGATTTTTAAGGGGGAAGTATGGCTATATATCTCTTTTGAAGTATAGATTAGATTTCTGATCATTAATTAAATAAGGAAAACATCGTTTAAGGGATGAGATTCTCTTAATTGACAATTTCAGTCATATTTATAAGATCCCTTTGGTCCCACAATTTAATACTAAACTCGCCAAAAAAATATCAATGCAAAATGAACTTAAAATGAAAAAAGAATTCTAATAATTATCAAACAACAGCGGTCAACATGGCAGCGCGTGCGATGACGACGCTTGCACATTGTTTGCTCTTGAACATACTCCCAGCATTGAAACCTTAAAAGTTTGAACACAAATACAAGTATTTAAAATTTAAGACAATAATATTTACTCGATACATACAAAAAGCATATTTAAAATAATCTTAATGTTAAAAATTGAATGACATTGAATGACACGCAATTGAATGACACGCATTACAATATCTAATTACTATCGATATCTCTAACATTTCGTTTCAATATTTTACCATTTGGAAGCAGGATATTTATTACTCGTACTTTACCATCCTTACCACAAACTATTTCAGTAATTCACCTTGTTTGCCATTTTGTACTTGGTATATGATATTCTTTGATTAACACAAGTGAACCAACGTTAACATTATTCTTTTTGGATATTCACTTAGAACGTTGTTGTAAATTATTTAAATAGTTCCTCTTCCATAGCTTCCAAATTTGTTGACTATATGTACTTTGTTATTTTTTGCCATTTAGTAAGTTAGTTCTCTTGTAATTCAACAATTAAAGTCAAGGGTCTCCCTATTTTTTATTTATTTATTTTCACTCAAATAAATGCATCGTTAAAAGGATTACTGCTGCTGCAGCTCTCGATCCCATATCGCGGAAATTGCCCACATGAAATGAGATTGTTAAAAGTGTCGAGAATGGTTTGATGTTGTGGAAATTCGAAAGATCAGTTAATTAAATGTAACAATATTTATTAAAACAATAACGAAACATATATATTGGAAACGCAGAGAGAATAGCGTCCTTGAGTGAGTCTTTGGTTTATGAAAAAAGTGTGAGGAAAATAGGAGATGCAGCCTATTAAGATGTTTTCAAATGCATAAAAGTGTTCAATTGCGAGTATATCCTCCGTTATTTACTCATCGTTTTCATTACTATTATCTGGAGCGCAGATTAAATTTGAAAAGTAATGAACTATGTGTTGCAGTTGATATACGCGTCATCGAGTTCGGAAACTTTTCTGAAGGGCTTTCACGTTAGATACAGAACTCTGCTTTATTAAACCTATTTGTAATGCATAAATCAGCTCTTTGCAAGGACCGCTTGTAAGCAGATCTTATCCGGCCAAGATAAGACACAATTGGCAAAAATTGAAATTGGAGTTGAAAGAGCACTCTCAACAATCGTAGCTCTCAGCTGTACGCTAATGTTTTTGTTTTGTTTTCGGGATAGAATTATTCATCAAGTTTAATATGGATGCAGCACTTCGTAGTTTTAAAGAAGCGGATCTACGGAAATTTTACGAATATTATTACTTAAAATGGTGAGAAAATAATACAATTCCGCTCTTCAATTTGTTCATACAATGATATACGCGTTTGAGTTAACACATTTAGCGTGAATACCTACACATCATGGATTTCCTGTAAATCTCATCCAAATGAAACTAGAAAACTTCTCTGCCGGGGCGTGTTCTTTAACTGCATTACATTGTTAAAATTCAAGTTTGAGTAGTTTGTTAAAAAGATTGTGCGTCAGTATAAAAGTCATTATAAAAGGTGTTGTTCTTAGAAAAATTAAAGACTGTATGTTCATATGATCATTAAGCTATATCAAATTCATCCACAAAAATCAGAGATAAATTTGTGTAAGTAAATTATTATTAATTTATTCCTTATTTTTGATTTAATGTTTAATCCTGCCTTAAATAAAATATGAAGCGTATAAAATAATAACTGAAGGTTAATTTAGGTGCAGAATTTAAAAGAGATACGATTATGCCACATTAATTATCTTTTGCTCATAATCGACATAATTGGGTATAATATGAAAAAAACACAACTACTTCGATTTTGTAGGAACAACATATGACGCAATGCTAAACGAGTGGAATTTAGTTGTTGTTTATTTAGTTATTGTTATTAGTAGTTGTTGTTATTTGTTTTAGTTGTTGTTGTTTATTTAGTTGTATTTAGTTTCAATAACTTTTCTTTATAATGCAATAAAATCTGGCGAGCAGCTATTTAAACGATCGAACACTTCGTTTGTTTATTTGTGGCTTGAAGTTAGGCTCGCAGAAAATGCCGTTCATGGG
>NC_092206.1:28517752-28642151 GCF_043381705.1 Parasteatoda tepidariorum | reverse complement strand
ATATATATATATATATAATTCGCATTAGCAAATTTTTTGCTAATGCGAATGCAAACATAGGGAGAGTGGGAACAGTCCCTATGTTTATGAGAACGGGTCTTCGGCAACCTGTAACGCCGGGTAGGCTTCTAAGTTAAGTAAGGTAATGAGTCGGACAGAAATAAGCTGAGAAGTCAATCAACAATCAAAATTTCAAATTATTCTACGGTCGGATATTTAAAAAAAAAATCTTTAAAAATTCTCATGTTTTCATTCCACGTTTTTATTTAAAATGCCTAAAAAAACGAAGTTTAAAATTAATGATTTTGTGTGGGCGAAAATGAAGGGATATCCTCCATGGCCAGGAAAAATAATAGGCGCTAAAAAACACAGATTCTATGTTTACTTTTTTGGTACAGAAAATTACGGCTGGGTGCAAGTGAAGGATTTATATCCATATGAAGAATTTGTGGAAGTATTTTCCTTTGGTATAAAGTTGCCAGCCCTCAAAAGAGCTGTAGCAGATATTATTAAATGTTATGATGAAGAAAGGACTAGTAGTGACGAAATTGATGACGATATACCGCTGAGCCAAGTCGTGTCATCTGTCTCAGATGAAGATGTACCATTAAGTTCTTTTGTCCAAAATGAAACTGATAACTTTCAAAGTAATTCTAAAGTTCAGCAGTCTGATGAAATGCGATATGTGCTAGATAGGGGTACGGGTACCTGTAAACTGGCACGTGTAAAACACACCAAAAGAGTCTCGTACGAAAATGAAGATCATAGATATATAATCTCTGTTTCAATTAATGATGAGGTCGCCATTAAGAGTTTGATTCCTAAAGAATTGATAGTTTGTCTCGATCGTTGTGATAAATGATTGTGTAGTCTACTAGCACACCAAAATCAACTGCCATCAGTTTTCAAGTATTTGATGTATTTCCAATTTTATAGCAACAAATTTGGTTTACTGTTAATTTGTGATAGAGATTGGGGAAGACATTTTTGCTGAAATATTTGATATCTAATAATTAGATTTCTTGAGCTTATTTTCTTAAAAGAACATCCCTATTTTAATGTTTTCACTTGAAAATGAACTCTTTATTTAATCAAGGAATAACTCATTCATTGAATTGTTTATTTTATATATTGTATATAGTTTATGGAAAATCATAATTTTTCATGAAGGTTTTTTTTTTTTTAAATCATGTTCACAATTTATCTCACAGTACTTTGGCAATCAAGGTAGGAGAAAATCATTTATTTTTGGTCTGTACTTTACTTTTCCTAGTATGGTGAAAAAAGATGATGAGCCATTTTATTAGGTTTGTTAATTTTGTATTGTTTATTTATTTTCTTAACTGCAAAGTTGTTAGACATAACTATGTGTGAAGACAATAAGTATTTTTTGCACTCCAAATGTTGAGATATATTAGTTTGACTCATTGATTAATATTAGGAAAATCAGTTTTTTTAAGTCAAAAAACAAGATAAAAGCCAGGCTGAATGTTCAAGTAGACTCAAAAGTTTCTTTTGAACAAATCTAAAAGTTCTGAAACAAACAGCTTCTCCCATTATTAAGGTATACTATTTCCATTTTTTTATCCACAGAGACATTATGTTACTGGGTAATTAAGGTAAAAAATAAGTTACATAAAATTTCATAAGTCTGTCCACATCAACCTATCTCTTTATTTTAAATCAAAGAAAGTTGGATACAATGGAAAAGGTAAAGCCATGACATCTGTAATTGTATCAGAAATAAAAATTATATGTGATAAAAAGGAAACTTGTATAACAAGATTCCTTGTTTTACAAGAAGCATATTATGTGGTCCTATGGCAAATGTCATGAATAAATAAACATATTTCAGATCTGTTGTCAATTTTAAGGAACTAGTACAGTAGGGAACCGATTATTCGGGACCATCGCTGTTCCGGATAACTGATTTTTCCGGTTTTCTGAATCGCTACAAAAAGCCGTTTGTTTATTGTTAAACCCAACAAAAAAAATATTAATTTTTGGAAATAATCTTAAAAAGAAGAAAAAACGATGAAGGAATACACTAATGATTATTTCCAAAATGATGGTAAGGTAAACATCTTTCAAAAAAGAAAAAAAAATCCTAAAATCTTATGAGGAAAAAAAACTTTTTTTTTTAATGAAAANGGTAAAGCCATGACATCTGTAATTGTATCAGAAATAAAAATTATATGTGATAAAAAGGAAACTTGTATAACAAGATTCCTTGTTTTACAAGAAGCATATTATGTGGTCCTATGGCAAATGTCATGAATAAATAAACATATTTCATATCTGTTGTCAATTTTAAGGAACTAGTACAGTAGGGAACCGATTATTCGGGACCATCGCTGTTCCGGATAACTGATTTTTCCGGTTTTCTGAATCGCTACAAAAAGCCGTTTGTTTATTGTTAAACTCAACAAAAAAAAATATTTTTTTTGGAAATAATCTTAAAAAGAAGAAAAAACAATGAAGGAATACACTAATGATTATTTCCAAAATGATGGTCAGGTAAACATCTTTCAGAAAAGAAAAAAAAATCCTAAAATCTTATGAGGAAAAAAAAAATTTAAAAATGGCGCAAAAATTTATCGAATTTTGTTCCGGTTTTCTGATTTCCGGATAACGGGTTCTATATTGTAGTAATACTATAAATATGTGCAAATATTTTTGAAATTTAAGGACAATTATATTTTATAATATTTCAGTATATATCTTAAAACAGTATATCAAAAATGTAACTAACTAACAAATTCAGCTTTTCAAATGCAACCTGACTAGTTTTTTAAACTTTTTTTATGACAAGAAAAATTTTGATAATAATCACTGCTTCTTAAGATGCATTTTAGTATATCACTGACCATATCAATATTGTACATTATGTATATTAATATGCTTGCCTGTAAGCATCATTCATATAAACACAACAATGAATGTCAAATCATTTGAGAACTGGTACAGCTTGTCTAAAAATAATTTCAAACTATGATAAAAAAAATAATTGTAGTAGTATTTGTTTATTTCAGCATTTTATTTAAATTTTTTAAGACTTATTTAACATTTTAAAAATAGTTCTAGATCACTTCTAATATTATGTATAAAAGTTTTAATTTTTAGAGCTGGTATCTATGTGATAGTGCATATTGTTCAAATCTCATAATTTTCTTACATTTTTTTTTATTATTTGTATTAGCATACGTTTAAGGTTAAGGCATAGTGGACAACTATATCTCAGGTAACGGAAGATTGATTTGTGGTGTTTATGCTTAATACCTATAAATCATAACTCAACTCATGATAATTACTTCTCTTTATTACCTCTATGGGTCAGTCTCCTGACATGGAGCTTGCGCCAACATATTTTAGCAATCATGGTTGGCATGGTTTAAACCATGGTTTTTTCCCAAGAAACTGGTTGGTTTTTGGGGAAATAACAAAAAATGGTTTTTTCCCAAAAAACCTGGTTTTTTGCCAATCCTGTTAGCAATAGCGTACAGAAACAGGCAAAGAAGTTTTATCGGTTTCAATCTTGAGAAGAGTTGATTTATACCATATAACCTTATCTTTTTGTTATAAGCGAACAATTTTGTGTTGAATTAAAAACAGCCTTTTCATTTTAATACAAAATATTTTCTAACACTGTACCGACAGTATTTGTTATTGTAAATTTTTCATCAAAATAAAAATTTATGTAAAGCATGCGTTTAGAAATTGAAAATTTGATTGGTGCATTTTAAGCAGAATGATCAAACCAGATGCAGTAAAAATGTAAGTTTAAAAAAAAATCATGAAATGTATTTTATTATTCTTTAATGTTTGAACATTTTTTTATTGTTCCTTGTTTTTTCTGATGAAATTATTTAATGAAATATTGCCTAAAGAATTATTATTAAGTAAAGAAGAATCAAGTGAAATCTTTGAATGGGATCTTTTTTAAAAGTCGACCGTTAAATGACTGTTGATTTTTCAGATATTGAAAGAATTAGGAGCGAACTCCAAAATTCCCATGTGGTGGAATGGACCCTCCATCTCTTTACTAACTACTTTTTACTGTATGACAACTACAAAAACTTTCATTTCATTGAAACGGCATATAATGCTTTTGATACTTGCTTGAGTTTGTTTACTTTGATACACTAATCAAATTGCCTAATATTAACATTTTCTCCATCACAGCCTGGAAAATTCTTCATTCTCCTTTTCATCACACATTCACATCATCTTTAACTTATTGAATTTTTAGATATATCAATTTCATTTCATAAAGGATGCAAGTAAACTGAATTGTTTATACTTTCTTTTTTTCATGAATTCAAACTGTATCAGTTGTATGTCCTACCATGATCAAATGTGATATCTGGTAACTATAAATAACTTTTTTCTTTATATTTAAAGGTTCTGTTACTTAAGAAAAAAAATTAAATATTTTGTAGAGTGTATAAACGTTTACATCAATATTGTTAATCATTTGTCTAGGAAACTAGTTAAGTTTATTTTTAAAATATGATTCAATTTTAAATAATGCAATGCTTGATAATTTTGTACATATAATTGTTACCATGAATTCGAATAAGGATGTATTTAAGCCAGGTAATTTAGATTTAATTTTAAAAAATGAAATCCTTGATTTAAATCTATTTACGATAAATTATTGTTTTTTGTTTTAATTGAGAAAAATATTTAACTCAAGTTTTGAATTTTTTTAACTTTAATGTTTAATTAAACTTTACATGTTATTGTTTGATGTTATAAAAGTGTCACTATTAATATGTTTATGCAATGTGCATTATTGATTTGCTTCAAACTAAATGTTATTTGTATTTCAACCAATTCACTAGCTTGATTTAACTTTTAGACTTGAATAATTATTGCATTAGCTTTGTTTTGCAATAATATTGATAATTTCTAATAGTATATGCAATAATTAAAACTAACATTATTATTTTTTGAAAAAATAATGTTTTAAAATTTGAAGATAAAATTTGAGATGTGCCTCTCTTTAGTATTTGAACAATAAGTATTTTCATCTTTTTTTATTTTTTTTTTCAAAGATAATGCATTTTAAGAAAAAAAAATATCCTCTTTTATTTTAGTTTTTTGATAAATCAAAAAGGGGTGATAACAGTAGAAAACATTTCTTATAAATATTTAATAGTTTTCACTTTATTTTGATAATATTTCTTGAAAATGAGTAATTTATATATTAAGTACAAATTTTGATTGTACAGATGTTCAAGTTTTAAAAATACACATTTTTAAAGTTTGTATAAATTTTTTTCTAAACTAACTGCTTTTATTGAAGCTCTCTTGTGCTCATAAACACTTGCTTTAGAATATCATGTTAAATTGATAGAATAATCTACATCAGGTGAGTTGCAATACAACTTGTTAATATACAGTCATTAAATCTTCCTCATTTTCATGGAATTTTCTAAATTTGAAGGTAAATGTCTAATAAATCTAATCTTTCCGATAATTTATTTTTAATTAAATTCATTTTGAAAAGAAAAATATTTAAATCCATTAAATCAATTTTAAGTCCATTTAATTAGTAACTTTATTTTTACAAGAATAATTTAAGTAAATATAAATATTGTGTGATACTCTTTTAAAACGTTATTAGTTACACCAATTAGTTATAAAAGTTTTAATGTAGGACCTTATCTTTTATAATGTTGTAATATAGGGGTGCGCAACCTGCGGCCCGCGGAACAAGTGCGGCCCGCGAGAGCTTCTAAACACAATAAAAAATTATTTTTAAAAATGGCAATTTTTAATCGCATTTTTAAGTCATCACGTTTTGACACAATCAATTTTAACAGATTCTTTAGTAAATGTACTTTTAACGCGCTTTCTTTAAGCCGATTTTATCCTAAATAAAAATAAAAAAATTTAGCAGTTATTTCCGCTTTTCTACGTGATTTCGAAAATCCCGAATTTTTATTACGACACGAGTTTCTGATCACAAATTTAAATAATCACTTTTTGTGCACTTTATTTGTGACGATTTCATCTTAAATCTAAGTGATTTTTAATCTTTTTTTTGCAATTCTTTCTTTTTTTTTTAACAATTTTTTTCGGCTGTTATTGCTATGCGTTCCCACATATTACAAAAAATTCCAGTTGTACTATTACGACATACAAATTTTAAATCATACATTTGACACGCTTTATTCATGCTGAGTTCAGCATAAATATATTTTTTATTTCTGTACTTTTCCACATGATTTTGACGATCCCGTTATTTAACTGTGATGTTATTACGACACGTGATTGTTAATCACGCAATTAAATAATCCCTTTTTGATACTGTATTTCGGTACAGTTTTATATTAAATCCTAGTTATTTTTCCTTCGTTTTTATTTCCGCAGCGAATATGATTTGGTCGAATATGGTAATGAAATGTGATTTGATCAAATATTCGGCAAAAAAAAGAAGAAAAAATCGACTGAACGCCGTACACTTGGGGCCAAATAGCAAAATCTTTTAGCAGCATAGCAACACTGAAACTAAAATTTCAATTTTCAGAATAATATTTCCTGGAAAAACGAATTCATAAATTAACTCTAAAAATTAAGGCCAATCAAGAACGTTTTTAAAAATGTTGAAAAGCGAAACAAAAAACATATAAATCAATCTTAATTTTTGAAAAAAAATTTTAAAGCTGAACATCTTAGTTTTTCAATTACCAGAAAAAGCCAAGAAAAAAGAATTAAGAAAGAAATGCTATTAAAAATTACTATGTTATAATGAAAACGTCTAAAAAAAGTTTTTTTTTTATTTAAAGAAAATAAAAAAGTAGAAAAAAAGCGTTCTTAATTTTTTAAATGAAAATCTTATGCCGAAAATCTCAATTTAAATTTTTCTCATTGCCATAATTTTAGAAGAAAAAAAATTGCTATAAAATAAATTTTATTAGTAACTTTATTTTTAAAAAAAAATGCTGAGTCATAATAAAAATGCCTAAAAAAAGAAAAAACAAATTTTTCTTAGTTCCTGAAACAAAACTTTAATGCTGAAAATCACACTTTTCTATGTTACTGGTTATTTATATTACAGTACAGGGAAAGAGTGATAATAAATTAATAGTATGAGACGTTCTGTTAAAATGCTGGGTTATAATAAAAACTGCAAAAAATGGATCCTTCTCAATTCTCAAAGTATCGAAAAAATGACAAAATTGACTTGTCTGATTATAATTTGAAAAAAAAAAGTAATATCTATAAAAATTCAAAAATAAAAAAAACTTAGAAAAATACATTTCTAAAAAATATTCTGCCAAATATTTGACTGATCATTCAACCAACTGAATTTTTCACAGAAGGGCCAAATACTCGTTACATCCCTCCCTAATTTAAATGCAATGTTATTGCAACTTGAGAAATTCATAAAATGGCGGAAAACGTGAATTTTTAAACTGCTCACTGTTTGTAGTTTAGATTTCAATTTTTTGTTGCTTAAGTGATCTTTTTCGATAAAAAAAAGGAAAATGTTTACGATAAAAAAAATCTAATAATTAATAAAATAAAATAATAAAGTACATTACAAAATAAGCATTGAATTTTATTTTGAACTATCACAGTTTTGTTTTTATTTTAGGCTTTTGTTAAAAACCTATAAATTTTCTTCAATTGAAATATTTAATTTGAATTTATATTACTTAATTATGACTAAACTTTTTCCTACTTTCATTCTGTGGGCATTGCAGTTTTTATTTATTTATTAGAATTTAATTCTAAAATGAATTTTCGTATTGCATGATGTGATTAAAAAAGAACATTTCTTTTCTTCAATGTTTATTTATTTTGATTAATCTATTGTTCATATGATAAAAATAGCAAGTTTTTTTTTTGTAAAAAAAAAGTATAAGTTTTTTTATTTTTGAATGAATTCTAATAATGGAACACTAAGTTATTGATATTACTAAGTTTATTGATAAAAAAAGTGGAACGCTAATCTTTAAATAAACATTACTGCATTTGTCATTAACATCTGCGGCCCTTCGTTAGCCAACCTGCTGTGCAAGTGGCCCTTCACTCAAAAAGGTTGTTCACCCCTATTGTAACATAATAATTTCTCTTGGTCTATTATAAATATTTAGTTAAAATGAGTCAGGTTTTTGCTAAAACAGCATAAGTTGATTAATACTTTAAGGGAACCTACTAAAAAATATAATTTACATATCTGAAATTTTTACACACAATTAAAAAAACTTGTTTATTCAAAGATAATTCCGTGCAAAAAATAACTTTTAGTAAACATTTATTATTTTATTTAAAAATAGTGGAAAATTTTTTTATTGTAAATTATAAAAAATTTTTACATCATTTTGAAGAAAGTAATTTTACATAGCAAAGTACAAAATTAGGGCGAAATCAGTCGAATAGTTCCCGAGAAGTCAAATTTTAAATATACTTTTATTAAATTTTTATTTATTAGGAATTATTCGAGTCTTCTAAGTATCAACAATTTATTTTGAAGTAAAAATAATATAAAACCTGTTGCCTTGCCTCTTGGAAGAACTTTTAAAAAACCAATCCGCCAGACGTGACTCACTCCACATAGAAAAATATTCTTTTTTTTTTTAACCCATTTTATGCCTAGCATAGAAATTTTATAAAATGTATTATTTTCATTGAAATTGCTTAAATTACAGTCGTTTAGACACAAAAAAATTTTTCCTGAATGAAAAATACTTTAAAGAAATTAAATTGTGCCCATATGCACTAATGACCAAATCATTTAGTTGAACGCTAGTTTTTTTTTATATCATTTGTTTTATTTTATTTACTGAACTTGTAACTTTAATCCATCATAGAAACATATATGGTTTTATAATAATGTTTATGTTTTTTTTATTCTTGTTATGTTTGCTTTTTGTTCATGTAATGTTTATGTTTTTTATAATCATATATAATTAATCTCAAGTGAAATAATTGTGCAGCTTCAAAAAGTGTCAAGTAACTTCAAAAAGTGTTTGTCAGTAACTGTCTGTTTTGGTGATTAAAAAAACTAGCCTCATTTGAAACTTTCTCATCAGGAAGTCTTTATTCCAATTGAATTATTGATATTTTATAAATGTCTTCAGAACTCTTTAAAAATAGTAGAAAAAATAAAATTAAGTGAATATATGTCACAGTGTTGATAAATAAATATTTATTGGAATGGTACGTTTACGCACCTTTATCTGAAAATGGGTTACTCTGTCTCAAACTAATAATATGCTCAGTTTAAAAAAAAATTAGCACATCATATTTCCAGAACAAAAAATAAAATAAGTAACCTACAAAATTCTGTTGATAAATCTTAATTATTACAAATTAACCTAATTGATTAAGTAAATTTAGTTTATAACGGCATTGGTAGTTAATGAATGTATTAATTTCTTAGTATTTTTTTATGTATTGTAGAAAATATATTTAAATTGTAATATGTATGAACTTTTTTTAAATGGAATAATTTATTTAATCTTATTTCAGTACAAGTACTTACTTTATGTTATTTTAATTTTAACAATTCAAAATCAATGTTTTCTTTGGAACCTAATTGTTAATTTTGTTTCAAAATAATTTTTGCATTATTGTTAGATGTGATAATAGCTACAAAATAATTGAAGGAAATTTAGTTTATTGAAATAAGTTTATTTTCTCTGATTATGTAGTTTTTTTTTTAATGACCGTTTAAAAAAATATCTACTAAAACCTTTAAATTTAGTATTAAACATATTAAAAATTTAATTTAATGACAATTATGAATTTAAAAACAATACGATAATGCATCAAATGCTTTAAATTTACCTATATACATTATTTATAACTAATATTACAATATCAAAATAATTCTTTATAGTATAAGGAATTAGAATTTCTAAACTCTTTATTTTCTTTTGTTTCCCTAAGCTATTGTAATTTTTATTTAAAAGAAATCAATCTAACAAGGAAATATAATCTCTGCTGTGATGCGAATTTTGGTTTGACTTTATTCTCAGTTTTCTGGTTTATTTGAATCATTAACATTTGTTGATTCTATAAAAGAGTCTGAACACATTTTTGAAACTAAAAAATAATTACATGCAGTTTTGAAACTTTTTTAAAAAAATGCGTTTAATTTTTTTATGCTGTTGTACCACACAAAAAGTGCTTGCAAATTTCCCTATAGTCTCACTTTAAAAAAATTATGTTTTCAATTTTTGTTGCTAAGAAAAATATTATGCTTCAACATACATCTTTGGTTTATTTTGAATAAAAATTTCCATACTTTAATTAGACTTCATTTGTTTTTTGCTATTAGTCTTTTTATATTA
Source organism: Parasteatoda tepidariorum (assembly GCF_043381705.1). Taxonomy (NCBI): domain Eukaryota; kingdom Metazoa; phylum Arthropoda; class Arachnida; order Araneae; family Theridiidae; genus Parasteatoda; species Parasteatoda tepidariorum. The sequence continues at coordinate 28,631,841 of NC_092206.1, read as the reverse complement.
AAATACAATCTTAAAAGGCCGCCTCTGTATGGTAAAATGGTGCTAATTTGTTTAAGAAGAAGGTAAGAAATCAAACTATTATGGACGCCAATGATGCTTAATTAGTTGTGGAAGTAAGTACTAACTGAATTGGAAAAAAAAATATGCTACGTACTATAAAGCAAAGTTATAGAGAATTGATACTAAATCGTTTCAAAAAAGTAAAAAATTGCTGTATTAATATTGATGCTCTTGAATCTTAAATTTGGTAATAATTACTAATTGAAACTAAAAATAAGCTACGTTAAAAGCAATTTTAATGAAGAAATGATGTTTTTTCATTAAAGAGAAGCGTAAAAAATCGCTAAACTATTATTGACGCCTATGATGTGCTTAATTAATTTTGGTAATAAGTACTAACTGAAATAAAAAATAGATTTTTTACGGTCCCGCTTAAGTGATAAGTAACCAGCGAAAATCGCTTGATGGTAAATTTGGACTACAGCATCACGCCGAAAGATTTTTAATACAGTTAATCTTTATTTTGATAGGATGAACTACTGAAAATGTGCTTTGTTTAATTTAATAACATAAAGCCACTGGGAGGGATAAAAATGGAATTATTTTTGCTTTATTAAGTGTGTTGTTATATGTCTTCCAGTTTTGAGCTGGATTTAATAGTGATGTTCTGTACTGATGTATTGATTCCTTACTTTTTTCCAAACCTTACGAAGAACGGGAACTCAGCTAGTTGAAAATATTATTAAAAAATCGAAAATCAGACTTCGTAAATTGTTTACAATTATACTGATTTAGCTTTATGTTCAATGTCGTATTTTTAGAGCCTACGGCTATATACAGCCACGCACACAAACTCTATTTTATTACTTGCTGAATGCCTGTTCTCCGTTCAATTTGAGAAAATAAACAGAAATGTTCTCCGTTCAATTTGAGAAATAGATATCAGTACTGAACTACATTACGAAATCGTATAGAAAACGGAAATACCGACACAAATAATAAATGTAAAATAATTCCAATTTTTTTTAATTTTAATTGTTTGCTGCCTTTCTTAGTGGCTTTACGTTATTTGATTAAGCAAAGCGTGTATTTAGTAGTTCATCCCATAAAAATAAATATTAACTGCATTCAGTATCATTTGGCATAATGCTGTTGCATTTATGATATTTAAAATTTACCACAATCAGGATACTTTGTCCTGTTCTTATATCTTCGAGAGTAGTAAAAAATCCATCATAAAAATTTTATAGTATTGGTGCTGCTGCAATTGTCATCAAATTTGCTCATAAATCACTTTGTACCTTTATTATTGGTACTTATTAAAACTGCACCAATTACCATGATGACAGTAGGGCATAATACCAAAATTAAGCATCATTGGTGTCAATAATTGTACGGCTACCTTTTACGGTTCTCCATAACAAGTAAGTACATTTTCTCCATTAATTTTGTTTTTTAGTTCATAAATTATTTTTATTTCGGATTTATTGCCAAAATTAATTAAGCCTCATTTGCGTCAATTGCAATGTTCTGAATTTTTACATTCTCATAACCAAATCAGTAACGTTTCTCCGTTAATTTTACCTTTTAGTACATAGCTTATTATTTTACTTCAATTAGTAACTATTACTAAAAGTAATTATTTGTATCCATAATAATGTTTTTTTTTTTTTTTAACGAATTAGTTCCGTTTCTCCACTAATTATGCTTTTCAGTATCAAACTTATATCAATTATTTCATTTTATATCAATGTATTCATGTCAATTATCAACTTATTTCAATTACTGTTGATTTTAAATTATTTTGATTTATAGTAACACGTTTTAAAAACAAAATAAACATGTCGTTTCAGGCAACCTAGCATGATGAATGAATAATAACTACGCATTATAGAACGCTCAATAAACAACTTTTTTTATTAGAGTTATAAGCTAGCAAACATCACTGATGTTATCTTCAAAATATTTGAAAAAACCCAAATCGGTAATAGTTTATTTTAAAGCAGTGGCTTTCTCTAAGCTAATGAGAAAATTATGAATGCGAATAAATTATGGAGGTTGGCTAGCGAAGCTTTCTAGAGTTTAAAAAAATAAAAATAAGGTTTTATACTATTTTTGTTTTATTGTTTTTTTTTCTTTAATTATAAAATAAAGAATTTTCTTAAAACTAAATAAATGTAAAATAACTAAAATACATCACACAAGAATAATTTCATATTTATTGCTATTATCTGTAATTGGGAGAAAAGATCATTTTTTGGAGATGAAACCAAGTCTTATTTTACGTTCTGATGGAGATAGAAACACTATTTTTTGTTCACATTTTCAAAGATAATTTTTTGTAATTAGTGAAAAATGCTTGTTTTAAAATGTTTGTCTATTGGACTCCCATAAATTGAATCTGTAACTGATTCTTTTTTTAAAGGAAGAAATTTTTGCATCAAATTTCAAAGCAAATGTAATACTTATTTGTGCGTCACAAAACAAACTAGAAAATCATTTAGTAACTTCTCTGAAGAGATTAGTAAAGCCTCATATGTGAAAAATCATCTCATCATTGTTGTTGATTTGCTTAAATTAAAAGTATAGATTTTGTTATTGAGTCTAATAATCATTAATACTTTTCCAAGCAACATGCCATATTTGTACTCATGTTTTTTATGTACTGTAAATCTTATAAGCTGTAAATAAAAAGTAAACCATTTAAATGTGTTTGTGTTCTGTACAAGTAATAAGAAAAAACTGTTTCAATAATTTGTTATTATTTTTAAATATTAGTTATAATTTTTTTCGGGGATCGGGGCGAGCGGTATTGAATCGTTATTAGTTTCTTCATTAAAAAATTATTTTTGCCTTTATTGATTTTTTTCTTGTAATTTTTCGTTTAAAGTTTCCTTTGGATTGTAAGATAAGGGTTGATATTGTTTAAAGAAATGTCTTGATAAAGTACTTTCAAGAAATGAGTTTTTATGTTTTGCACAGTTCAAAAGATTTCCTATACGAAATTTTTTATTTAAAATATTTATTTTTAAATGTCGTAAACTTTTTTTGGTGTATTTAATTTTTTAATTGCCGAGTGTTTATATGTTTTAATTTAGGTTGGCCGCAAGCAATAACATTATGTCAAATTATAACTGAACATAGTTCATCTTTATTTTGATGAGCTGATCTTTAAAAAATGTGTCAATTTTATATAATGAAATTACAAGAAGATCCAAACGATAATAATGAATACAGAACATTGGAATTATTCTTTTAGCCTTTTTAATTTTGTCGGTATATGCCTTTCAGCTTTGAGCATGATTTCGTAGGGTTGAAAAACATTTATTTACAGATTTTTTTCACCCCATACGAAGAATATGTAATAAAAGAGCAGAGGATATTTTAAGTTAGGAAATCAGACACCAAAATGTACTTTCTCTGAATGAATGTACATTTTTTCAACGGATTCCGATTTCTAACCCCCAAAATAGCTGCAATCTGGGAAATGTGGTCCCCATTCCCCATAGTTTGGTCAAGAGAGCGAATATACGGTTCTTTAAAATTTGATTTCCCAGCAATAATTCAAGCGATTTGGCTCAATTTTTTTTTACGTTGTCATTTAAAGATACTTTCCTTAAAATGATGTAAAGCATTGCATACCGTACAGCTCAAAATAATTATATATATTTACTAAAATTTAATTTTTGTTTATAATTATCTTCGAATAAACGAAATTTATAATTATAAGCAAATATTTTTAAATTCACTTAAAAAGTTCTCGAGATATTGCGCAAAAGGAGTCAAATTAACTTTAAGGAGCCCAGACTTTGGATCGCTATCCTGACCAAACTATAGGGACCGTATTTCCGACATTGCGGCTATCCACTATATTTTGGAATCCTCTGGGAAAAAAAGTAAGTTTATTTAGAAAGTACGTTTTGGTGTCTAATTTCGTAACTTAAAATATCGTCTGCACTAATTAATCTGCATATTTGAGGTCACCCCCTCGAACCATTAAGACTGTTTATTTTGCAATGTACACTGCGGATTTTTTAAACTTTTTGCAATGCGTAAATCATGTATAATGCCGACTTATTTGTTAAACGGTTTATTTGCTTTGATGGATTTAATTTTATAAATAATACCGACTTATGTCCAAAAATTTACAAATTTTAAAGAAAGGCTTGCTTAATTCTTAACATGCGAATTTTTTTTTTTTGTGATGCGTTAATTATTTGAAGCTTGTTTCATATTAAAAAGTGTGTGTCAATTTGTTTGAAAATACCCATATGTATATTCAGAAATACTTATAGAAAATTTAAAAGAAAAGCTATTTATTCTGAAACATGCAATTCCAGAGAATATATCGCCTACGTAAAGTATGCTGTGCAAATTGTTTATAATTTTTTGTAATTTCGAAATCATTTAAAACTTATTTTATATGAAAATGCGGTCGTCAATTTGATTTAAAATAGCCATTATGTCAAGAAATATCGATAAACATTTTTAAGGAAAAGCTCGTTCATTCTGCAACAAGCTAATTTCGGAATATAAATCGCTCTTGTTAAGGCAATTTGCTAATTTTTTTATAATTTTTTATGATGTGGAAATCATCTGTAAGTTTTTTCATACTAAAAAATGAGCTTCAATTTATTAGAAAATTCCCGTATATGCTAAGAAATATTTATGGAAAATTTTAAAGAAAACCTTGTTTAGTCTGAAACATGCGAAGTTCTAAAAATATATCGTTGACAGAAGCTATGACACTTTGCTAATTTTATAAAATTTTCGTAATGCAGAATTAATTTGAAACTTGCTTCATATTAACAGTAATAAAACGGAATTTGGCCCCTCTCGTTTTTTGTTGCTCTGTAATTAAAAATAATAACTTATAATAAAAAGCAACTAAAACTATTGAGTATTTCTGACTTTTCGTAATTTGATCCAATTTAAGAGCTTATTTATTAATTTACGTGTTAGCTTTATAAAACGTTGTACCTAGAATGACGGGGATGAACCGAGTGGTCCTTTAGGTATTTTGCAGGGATATAAACCCAGGCAGGTTAGGTATAACAGGGATGAAAGTTTTCAGCTTTTTTCAAAGCTTTTTAATCTCCATATATTTATTAATTTCATAATGTTTGATTGCGTTTATGTAGAATTCAGCTTTTTTTGCTAATTGGTACTTTCATCCCTGGTATAAGCAGGTACAGGCTCCTTAAAAAAAGAAGCAAGAGTATTTTAACGCAGCTTTAATTATTATTTATAGAGAAAAGGAAACTCAATTATCTATGAGTATAAGTATAATGGAAAAGTCAGTGTTCTGTTTAATCAAATATTTTCGTTAACCGAATCGAATAAAATACCATAGAATTTCTTTGAAGTCTATAATAGAATTTCATTAAATTAATTATTATTATATTTTAAGAATTCGCTCTAGTTTGTTATAAAATACCCTTATGTAACAGGATATATTTATAGAAATGATGTTTGAAAAAATCTTGTTTAATCTGAAACTTGCTAAGTTCCGCGAATAGACTGCAATTACAACTACAAATTTTATACAAAAGTAAATGTCAATTTGTTTTAAAATTACCATACATTTCAAAAAATATCGATATCAAACTTTTAAGAAATGCTTGTTTAGTCCATAAAAGCCAATTTCAAAAAAATATATATGACTAACATTAGAAAGGTTATTTTGTGAAGTTTTTATATTTTTTAAAATTTATATTTAATTAAATCTATAATTTTGAATATTTTTTACAGCTAATAAAAGTAAGATTCGAGTAAAGCTAATCAAAATTTAATTTATTTAGAAAATTTCTCTAAACTTTTAGGTTAAAAGATGATAATCCGCATCTTCAAAAACGAATTCCTTTCTCTACAGTAAATAATTATTTTCATAAGATCTTTCATTTAATTTTAGTACTCGTCTCTGGGGAGATCGACTTGAGAGGGCAACATAACACAGTAATAATGGTCTAGTTTCGTAAGAGGTCATATATTTCGGCAATATTTGTGATAGGAAGATCTGTTTATCTCTTAACTATAAAAATGTTGGGTTAGACACTGTAGAACTTGGAGCTCTTACTGGCTATTAAATCTTCCATATTCCTATTATTTTTTTCGAAATTTTCTATTATTAAAAAATCTCTTTGTCATTTTTCTGCACGAATATACAATATTGCCAAAATAAGAGAGGCAATAGGAAATTTATTCCAAATGTGGATTATAAGTTTCAATCTCCGAAGTCTTCTTTGAAAGAAACTCTTATCTGATAAACAAATTGATTTATGATAATTTTAATTTACTTTAACGTTTCATACTTTGATTGATCTTAATAATGGTTCCTCAAATTTTCAAGCCATTTTTTCTCTGTCATTATTTAAATATTAGTTTTCTATGACTCTTAACTTAATGTGCGTAAGTTTTTATTTTTCAATTTTTTTCAAGAATTCTAAAAATATGTATTAAGTGTGATGATGACGCTAGATCCCGTTAACAAAACATGCAAGTAAATAATAATTACAAAAAATCAAACAGATTATCGCTCATGTTTTTTTTCTAAGCTGGCAGAGATATGCCTAATTTAATAGTGCAAAAAAAAAGTAAAAAGAAAATTGTTTAGCGCGGATATTTTCGTTTTATAATTTTGGTTTCGTTAACGCGATCAATGTATTCGCGGAATGGACACATATCTGTAGTTTACATCGGGCAGTTCGACTGAACAGTCTGTACGCGGTCGTTCGCGAATAAAAAGTTAATAAAGATTTGTTGATTGGATTGAACTAACAAAGTTGGAAAGACTTGATATATAACTTTCCAGTTTTATTTACGAACTTAAACTACATTTCCGGGAGACCGGTTTAGACTGTAACCGTAAAATAACTTTATTTACAAATAAAATACAAATATGGCTGTCACAGGAGTGTTACCTTTCGTCAGAGGAATTGATTTTACTGGAAATGATTTTCAGGTATGAATATAAATACGATTTAATAAATGCTTTTAATACCATTATTTACTGCCCTATATTAGCTTCTATCTTTGTCTTTTAATAGTAAATTGCAATTGATTAATTTAACTTGCAGACGTCATCATAGTGTTATTTATATGAAAAACTACGTTTTTTTAGCAAATTACTTCAAGTTTATAAATAAAGGAAGCCTCTGCGTACCTCAAATTTTAAAATATGAGCTATTCAACGTTGAATCATGCATTGATTCCTTTATTGTTGCATATACATTAAACCCCTTCCAAGTATGGATCATATATTAATCCCCTTTTACGTTCCTCCCTTTAAGAGCTTTATTATAATTAATATGTAAGATTTTTTAAAGATTTGTATCAATTAATTATATTGACAATAAAATAACTTAATTATTAATGTTTGTCAAAATAAATACGAAGGGACAATCTTGATTATTTGCTTCATCAATCTTTTCTAATAGATGTTTATTGTTTATTGACTGGACTGTTATATTTTTAACTTTTATCAAAAAGGTCATTCTTGAACAAGTTATATGGCTTTTACTACTGTATTTTTATATTGATAAAAGAATTAAAATTAAATAATCTTTAATTTCATAGTTAATGTTACTTGTTTTTAAAAAAGATCTGAGCTTAAGTATTGATATTGTTATTGTGGTTCAAATTGCATACACAATCAAAATTATTATTCATTGGAATTATTTGCTTATGTTTTCTTAAAACTAACTGTAAGCGTTGTTGATAAATTTTGAAGAATAAATAAATTTTTTTTACTAAATTTTGAATTTTAATTTTTTAAAACTTTTATTAAGATTTATATACCTATTTATATTAATTTTAGATGGATTAATATTTGTTATAAATTTCAGCTGATAGAAATTCTTACTAATTTTAGAATGACCTTCCTATCATATGTTAATTTTTTTTTTTTTTTTAAATTATCAATGAAACTATTAATTTCAAAAATTTGTCGGCAATAGTTTGTTATCTACGTAACTACTCAATGTGTCAATTCTGTCAAAAACCTTAGCGATGCAATAACTTGAATAAAGTTACTTAAAAAAGTGACAAACAGAGATAAGCATAACTATTATCTTATAGTTTTTATCTCTTTAATTTTTATATTTTTATATCTGTCGTTGAGCAACCAACCCAATTTTGGGTTTACGACTACTAATGTTCAACTTCATAGCCTTGTAATTTTGAACCTATCCTGAACACAAGGAAACTCCTGGATAAGTACCACCAGAAGTATTTATTAGTTATGGGAACATGGAGGACTTTGCGACGTGACAGATTTAACATGCACCAGTCACCATTTACTACATGGGGAGTCTTCGGTCGGTATCGAGTATCTCTTTAATTGTCATTATTGTTAATTATTAGCCCTAGTAGCAGTGTTTTAGATAGGTCTGTCATTTAGATATTTTCTGTAAAGTTTTTAGGCTAGGCTGAACTAAGATTTTCCAAAAACTGAAGACAAAATTCCTGGCTCTCTTCCTCAAAAAAAAAATTAATGAAATTTAGAAAACATTTTTAAAAAGTTCTTTTTTTTCTAAACAGTTATTTGCACTTGAGAAATTTTTTTTCTAATTCTTCAGATGAGCTTTTTGTAACAAATTTCTTTGCATAATTTTTTTTCTTCCTTATTATATTTAGTAGTGAGGCATAAAGGTTATTTTTCTTTGTGCTATGCAACTAAATCTAGTCTGTGTTATATAGTTGTCTAAACATAAAAACAAAAAGATGAATAAAAGTACTACCTCTTTTTCATCATTTGAGTAACGTTCTGTATGTAGGCTAATTTTAAATTATTGTAATGGTCTACCTGTTTGACTGTAATGTATTATGTGTTCAAATACAAAAGAGTCATTACAAAAGAGATCAGGATTAATAAGTTGCTGGCCAATACTCAATTATTTCATGTTTTTGGACTTGGTCGAATATCCTAGTATAATTTTAACTGTTTTGCATTTTGAACCATAACACACTAGGTATGATGAGGCGCTAAAACTAACTCTAATAATTTTGTTTTAGCCTACCAAATGTATGGATAATTTTTATGAAAAATTCTAAAATCACTTACTTTATTTTTTAGAAACATTGTACATTTATTCTTGTTGATACTTTTATTATTTATGTTGTTATATCATAATCTTTGTAATTTCTGTAAACAGTGCATAGTTTGTGTCATTTACATAATCTTAGTAATCATTTTAAAATGAAATAAATATAATAGTTTAAATAGTAAGGACAAGTGAGAAGTGTGAATTTGTATATTAGTACAGGGAAACCTGTCCAGTTGAGTCAACCTCTTATATGGGGTACCAAATTTATCCCATATAATAAAAATAACCAAAACCATTTTAACCTGACCACCGATCTATGCATCAATCTTGTATGTTGACCACAAATATAAGTTAAATTTGTCTGGGGTTGCTATTGAATGCTATTTTATAAACCTTTATAAGTTGAATGAAGAAAAAAGTTTTCCTCGGAAAATTTGCTGTATTTTAACTGTTAAAATTTTATTGAATGAGTAAAATTTTATTAAAAACTAGTTTACAATATAAGAAATTAATAAAAGCTTTTGTAACAAAATGATTTGTAAATATAACTAAATAAATTTTATTATTAAACTGGCATGAACTAACTAAATATCCATATTTATTTTTTTTAGCCAATCAGTTCATCAAATCAAAGTGGAAAACTGTAATTCATTCTTAATTTTATCTCATTTCTCTAGGCATTTGAAGTATTTACTAAATAAAATTTTAAAATCATCTTAAAAAGGTTTAATTAAATTTATTTTCATTTGTAAATGTATGAGAAAGTTTAACAATATGATTTAACAAAATAACATGATACACAAAACAATAATAAAAAATGCTGACTCAAAATCCTCTTATAGGTTGACTAACCTGTTTAAGTTGACACTAAAGTAAAGAACTGTACGTGGTCAACTTAGACAGATTTATAAACTTATTTAACCATTAGTCTTTTCAGCATTAAGTTAAAATTCAAAATGAAAGTTTACCTTTCTATATATGCTTGTTTATTTTTCAGGAAGATTATTTTCCTAAAGCTGTGTCTGAGATGACTGGTCTAAGATGGCTTAAATTGAATAAAACAAAAGTTGATTGGATTCCTGATGAATTATGCAACTTACAAAAACTCGTAATTATATATTATTATCCCTTTCATTTTCTTGTATTGAAACAATGGTGTTTAGACGAAGGGATATTTATCATTCTTATTTATTTACATTTTTAAAATTTTTTTAGGAAGTATTGTCTTTAGTTCGTAATAATTTGGTCACCATTCATGGAGAAGTTTCAACTTTACCCTGTCTTCGTTATGTCAACTGCCGTTTTAATAAACTGAAGAACTCTGGAATTCCATCTGATTTATTTGAACTTGAAGATTTAGCTGTTGTTGTAAGTTTTTGCTTATTAATTGTAAATTTGATTTATCAATATAGATGTCATTTTTTTGATTTACTAATTATAATTTTGTTCTAATTATTCTTCTGTTCTTTGATAGGATTTCAGTCATAATTGTTTAAAAGAAGTTCCTAGAGATTTAGATCATGCAAAAAGCCTACTTGTTCTTAATTTAAGTCATAATGCGTAAGTAACCTTTTTAATGGCTCTGTTGTTTAATTTATTTATGTACTTAATAATAATTTATAGGTTACATTTTTTTTTATTTAATTAAAGAATCTTTATCTTTTAAAATTAAATAGTTATTATTTTCTCTATTTATACAGTTAAGCTGTATTTTTTTATTTTTTTTTTTCATTTATATTACTAGGACTAAGACAAAGGTTGTATTCAGTTTTGCACATTTGTAAACGTGGTGCTGATTAGAAAATCACTCTGTCTGTGACCTTGTTATTGAATTTATATGTTAATATTTACTTGTATGTATAATGTAGTAATTTAAAGAAAAAATGAATCCAATTCTTATTTTTTTTTCAAACAACAAAATAATTATCATAATTTTATTTCATAATTTGTTGTATTTTTACCTAAAAGTAGACCATTAATATGCAATTTCAAATACTCAACAAGATTTTTTTTTTATTCTTCCTATAGAATTGAAAATGTACCTAACCAATTATTTGTAAACCTCACAGATCTACTGCATTTGGATTTAAGTAATAACAAATTAGGTAAGATTTTTATATGGAATATATCTTGGAATATTTTTGGAATATATCATGGAATATATTTTTAAACAATATAAATAAATTTATTTTTGCTTAATTGTCTTATATTTTTGCATTTCAAGCTACTTTAAAAGTGTCATTAATAGCATTGAGATATTTTTTAAAATAAACTTTTATTTATTTTATTTTTATTTACTTTGCTTTTTTAAATCGGTGCAACTAACTCACTAAAAATAGCAACAAAGAAAATAAGCATTTTATAGCATTGTTAAAAATAGAACATCTTTTTGAAAGTGAATATCCCTTATTTTTGCTTTGAACTTGATTTATAATAAATATTAAGCATTACCTATGATATGGCTGTTCAAATTTTCCTCTTTTACTGAACTATTGCAAAAGTGATTAAAATATTGGGGAAGTTAAGAAATTGTTGATAGAATGTTGCTGTTTTTTCTGGATTATATAGCAATTTTAAACACCAGATAGTATTGCTCAGTAATTTTAATGTAAACTGAAATTAAATAAGAATTTAAAAAATTGGAAAATTGTGAAATTAAGGAAGCATAACATGCTTAAACTTTTTTAAATTTTAAAAATTGCCTCTCTACAAATCACTTATATTTTATCAAATGTATTGCTTTGGTTTTGTTTGTTAATGTCACCCTAGAGCAGTGTTCCTTAATCTTTTTGATATAATGGACCCCTTTTAAAAATTTTTAAGAAGTCACGGACCACCCCCCTGTGAAAAAAATAATTGCAAAAAAAGTCAATTGTTAGAAAACATTTAATTTTGTTATTTTAATAGTATACAAATTTTTAAAATTAAAATTTTTAATGTGAAGGTTGCTGCTGCTTTTCCTTACTTAACAAATTGAATTGGGGGATTGTTTTCAACAAAGCAAACGGGCATATCATGTCCAACATTCAATCGATTTCGATGTTATATGTTTTTATTGCCACAATTGTGGAAAATCCCGCTTCGCAAAGATACACTGTAGCAAACGGAAATATAGCTGCCATAACTCGCTTTACAAGCAATGGGTAGGCTTCCAAACGTTTTAAAAATTAGGAGTAATCAGCGGACCCCCAAAATATAACTCATGGACCCCTTAGGGGTTCATGAANAAAAATTAGGGGCAGTCGGTGGACCCCCAAAATATGACCCATGGACCCCTAAGGGGTCCATGAACCACAGGTTAAGAAACCCTGCCTTAGGGGTTCATGAACCACAGGTTAAGAAACCCTGCCCTAGAGCTACACTTATATCAGATGTATAGCATTAGGCTGATTATTTTGTCATTAGTAGAGTTGTGTGTGTGGACCATAGAATAGCCTTTTTTTTTTAGTGTTGTGAATGATCTACATATTGACCAATTTATGTTCTCTAAACTGTATTTCTGAAATACTACTTGCATTTTGTGTCTTTTTTATTTAGAAATTAAATTCCCATTGATCATCAAATATTACTTATAAACTAAATTTTTTCTTTTAATTCTTGCGAACAGTTTAGGCTATATTTGTTTAAAAATATTCAAATATATTTTTCCAATAAATTAGTTCAATATTATTTAAAAATTTTTAGAGATATGAGGTTAGGTTTGCAATAAATATTTATTGACATAAAATAAATTTATGAAAATGTCTATTTTGTAAATAACAGGAGTAAGTAAGAGTACAAAATATATTTGAAGATATAATAAGAGCAATATTTTTAAAATTCCTTTAAAACTACTTTTATATTTTAAGATTCATGTTCATTTTAAATTGAGTTGTCATTTGAAACTTTTTCTAGGTTAAATTCTGTTAATTTGGATGTTTATATTATATAGGTGTCTTAAGTTCAACAAGAGTAGTTTTTAATTTTTAGTGATCTTTTTTTTTTCCTTGTTTTAATTTTATATTTATTTCTTTTTTTTCCTCTTTTTTTTCAGAATCTCTCCCTCCTCAAATGCGCAGACTTGTTAATTTACAGACTTTAAACTTAAATAATAATCCATTAGGTCATAATCAATTTAGGTTTGTATCAATATAAATTTTTTTAAATAGAAAAATTTTGTTAATAAATTATTTTTTTTACTTTATAATTTGGTGTTATGTGTTTTAGGCAATTACCAGCTCTAGTTGCTCTGCAAACTCTACACTTAGCAAACACACAAAGGAGTTTATCAAATATACCCACTTCCTTGGATGGCTTAACTAATCTACAAGGTATTTCACTTCCACAAATTATTATTACGAATCGAACACTGTTTACCCAGATATTGAGTAACCTAACTGTCCAATTAATTGGATTGACCAAGGAATATGCATTTATTTTCTGCCTTGTTCAACAAAAAATTTTTTCTTTGAAAACTAAAAATTTTCAGATTTGTTGAAAGAGTTCAGAAAATTGCTTATACTATCTGTATGTTCTAAGAAGATCTGCCTGCGTTCAAAGAGCGTGGGTCATATTACTGGGAACCAATTTTACCAACAAAGAAATGAATATTTTCTTTTTCCAAGAAGTTGCTCCCCCAGTTGCATTTGCTTTTAAAACACTGAGAATACACATACTATTTTTTTAGTAATTTTAGTTGTAATTTAATTATAATTTTGTTGTTGAAATAATTTTTGTTCGGAGCTGTTTTTAAGCTTTCTGGACTTGTTTTGTTTTAAAAAATGTCGGAAAAATAGAAAAGTGTCATGTAATCCGTACATTTAGGAATTGTTATTTTCAAAAGATTGAAGAAAAATGGAAATAGAAATAACATAGCACTTGAATAGGACATAAGCCTATCAATTGTATAAAATATTTTTTTAAAAAAACCAGTTATTGAAATTTAAACTTAGTTTTAATTCTGAATAAAGAAGCAATATAATGCTAAAATATGCACTACTATAGTTTCCAGTCCTGGAAACAGTTAGAAAGGGAAGTTACCAAAATAAATTTGCTTTAGCCATTTTTTAAATTGTCTGATTATCTGTTGACCTGATGGTCTTTTTTCCAAATGATCCACTCTTAATTGTATTATCATTTTAAAACAAAATTATTATTTTAGACTGATTAAATACATAACAGAATTTCTTTAATAATATTGCAGATTGTTATTCCAGTGACATAAACAAATTTAACATTTATTTCTTTAGAATCTTTTCTAATAAAAGAGTTAATACATCTTGTCAATTGCAGTATCTCTTATCTGCATGGGAGAAAAAACAATGAAATGTTAAGGCAATTTGAACTTTCAATTTAAAGTTGAAACTGTAAATTATTTTGCATTAAAGTTTGATGCAGTTGGTAAAATTTTATTTCCACAAAAACAAGCTTCTTTCAAGACAAAAGATAAAAATGTTGTATTCTAAGAAAAAGTATTTTCAAATAAAAAGTAATGAAATTAATATTTTGTTTTAAAGGGTAAAAAATATTTTTTATTAAATGCTATATCTATTAAAATTAATTCTAAAAGATGGTTATCTATAAAAAAAATTAGCTTTTATTAAAAAATGCTTTATATTTCAGTTAAAGTTAATCTTTTAGAATATAATTTTAATAGCTTTTAATTAGATCTAATATAATTTTAATTAGATCTAATAATTTTAATAGCTTTTTTTTCTTCTTTCTAACCATTGTTAGATTTTTGAGTTGAATACAAATTAGTTACTTAAAGTTTGAGTGAGGTAAAAGACTATTGTAACTAAAACCTATAATTCTTTTATTTTTTCGAATTTTCATTATTCTTAAAAATGTCTGTTTTATGAGTTCACTAAAGAGATGACAACTACTAAAATACAAATTAAATTGGAAATTTTTGAGCAAAAAATTTGAAGTTAATTTATACAATACACATGCCAGAAATAGTAACCAGATAATATTTGAATTTAAATTGCACATATTTTTAATATGTATGCTTTAGATGTTGACAAAATAATGATTCTAGATAAGAAATATTCAAGCTGTTTTGTAAAATAGGTTTTACTCAATTATAGCCAAAAGTAACTATAATAATTTTTTTTAAATCTTAATACTGATACAAGGCACTCTTAGCTAAATATTTCTTACTTTTAATTTTATAATTAATGTTTTGTAGTTGAATCTAAGTATTGTAACATGACTAATTTCAATTTTTTCAAATTTTAGATGTTGATTTATCACAAAATAGTTTACCTAGAGTTCCAGATGCTTTATACACTCTTCCAAATTTGAAGCGTTTGAATTTAAGTGAAAATTGCCTCATAGATATTTCACCTGATGTTGGAGGTAATATATTCTCATCTTTATGCTTATATTTTTCTAATATGGTATAACTTCTAAAATGTGGACTTTTTAAATCGGAAAATCTCTTTAACCTTGACAATGTTTTTTCAACTTGGGCCTGGAAGAAGAGATTTGCATGTCATAATAATATTGCCTCAAATAAAGTGATTTTAAAACTACATGGAAATTCATAGCCATAACTGGTGAAAAAGCAATCAAGAAAATTATCTACCTAAATTTGCAACAGAATTATCCCAGATCAAGGTTGGCATTTTATCTGGTAAAAACCTATTCCTTCCAGGACACTGTCAATAAAGAGTAAAAAACTTTATTGAATGGAAAGAACTAAAATTGATCAATGCAACTGTTTAAGAATAACATATAAATTAATAGTTCAAATTTAAAACAAATAAAATTTAGTATGGTACAAAAGAGAAAAAAGTACACTTATAATATTTTTAATTTACTGAATATTCTTTTTAAAGATACAATTATATAAAATAAAAATACTACTTGGTAAAATATTAATTCAAAAATCATTACTTTATAAAGAAAATTTTATTTGTTAATTTTTTATTGCTTTTTTTCAAGCCTATGTATTTTATAGTACTTTTAAATATTAATTTTATTTAAAACTTTTCGTCTTTCTAAAAATAAAAAAAACTGATTTACTTAATTGTAAAAATATAACTAGTTTTACTCCACTGTAAAGTTTTAAAAATGTTAGGAAAATGTTTTTTTGATTTAGCATTCATAATTGAAAACTTACGATTTATTTTTTAAAATAAAACTATTTCTTGCATAACAGCATTTTTTAAATTAAATTATTTCCTACTCAATAGTATTTTCAAAATAAAACTAGTAAGTTTTGACAAGATTTTCAGCTTAAATATAAAAAAGCCGTTAATCCGTAGCAAGAACTGCTGAGAAAATAGCTAAAAAACCACTTCAATTTACCATGAAATTTGAATGCATTAAAAAAATTACTCAAAAACATGATTCCAAGTTCTTGTGCTGTAGTAGTTTTCAATTGGATTTTAGTTAGGATAACCTAATAATTTTTAATTAGGATTTTAAAATCTATTTGGAAATCTGTTTTAATAACCATCAAAAAAGTAAATGAAAAACTGTGAATTAATCAGCATGACTTCACAAATCAAACTCATCAACAAAGGAAATGGTGTGTCCAAAATTCGTGTGCATCATATTAAAATATTGAAATTTTAAAGAATCTGCTGAAAGTAAATTTAAAAGTTGACTTTGCCTGAGGTCCTGCAAGGTCTAGTGATGACCCTGTCTGTTTCTAGCATTTTTATTAAATGTTTATGTCCCAAAAATGATGTAAATATATATTTTTCAAACTAATAGTTTAGTTGCAATGAAATTTAATTTATTTATTTTAGATTTATGGAAAAATTTAGAAACATTGAATCTTTCCAGAAACAAGCTAAAAGCTTTACCTGTAAGTTTTTAATTTTTTTATTAGCTTTAAAGTAAACCTGTATCAATAAAATAATTAGTTTTTACACTTACAATAAGATCTCTTGCTTTCTTATTTTTTTAGATTTTTCTCTAAAGTTGTTCCCTTCTTTTATATTAAGTTTTGTTTTCAAAATATAATATTGTTTGAACATGATACATAGAACAATCACCAATTTAATTCATAATTGATTAATTTACTTTTTTAAAAAACAATAATGAAAGCAAAGAAATTAACTCCAAATGTTTACCATTGAGTTTGCTGTTTTAGTTTTTTTCTTCATATTTTCATAAATTAATTTGGTAGTAATTTAATTAAATTATTAATTCAGAAACTGTTATATCTTGATATAACACTTGAAATGGTCATTTTCAGATCAAAAATTGTTAAAAAAAATTTTTGTTTTATTTATTCATATATTTTATTTCTTATTCAGTTTATTTATTATACATATTTCTAATTTTAAGAAAAAAATTGATTACAAAAATCTAATAAGAGCTTCTGTTCAATTGATCGATATAATCAAACTTTCTCTAACTATCTGCTTCATAACAAATCTCCTGTATGATTTTTATTCTGAACTCATTAAAAGTATAATTTTTAAGTCGCAATTACTTCGCTAATGACATACTAATTACATAATTATGTATTTAATTTTATAAATAACAGTTGAAATGAATACATTTTCTGCATTTTACTATTCGATGCACTTTTTTCTTATTACATCTTTCTCATTACTTTACTATGTCTTCAGTTTTCTGATATTTCTGTAAATAAGTAAATGATAGTTATATAATTTCATATTATAAATTTAGTTCTTTTTATGGAGTAAAGCATTTTACCTACTACATGCTTACTTTTTATCTTATTTAACTTTGAATGATATTATTTAAAAAATGGAATTAAATACTATTTTTTTATCGGAATTTTATTCCAAAAACAAATATTGTTATATTGATTTCAGGCTACCATTTGTAAACTTTCAAAATTAAGAAGATTATATATAAATGACAATCAATTTGATTTTGATGGAATACCAGCTGGAATTGGAAAGCTGTATAGCTTAGAAGTTTTTATGGCTTCTAACAATCAACTTGAAATGATACCTGAAGGAGTTGTACGGTAAGGCATCTTACAAAAAATTCCAAATTATGCTCTAAGTATGTATTTCTCATAATCATCAAGAGTTGTTATAATTGCGTAATTATATAGTTATTTACTATTCTTTAAAAAAAAAATCTAATCAACTTAAGACATGATTTTTTAACAACGTGCAATAAAAATTATTACAATCTAGGGTTTTTAAAATATTATTTCTTTCGAAAATTTACTCCATGAATACAAAAATATAATAACCACTTTTCTTCTAATTAAATTGTTGCTTATAAAACTTATAATAATTCTTTATTATTTTTCTTTTGGAAAAGTGTTAATTTTGATATCTTATTTACTAATAAATTTAGAGTAATATGGTACTTTTTTTCCTAATACTGAAGTCATGAAAATTTTCAGTTACTTTTACTTAAATTTTACCTCCTTTCTTCATCCTTAGTTTTATAAAAAGTCTTAACCTTGAGTGCAGAACTAATTATATAAACAAAGTTAAAGTTATAATGGAGTTTGAGATATGTATGCAATATAATATTATACATATTTGAAATTAAATTTTCGTTTTAACATTTTTTAGTTAAATATAATAAGGAAAAGACAATACGGAGTTTATAATAATAAAAATTCTGCTTTCATATGATAGGTGGTTGAGTTCTTTTACTTTCCTTAAAATGTAAGATATACTAAACTGCTAAATGCATTTTTTAATTTAAATTTTATCAGTTGCTAAAATTTTTATATTGTATAGTATGGTTGCATAAAGCTTCACGACCAATTACTCTATATTCCTTAAGATAAAGCTGTAACAGAGTTGGAAATATGTATGCAGTATAATATGCATGTTTGAAATTAAATTTTGTGTTAACTTTTAAACTATAATAAGGCAAAGACAATAAGAAATAAATAGTTAAAAAAAAAACTACATTTTTGCTATTATAGGATAGGTGACTGAGTTATTACTTTCATTAAAATGGAAGATACACTAAATTCTTTAACATTATATAGTATGGTTACATAAAACTTCAGACCAAATAATTATTCTTCATTCCTTAGTATTTATAGTATGTGATATTTTACATACTTCATTTCTTATGCTATATTCAAAACAATATGTTTAAAAACTTTGTAAAAGGTCTAGCCCTGTCAAAAGCTCCCTTGTTCTGACATTACATTGAGTAATGAAGCGTCAATTACTATATTAGATAAAAGGGTATTTGATGTGATTTCTTTTTATCACTGTAAATATAAAAGTTTACATTCTTTGAGATAGAACTGGTTTGTAATAATTTTCATTGATGTTTTACCCTACAGTTGTGGCCGATTGAAGAAGCTTGTGCTATCCAATAATCGACTTATCACTCTGCCTGAAGCAATTCATCTTTTGACTGACAATGTAGTTTTAGATTTGCATGGAAATCCTGATCTTATCATGCCACCTAAGCCTGATGAACTAATTTTGGGCAGTGGATCAGAATATTATAATATTGATTTTTCACTGGCAACTCAATTGAGATTAGCTGGAGCGACATCTAATAATCCAGTTACTGCTCCTGGTAATAATGATTTGTTAAATTTTAACTCGCAAAGAAGGTACTAGAAGTGTCACCCTCAAATCAAGCTGAATTTTATATTTTTTTAAAAAAATGTTTATAAAAATTTTATTTTTAGTTGCAGAAACACTAATTATTGAAAATGTAAATTTGGGAGGAAATGATTGTTCAGAATTGTAAAAATTTCTTCAAATTACAAATACAGTTAGGGGAATCATTTACAAGATACATTAAAGTTTAAAAATAAAATACAAAGGATTTCTTGTTAGTACTCTGCTAAGCAAATAATTTCAATTTATTTACTTCATTTTATTGTTAGTTAAAAAAGAAATAATGAAGATTAAAGAGTAATGTAAAATGAAGAGTTATGCCAAAACTTTAATGTATTATTAAAAACAATAGAATTTAAAAAAAATTTTTAAAATTTGATCTTTTAGTGATTACGGGGTTGAACTTTGACTGTTACTTTTAGATTTTAAGCTTGTAGTTTTCAAATTTTTAGAATAACATTTTCTATTTGTCTAATTATCTTTATAAAATATAATATATTCTGATACTTTAGCATTCTTTCCCAGTGAAGTTTCCCAATGACTCTCGTAAGTGTTATAGGAAAAACAAAAATTCACAGTTATATTTTTCATATCCCACCAACACAGGATAATTCAGGACTTCTTACAAGGATTCTGTTTTTGGAATTTTGTAGAATTTAGGAAAAAATATTTTTTCCAAATCTAAACATAATAAAAATATATAATTTTAAAGAAAATTACATTTAAAAAGTATGAAATTTAAAAAAATACAAACAAATTAAAGGAGTAAGCACTCTTGAAATTGAAAAATGATCACTTTGAAGTCTTATTACAAATCAAATCTTTCAATGTGTGTTAGTCAGTAATTCACTTGAAATATATATTTGCTTACATATGAAAATTTCCTTCTGTATGTAAGAATGCATACAGAATAGAATAGAAATCGTACAGTTTTTAAAAACTTTTATTTTACAAGTCTAGATTTTGCGTTTTATTATTATTATTGGAATTTTTGTGAAATGTCCTTTTTAGAAGATTGTTTTTTTGTGAAGGATTCCTTTTTATACCTTGAGTTTTTGTAAAGGGTTCCTAAATGGGCTTAATTTCCTTCTAAATTAACCAACGGCAAGTTTAGTGAGTGCATTGGCATAATGTAAAATAAAATTAAATAACTCTTAAAAATGTAATGCTATAATACAGTCATATAATTCTGTGACAAATAAAGAAGTTCAGATCAATGCTTTGGTTTTGTACAATTCTGTTACTGACGTATTTTATGAGTGCTAAAATTTATCAATCATAATTTACTATTTTTAAACTTAAAACTTCTGCTTAACTTTCAAATATGTAAAATATGCAAGTGAATTTCTTTATTTATATTTTTAAAGCACATAGCAAGGATCCTATTGCCCGAAAGCAGAGATTACGAAGAAAGAAAGAAGATGAAGTTGATAGTGATCAAGCTAAAGTCTTAAAGGGAATGAGTGATCTAGCTAAAGACAAAAATAAAGACATGGCTTTGGATGATAAAAATGTTTCTTTGAAGTAAGATATTTACACAAACTTAGATACATAAAAATGCATGTAAGAAATTTTTTTCCCCCTCCAAAGCAAATGTGTTCAATTTCTTTTTTGTTTGTTGGAATTAATATTTAGTTGTGAAAAATAAACTTAGGTTTCCATTTTTAAATTTCCATTCTTCTCTTTTTAGGTTATTAATCTCAAATAGCATTTTTGTGCATTCTTTGTAAAAATTGAACTCTGTATACATATCATTGGTACTATGCCAAATCATGAATCTACATATTTGACAATTTTATTTAAATGAATTTTTTTAACTTGTCTCCTATTTAACAACCCTATGTCAAAGACATATGATGCATGTCACATCAAGTTGCTCATAAATTGATTTTGTTTTGAACTTATAATTTTTAAATCTTGTGATACATTTGTCTCAAAAGAACTTTTCACACTTTCTTAATGGCATTTGCATAATCTATTATGTCGCCAAAATAATATTATTCAATTTCAGAATTGTGTTTGATAATTAATTTTCGTTAAGGTAAAAACTACAAAACAGAAATTTATAAATTTTGTAAGTTGTAAAGTAAGTTTTCAATTGCAATTAGTATTGAATTAAATAATATAAATTTTTTTTAATATGAAAATTGTTTTGTTGTTTCACTTTTCCTAGAGGCTAATATGTTTTTATTTAGATTAGGAAAATTTTGTATTGTAATTCAAAATTTTATTACTATAATTTTTGCATTAAATAAAACAATTACTTTAAAGAAGTTTCTACATACAATCTTTCAGACCTAAAAGATGGGATGAAGCTCTAGAAAAACCTCCTCTTGATTATAGTGATTTCTTTGATGATGAAGTTGGCCATATACCTGGTATAATAATAATTTTTTTTTCTGGTTGATGTTTCAAATTTTAAAATAAAAATTGCTAGTTTCCTCATATTTTTATTTTTTAAAAACATTTTTAAATAACTAAAGTAAAAGTAAAAGAATGTATTCTATAACAATACTAAATTACTTAGTATTATTTAATGTATGCTTTTAAATTTTTGTGTCTCATTGTGTTATTTAAAAATATTGTTAATGTTTAAATGTTTGCTTTGATAAATTATTCAAAAATGATTTTTAATTGCTTAAAAATTTAGTTGTTCATTCTTTAGAAAAATGTTGATTGATAGTAACAAATTGATGATATTTTTCAGTTTAAAAAGAAAATATCTTATGTCTATATTTAGCTCAGTTTTTTTTCCTTCTTTTTTTTAACATTAAACAGAAGAGCTTAATTTAAGTTAAGCAGTCATTACACATATAAATTGTATGATAAATCAACTCATTTTCTAATCAAGTTCTTATTTTTACCTCTGCAATAGATTTCAAATTTTTTGAAAAATTATAGTTTTTTCATTCTCTATTTAAATAATTAAAATGTGTGCCATTTTGAATTATAATCACTATTAATTTTTTTATCAATAGTTAAGATAATTTAAGTTTTTCCTCCTCTACTATATGAATTTTCTTGTTCGATTTATTTTAATTCAATGTATCGTTTTCTTTTAGGCTTATCTTGTTGGGAAATAGAAAACTTTGTTCCAAATCAAGTAGATGAAGGTACTCCTTGATTTTATGCCATTAAATAATTTTATTTTATGTTAATTTAGAATGAACTCTTATGAATGTTTCTTTATGAATTTTTTTCCGTAGCATTAATTGGAAAGTTTTATGAGGGAGACTGCTATATTATTTTAAAAACATTCCTTGATGAAAATCAGAGTTTAGATTGGCAAATTTTTTACTGGATTGGATCGCACGCAACTGTAAGAATTAAATAACATATTTTTTCTTAATTGTAATAAGGTAATTCCTCATATTTATTTATGTTTTGATTTTTCACAGTTGGACAAAAAAGCATGTGCTGCAATTCATGCTGTAAATTTACGTAATTTTTTGGGTGCTCAGTGTCGCACAATTCGTGAAGAGCAAGGAGATGAAAGTGATGAATTTTTAGATTTGTTTGGAACTGAAATTATATATATTGAAGGTGGGAGAACAGCTAGTGGATTTTTTACTATTGAAGAAGTGGTAGGTATTAAACTTTATTGAATGAATTAATCGTTGAGTATATCTTTCCTCATTATTTGTTATTACATGAGAAAAATATTAACATTGTGTATTTTTATATATTAAGCAATTATTTTTTATTTATATACTAAGCAAGCAAATGCATTGATACAGTCAAAATAGCTTGAATATGTTTGCAAAATCAGATGTTTCAGTAACATTATAAAAGATTTCTTGAACTAGTTTGAATTAGTTTGTAAAATCATGATGCTTATATTTTAGACTTTTAAAATCAGAAGGAAATGATTTGTTATTGTCTACAGCAATTCACGTGTGAAATTAAGGTTTAAAATACTTTTTTTATTATTTTTTTTCATAAAATTCAATCAGTTTACTTCACATGTATCTCTGTGTTAAAGTAAAATTTTAATTTTGGTTTGATAACTATTAAAATCAGGTTTGATAGCTAATTTATTATTTGAAATTAATAAATAAATAAATGTTTGGTATATGACACTCAAGGAATAAAAATTTTGATAGTTTAAAAATCTTAGTAATTAATTATAAATTTGAATTCAAGAATCAAAAGAAAGAAAACTACTATTTTTCATAACTTAAAAAACTGATTTTTGTTTAAATTATTTATTTAAGTTGAATTGAAGTTCATTTCTAGATTACAATTAAAACAATTCATAAACAGGAAAAACCCATTTAAGGAAAATTTGGTATATTTTGACTCAAATTAATAAAGTAATATTCATTCTTTCCTTCTAAAATATCAGTGAAATAAAGTTTTGTGAGGCTAACAAATTCTTAGATTTATTTTAATATTTTTAAGGATTCTATCTGGAAGAAGAACAGAAATCTCTATAATGAAATATCTATAAATTTTCAAATCAATTGACTTATTGGTTATTATATCCTTGATATTTCATCAATTATTTTTCTGTGTTTTGAATTAAAAACATTTATATTTGCAGGAATATATATCACGTTTATATCGATTGGAGACACATAACCGCATTTTGCATATTGAATCAGTGAGTTTACAATCATTTCTTTTAATTTTTATGAACTTTTTTACTATTACTAATGCAATGGTTTTGTTTTAAGTTTCCTCTTTGCTATGATTCTTTGGATCCTCGCTATGTCTTCCTTCTTGATGGTGGAAAAAAGATTTATATTTGGTATGGAAGAAAATCAAAGAATACAGTTCAATCAAAAGCGAGGTAATTTTTATTATTATGTAGTAATTTTTATTATGAAATTTTTGCCATTTCAAGAACTATGTCATGGTTGGTGTTATTTTAAAATACTTCTACATGCTTTTAAAATCCAACCTTAATATGACCTCATATTAGGCCAGTCTTATTTATATTAATATACTTCATCTATTTATTCAAAACTACATGTACAAATGTATAAAAAGTATCGAAAAGGACAAATATCGTGAGGAATTTTATTAAATAAAAAAATCTAAAATATTTATGTGAAATATTTTATATAAGAATCATTTAATGATACAGAACTTAATCTCCAGCCACACCCCAAGGGGTTGGGGCGATGAACTGATATAAAATCTTAAATCGAAACTTCTTTTTTTTTTAAAATTTAGATACTTCAGGAAAAAGTAATCAATTTTGATTCACAGATGGTGTTAAAATCACAAATCATTTAAAAGAAAGATATCTTGAGAAATACAAATGAGATAATGTATATTGATATTTTAAAAAAATTATCTAGGGACATCAACTTTGACCTTTAGCCTAAGCCGGCTAAGGCTATGGTGACTCCCTGGGGGTGGGGGCAGACTTTATTATCATTGAGTGTATTTTTAAACTCTGTTAATTTTAAACACTTATCGTGGTTGTCCTTTCCCCCCCCTCTCTCTTAGACTTTTAGCTGAAAAAATGAACAAAAATGAAAGAAAAAATCTCTCTGAGATATTTACTTTTTGTCAAGATCAAGAAGTACCTGAATTTTTTAAAGCTTTAGGAGTGGAAGGAGATAGTGTGCCCGATTCACCTAGTGAAAATTCTGACGATACATTTTCTTTATTTCATCCTAAACTCTATCAAGTTGGCCTTGGTATGGGCTACCTGGAGTTACCTCAAGGTAAATGTCTTTAAATTATTAATAGTGTTCTCATTGGTTCCTAAAATGGATTACATGATGATCAGATAACATAATAATTTCTTTAAAGTATTATATATTTCTTATTGTATTATCTAGATTTCATCATTAAATTTCTCTAAGCTTATAGATATTGACTTGAATGTAATCTCTACATAAAATAAACAAACTAACATTATGAAATATATTATAGTATTTTTTTAATGAGAAATAGTAACTAGAATGAAAATGTAAATTTATCAAGGATGCAAAACTGAACTTTTGCTGTATTAATTATATTATAAAACTTTAAAAAAAAAAAAAAAAGAAAAAAAATTTGATGCAAATTGAATAACTGAAAAAAATTTGAAGAAAAATATGTATAATTCCACTTTTTTCAAATGTTTTTATTTTATATTAGATTTAATCAAGCCACTTGCTTAATAGATATAATCAAGCTGATTAAAAAGAGGCATTTTACTTTGCTTTTAGGTATAGTTGCTGCCTGCTTGCTTGTGTATTCTTTTAATATGCATTGTGAATATGATTGCATTTTGTGCAACAAATCAATGATTACTTAATTTTTATGTTAGTCAAATGTTCTGTTGAAAATAAGTTTTCTTTATTTTTTGTTATAATTGATATTGATGATGTGTTTAATAGTATTATGTAAAAAGAAAACAGTTATAGTACAGCCATGGTACTGACATATATATCACAATCAAAATATTTTTGCTGCATGCTTAAACAATACATTTCATTTATTTCTCCTGGTACTAAATTACCCTGTGAATATTTTTAACCATTAAAAGGATTTTTGTAAATTTCTTGTACATTTGACTTCAATAAGTCAAACTCTTTTTAATAATTATATTAGTTTCTCTTAAAGTTTGTATACCATTTTTTTCAATTAAAGTTACTAACTAACTTAAAAATATTTTAGTGGAAATCAAGCAAAATAGATTGGAGAAAACTATTTTGGAGACCAAAAATGTGTATATTCTTGATTGTTCTTCAGATGTATTTGTTTGGTAAATATTCTTATTTCTTTTATTTATGCTTAATTATCAAAATTTTATCATTTCTTTATTTCAATTATATCGTGTGTCTGGTAATAAAATAAATGCTGTAGATAAGCTTTGTCTGTAATCTAAAAGTGAAGATTTTATTATAGTTAAAATCAGGATATGGAATTTCAGTTCTAAAGATTAACGAAATCGACTTAATTTTGTACTTAAATTTTTGCTTGTCTCTATTTTAATTTCATGAAAAAAATAAACATTTTTCAAAATATATGAAGTAAATATATGTAATATGAAGAACATTTTGATGACTGAATGTAGAACAAAAAATATTTAATGCAATAATAATAATTATAATCTTAAAGTTGCTATGTTGCCAGAAGCAATGGTTTCAAAAGTGAGTGACTCAGCATTATTTATATTTTATAAGTAGGAAAAAAAATGTGGTCGCTTCATTTCAAATCACTTCTTTGTGCCTTTTTATTGATGCAGGATCATCTTAGCATGCATAATTAAATTAAAACTCAACATTTTAAAAGATGAAAACCAGCCTAAAGTATGTGATCTTCAATGGCAAGCTAATGAGTGGAAATTATGTGTCCTGGCTGAACATTATTAGGTTGAACATTGTAAAATTTGCTTTAATTTTTTACTGATTAAAACTATCTACATTTTTAAAATAGTGTGTGGGTTCGCTTCACTATCTTTTTCTTTTATATTCTCAACAAATAACAATATAAACTTTTGTACACCTTTCATATTATTTCAATTGGTCCATAATAATATGATAAAATTTGTTAGTACATAATTCGTTATTCTAAAAATTTGAATTAAATTTATTTAAAATTATGTTCTCTAAGTTCCTTCAAAAATGACAGTTGAAGTTTTATTTTGAGTATGTTTTCAGGTTAGGACAAAAATCAACTCGTCTTGTTCGAGCTGCTGCTTTGAAGCTGTCTCAAGAATTGTGTAGTATGTTAAAAAGACCAAAGCATGCTATTGTCAGTAGAGTTTTAGAGGGGTAAATATTGTCATTGTTATTTAGATTTTATAAATATTAATATGTATTGTGAATTCAGAAATTGCAAATATTAATGCGGAATAAATTCACACATAAATGAATCAATGAATGAGAATTGTTCTTATGTATAATGTATGTCTTTTGTATATGTATAATGTTCAATGTATGAGAATTGTTTTTTAGAAACTCAAACTTATGATCCTTTTCAGAATGTCACTTAGCTCCTTCTTTCGCAAGCTCTTAAATTATCTAATGGACTGATTCATATAGTTTTTATTGATCATCTATCACTTGGTTATCCTGCATCTTCCAAATTCCATATAAACGTATTTGAAAATTGTGCTTTTAACTTAATTTAAAATTTCTAAAAAATAAAAATTGAATACTATCAAATATATTCAATTTAAACCTTTTTGAAAATATAGTACAACACTCCTTTATTAGGTTAATGTACCTCTTCTGTATGTGTTAAATTATGATTTTCCATATTGAACAGTCATTTCGATTTCAATTGTGTAATTTTTTAACTGATTATTGCAATGAAAAAGCATTACATTCGTTTTTGTATATCTTGTGATTAAAGAATTTCTGTAAGATCTATGACTAACTGAAACAACTTGCTTGAATATATTATTATAATATAGCATCTGAGAAGCAATTATTTTAAGCTTAATCTTTTTTAAATATTTTATTTCATTCTTTGCTATGCTGTATTATTTTGTTGCCCTTCGGAAGATAAGAGGAATTACTGTACTACTTTTATGTTTGTACACTTAGAGCACCTGCAAATGTCCCTTGATTATACAATAATTTCTGATATATGTGAGTGTCCACTGAAAAAGTCTTGCTGCGTTTCAAAGCACTTTAAACAAATTACATAATTTTCTTTTATATAATATTTCCGTGTTTTGTTAATGATCTAATTTTTTTCAGAACTGAACCTCAAATTTTTAAATCTAAATTTTATGGTTGGGATGATGTGATAGCTGTTGATTTTACAAGAACAGCTCAATCTGTTGCTAGAACTGGTCCAGACTTAAAAGTGAGTATTTTTATGATTACATTTTATTATCAACATTTAATAAAACTAAATAGATATCAAATTGTTCTATATTATAAAGCAGACTGGATAGCTATGTATTTTATGTATGATATACAGGCATCTGTCCAGGGCAAATTTACTGCCGTTGAGCGGTAGCTTCACAAATTCAATTTTAGGAAAAACGGTAGTTTCACAAATTCAATTTAAAGAAAAACGGTAGTTTCACAAAATACTTTTGACATATTTTTGAAAAATATTTAAATATTTTCTTATTTTACCATATATTTGTGTTGATTTTTTAATAAAATTTTTAAATTTCACAAATTATGTCTAAATTTTCACAAAATAGGTACCTCTAAAAAAGACCTAGACAGACCCCTGATATATATATATATATATATATAATACTACAATACAAACGCAAGGAACTACGTATCCATCGAAAGAAGTTCAGTCGCTTTTTCACACTACTTCATAGCAGCCTTATGTCTGAGATTGTTTTGTACTTGGTTTTATTTTTTGAAAATTTGTTTTAATTTCATTTAAGCTTCATGCAATGCCTGTCAAAAGATATTTTGATATGCTTTATTATCTACATTTTTTTTATTAAATCTTAATAGAAAACTGACCTTTTTGATACTATCTTTGCTATTGATGTATTAAATAATAATTTAGCTGGGTGCCAGGCGAAGCAAGGCAAAAATCACCATCATTGATGTCTTATCTGGTTTTTATTTCATTCTGATTGATATTTATTTTTATTATTTTAAATTCACTCAATCATTGTATTATGTAGCCCATCTTAGTATTTTAATAAATAAATAAATTTTTTTAAAAACTAAACATATTTTTAAAAAAATCTTTAAAGGTTTTCACTGACAGGTTTGAGATAGTTAACTATATTTATTTGTAACTATGCTTCTTCTTTATGCTTAGAAACTTGGTGATCATTTTGGTGCTTGGATTTTTTTTTTTTTTTTTTTTTTCTTTTTNGATACTCAGTTAATGGTTAAATACCCTTAGCTGTTATTCTGAAAATCTCAATTAGTGATTCCTTTAAATACAATATTCATTTGTGAATCAGTGTTGCTTGAATAAAGAGTTTTTTAAAACAATATTTTTTTATATTCTCTTTTAAAAGCAGTATTTAAATGTAATAATTATTCAATCAGACACTATTGCAAAAGTAATAATTTTTCAATCAAACAGTATTTTTATGTAGTACAAATTGATTCCTGTTAAAATGATTTAAAAGTTTGTTTGTTGTTGATTATAATTTGTAATTTTACTTTATTTTAGTCTTTTAAGAAAAGTGAACAATTTGACTTTACAGTCAACAGTTTTGACCATAAAACAAATGTTCTCTTAAAAATAGTGTCTGACAATTTATATTTTTATTACCCATGTAAGTAAAATTTAGTAGCTCTCTAAATTCTTTGATTTAAAAACTGTGTTTATTTTTAGAAATGGATGAGTAAGCAGGAAACAAAAGCTGATCTTTCGGCCCTCTTTATGAACAGGCAACCTCCTATGAGTAAAGAAGAAGCTGTAAGTATACTTCATATTTTTAAAATTTCTTCACTTAATTCATAAATAGCTTTTCTTCTTTATATTATGACATAAAAATGTTTTTTATGTGTGATAAATGTTTTATTCTTTTATGCTCCTTCTTAGAAAACTCTAATGGAAGAGTGGAATGAAGATTTAGAGGCCATGGAATCTTTTGTTCTAGAAGGAAAGAAATTTGTTAGATTGCCAGAAGAAGAAATCGGTATGTTACAATGAAGTTTGCAATTCTGTTAACGTAAAATATCCTCAGTATTAGACAGATCAGGAGTTAGAATCTCCTTGCCATCGGGCTAACCATGGGAGGTTTTCGTGGTTTTTCTAATGCAAATGCAGATTAATTCGATCAACAAGTCCTCTATGAAGGCTAGTTTGTCTCAATACTTGATACGGGAGTTCCCATTGTCTTCTGGGTTGCGTAGAAATTACCAGGCTACGGAGTTGAACATTGGTAGTCGTATTAGTAGTATTGGCTTATAAGATTAATAATTCTCAAAAGATAATTTGGAAAATAAGATTTTAAATAAAAATATTTTTAACTTTTTAATAACATTGATTGTTTATGTTTTAAAAAATGGTGGTAAATATTTTTTTAAAGCAATCTTTATTTCATGTACAAATTGAAATCCCTTGCAGATCTCTTTAAAAGGAATTTCTTTAGCTTTTCAAATATGAACTGTTATGAATTGATACAATTGAGCAAAAACTCAATTAGTAAATTATGAGCTAGAAACAATGCTTATAGAGCCTCAAGTTCTTATTAAAGAAAAAACACTATTTTGTTTATTTAATGCCAGTATAAGTCAGATAAAGTTTAACAAAATATCAAGCAATTAAAATTCCAATAATATGTGCCAAATTTTTGTCTCCTTATACTTCAGTTTAATTAATTTATTTAAATTGTTATATGTTTATCTCAGATTTATTTCTTCATCCTAGGTCATTTTCACAGTGAAGATTGTTATGTATTTTTGTGTCGGTATTGGGTTCCACTTGAAGTACCTGAAACAGAAGAAGGAACGGAAGAGGAAGAAGTTCAAGAAGATGGATTTCAATGTGTTGTGTATTTTTGGCAGGGAAGAGATGCTGGAAATATGGGATGGCTTACATTTACTTTTAGGTAATTGAATTTCATTTTTAATTATTTATTTTTTAATAACTTATTATCAATACAATACAGTTCAATGTGGTTAGTTGAAACTTAGTTAAGTTGAAAATTCTGTAATATTTTTACTTACTCCTAGAAGTCTGTGGACAATTTGGATCATGGAGTAGTAAATCTTATTTTTTATGTTTGAGAGAATGTATGTAATTTAGATATCTGGGCCGTTCTATTTCTAACTATCCGAATTTGTCTTTATTAGTTTATTATTTTACATTTTTATAAATTATTTGTGCACAATTTAAATCATCAAAGTCGAAAGTCACATATTCTTATAAACATTTCGATTATATCTCAATGAAATAAAAGCATTCAAAGAAGTGAATCAGTTGTTGTGGAAGTTTGAATCATCTTGAATTGGTTCTTTTGAATTTATTCAACGTTCTTTCAAAACAAATGATGGTAGTTTATCATGTAAATTTTTCTTCTCAACCATCTATTATCTTATTAAAGATTTCTCTGTTTCCTTAGATTGGATAAAACTTTTGCATTTTTTCTATTAAAACTTAAAAAATTGTTACTAATTGCAGTATTATGTTATCTTTTCTGTACATATAATTAATGCCATGGATTGCCTTTTTAGCTTGCAGAAAAAATTTGAATCTCTGTTTGGTGATAAACTTGAAGTTGTGCGAACCTATCAAGTAAGTTGATCTTAAAAAACTTTTTTTTTTATTATTTTATGTTTGTAAAATATTTTGTTCTTGAATTAAAGCAAAATATTTTAAGAAAATAGTGAAGTTTTTTATTTTTATTTTAATTATTGATTATTTTTGATTTCTTAACACCATAATTGTCGCTCACAGCAAAATGACGGAGTGAAGTTTCACTCATTATTTCTTGTGCCCATGATATTTCTGGGCAGAAGTGTTCAAAAGTAATGCAAATAAGTCCTTATTGTCATTTAATCTTGATTTTAGTAAAATGCATGCAGTGGCTTACTTATATTCTAATTAGGTGAATCAAAAATCCTAAAATTATTATTTTTTTAAATTTTTTTTATAATTTTCTTATTATTTAATATTAATTTTCTAATATTAATTTTGCAACTTTTTATGATCCTCCAATATTTTTTATAAGTTTTTTTTCTCATTTTTATTATTTTAAAAAACTTAACTCAGAGAAGTTTTCTTTCTAAAATTTCCTCTAAAATTTAAATTTTTGATTAAATTGTGCAGTGATGTTTTTACTTGAAGAGTATTTATTTTTTAATATGTGTTCTTGCATGTTTCAATCATTTGAATCACATAAAAAACTGGGTTCAAATCTCAGTGATGTTTGTTTCCTAAATTTCGATGAAAATCATACTTTTTGTTAAAATTGCGTAGTTATGCTTAGATTTTTTTTTTTTAAAAAAAAAAGCCCATTAGATACATTAAACCTTTACTAAGAAAATTCCTGTGTATTCTTTTACGGATCATTCTTTTATGTCTCAAAAGTGTTTCACGTGTGTATGTTTTTGTTAACTTAAAGACAGTAACTTTTACTTAAACAAAAAACAATTAAGTATTACTAAATAATCTATGCAGTGCTAAAAAGCATTACTACAGTTGCGTTAAATCAAGTTTTACTCAATATTAGTTTAGGGTTCTATTGGTTGTTTTTATATGAATCGAATAACTTTATTGATGTTATTTAATCTGGAAATAATGCTAATCTCAATTTTGTTACAGTTGTTGGTTTAATAAATGCGACAAAGATTAAATTCAATAAAATAAAGTTAAGTTTTGCCATATACTTTTCCTCATATTCATATTTATTAGTTTTTTCTATTTTAAGTAACATAACTTGTCAGGGACATTCAAAATGTTCTCTCAGAAATATTAATCTTAATGCTCACTTTACGGAGAGAAAAAAATTAATTTCTAATATTCTTAAAAAGAATAATTTCTAATTAAATTCTATTATTAATTTCTAACATAATTTAAGAAAAAATATTAATATCTTTAAAAACCACAAATCTTGATAAATTCCCATTATCTCTTCTAGTTTTTGTATCACTGTTGATAATTGTGAAGAAGTTCAAAATAATCTTAAACCTTTCTTGTTTTAAAATTTACTCAAAATATACCCCAATAGGGTTGGAACCTATTTAATTCATACAGTTTGTTGAAATAATGCTTATTATGAGTAGAAATGTAGCTCTTGATATCTGTCTATATATTGACTAGTTAATATCTGAAAATGCTGGTTTTGTTATCAACTGAATAGATTTAAACTGTTTGTATTTCAAGCTACTGCAATATTTTTTACTATTTTAAATTTTATGTGAAAGCCTGGTACTGTTTCATTTAGTTTTCGAATAGAACATGCTTGATTGAAACTTGTACTTGTTAAATTTTCTTTTGAATTCCTTATAACTTTCTCTTTCAAAGTCTAATTTTGTCTTTTTTATAATTTTTCTTAATAATAATATAGATAAATGTAATAAAGAGCATTTTCCCCCTTTAATTTGCAGCAACAAGAAAATTTGAAATTCCTTTCTCACTTTAAACAAAATTTCATCATTCATAATGGTAAGAGGAAAGATTCAAAGAAAAGCAATGCTGTTGAGATGTTTCATATTCGATCAAATGGAAGCCCAATTTGCACACGTTGCGTTCAAGTAATTATATTTTTATTTATTATTATTTAAATGAAACTGAAATTCTATATTAAATATTTTTAACAATTACTTTTTTTTTACCATTTTTAACTAAGTTGAAGAATGTAAATTAAATCCTATTCAGTATATAAATGGAATAAATTGGAAATAAAACATAAGGCTGTGGTCAGGTATATTGCCATGAGCTAATGAAAAAGCCACAATGGGAAAATGGAAATACTATATTCATATATAGTATAGAAAAAACTCAATGACCTTCTACCGTCCTGGTGTAAACCATAATAAATTAGGAGTCTTTGACTTTTTGCCACTTATTTGTACTCACACTAGAATTAATTTCAGTTTGAAGAAAGCTTGTCAGAAGTGTATATTACTTAATTTAAGTTTAGTGAATAAGTTAATTCAATAAATGATGTAATCATGAAGGCATAAATAATTCATTTACCCAATCAAAAGTTGTGTATGCCCAGGGGTGATCCAGGACTTCATGCGGCACCCTGCTTTACACCCAAAATTTGGTGGGGAAAAACCAACATAACAAGTGTAAGGAATTTTCCAACTAATTTTAGTAAGCAATTCTTAAATTTAGTGGTACTAATTAAAGGTGTCAAAAGAGTTGAATCTTTCCACTTTTTCTAGGGATATTTTCTTTGACCAAAATATGTTTAAAACAAATGTAATTCAAAGATTTATCAGAAAATAAAATATATTAGTAATTTTTCACAAAGAAAATTTTAAAAAAAACTTCTACAATTTAACTTTTTTTGAAGTTGAAATGTATAAAACTTTTATTTATAATATTCTGTATTTTTTTTTCTTTTTTTTAATTAAGATAAACTGATGTTGCTTGTATTATACAGAATAATTAAGTTAACATAAATTAGTATAAAAAAGGATTTCTGTACAATACCCTTTTTTTTTGCCGTTTTCTTTCGAGAGAGGTTTTGCACACCCTAGTGTAATGCATGTGATAGAAATGAACCTTTTAAATTATTTCTTAGTTTCTTAAAATGTTTAAAGTTTGTTTCTTGTTATTTTGCAGATTACACCTGATGCATCTATGCTAAATTCTGCATTTTGGTTAGTAGAGTTACTTAGTTTATTTAAATTCAATACTTAAAAGTGTAAATAATTTTATTCATTTCTCATAAGCTAAATAATTTATGATTTATATATTTTTTTCTAGCTACATTTTGAAAGTTCCCTTTGACAAACAAAACAATTCTGGTATTGTTTATGTGTGGATTGGTTCTAAAAGTGACGGAGATGAAGCCAAATTAACAGAAGATTTGGCAAACAAATTATATAGTACAGTAAGTGTTTTAAGTTGTTAGTTTTTTGCATCTATCATATCTTGCTTAAAATTACAATTATTATTAGATCATGATCATAAAATATTTTTTTCTGTTAAATAAGTTAATATATAAAGGAAATAAAAAAAAAATATTTTTTATCTAAATGCCAAATATTTTTTCTAACTTTTGAATTAGTTATAACAACTGTAAAAGCTTTTCATTATTCTATGAATTTGGTTATTCTATAAAGTCAGTAAATTATAGAGATTTTATGTTAATTGTCTGATTTACAGTATTAAATAAGTACTATTTCTTCATATTTTAATATTTAGATAATGATTTACTGTTGTATTTCTGGAAAAAAAATATTTATTGTAAATTACTAACAATAGCATATTTTAGCAAATAGACAACTAAATAGATTTCAAGAAAAACTTTTTACCTAAATTCTAAAATGTGGGTAAAACTCTGTAAGTTGTTTTGTTTTAAATTTTAAAAACTTTACATTGGTTGTGCAATTTTGGGTGCAATGTTTAATTGTATATTTAACTAAAAAAAACTTATTTCATTCCTGTCAATTTTCTATAAAGCAATATTTAACCTTATGAAATAATTGATAAAAAAAATTGTTAAAATTCTGTAGAAACTGATCTCAGATAATTTAAAACTTATTCTATATTCATATTTATTGTGTATAATGTTGTTGGTGTATCCTTTTTATGAGAAATCAAATCAGATATTTCATATTGTACACAGATATAGAGTATTAGTGTTTCAAATATATTCTTATGTATATTTTATGTTTCTTTAAATAATACTTTTGAATAATTTTGTAGGAAACTCATAGTATTCAAGTCTTGAATGAAGGAGAAGAACCAGAAAATTTCTTTTGGGTTGCTATCGGGGGACGCAAACCATACGATAAGGTAAATAATATATTGTGTTTTATTACATTTTTAAAAATAACTCTTATTGCTTTTACTTTATTTTGACAGTTTAGTGCATAATTAAACCAATATTAATGTTTGTTTTTTAATAGGATGCTGAATTTATGAATCATACTCGCCTGTTTCGCTGCTCAAATGAAAAGGGCTATTTCTCCATTTCTGAAAAATGTGCTGATTTTTGTCAAGATGATCTTGCCGATGATGATATTATGATACTAGATAACGGAACAGCAGTTTTTATCTGGGTTGGTGCTAAGTGCAGTGAAGTTGAAATTAAACTTGCCTACAAAAGTGCACAGGTTAGAAATTATTTAAAATAATATTTCACCTCATAATTTCTTATTTTACATTTTGTTTCTCTGATTATTATTATCTAAAAAATATCTTAATGCATATCAATTTTGATTGAGGCCGATAAAAATTATATAAAGATTTTATATAAGTACCTGTCTGCATATGTCTGTAAGTAGGCTGTCTGCATATCTGTAAAAACTGGAATATTTGAAATTCCTTAAAAAAAGTTTTCTAAACTTAAGTTATTTCATGGATTGCTTTGCTTTGTTTCATTCAATTCTTAATTTCTGTGTTTTATTCTAACAACTGTTTTGAATATTTGTAGTATATATGAGTTTTTAATTATTTCTGTTTGAAAATAATTATTTGTTTTCATTTGCAGCTCATGTTACGACTTTGAGTTCAAACAAAGGGTTGTTTAAGTTATTAAACTATGTTTGAATTATTTATGCTTTCTGTCCTTTTTTAGATTACAGTCATTTTTATTTTGCAGCAATTGAATAACAAACAGAAGTAAAAATTTAATTTCCTTTTACTTGTACAACTAAACATAATTTCTTTTTGTATTATTAGTTAATCATCTTATTCTTAACCTAACAAATACCTGAGGAAAAAAAGTCTGAGCATTGCAATGTAAAAAGTATGTCTAGAAATATGCTTTGAGTGTTATTGTTTAAAAATTTCTAGAATAATTTAGATTAAAAAAAAATACTGTTATTTTATTAAGGTAATAATACTTACTTTAAAAACAATAAGAATTTGCCATTATTGATCTGTCACAGATATTTAAAAGCTAATGTAATACTTACTGACAGATAAAACCAAAATTTTTAACGAAAAGCATCATTTCCACACTGCAATAAACTTTTGTTATACCATAACTTATATGCCATAAAGTGTTTTATTTTATTCATGTTTATATTCAAACCAACATTCAAATTTTGGTAATAAAAATATTAAACAAAATTTGTTATAGATTTTAAAGCGGAAATTTATAAGAGAATGGTGAAAATATTCCATTAATCTTATTATTAATTCTTAAAAATGTGTGCAATGATTATTAATTGTATGGAATATGTGAATTGACGTCATTGAAATGTTTTACACTATTCAAAATCTTTAGTTAACATTTTAATGCAATTTTGGTATTTTTAGTAAAAGTTTCTTGCTTTTTAATATCTGATTTACATTTTCCCCATTTATTATAGGTCTATGTGCAGAGTTTAAGAGCAAAACAACCTGATAAGCCTCGAAAACTAATGCTCACATTAAAAGGCAAAGAGTCCAAAAGGTTTACCAAATGCTTTCATGGCTGGGGAAAGCATAAGACAGTTGTAGAATAAAAATGTATAGATTATACAAGTGCATTTATTTTTAATTATATTTATAGAGTGCCAAACCGAGTGAGAAGATCTAAAACATGTACAAATTTGTATTTTAAATACACGTATATTTTTTCATTCAAAACTTTAGCAATGATTATAGTTTTTTGGGAATAAATTTAAGTGATTTATCACAGTATTTGCTCTCTAAATTACCAAACTGTGCAATGTGATACTCATGTTTTACTTAATTGGTTGGTGCTTACCTCTCCATCCATTTTGAATGTGTGTTCGTGTCAATACATAGGCTCTAAAATGTTATGTATTATTTATTTGTATTCATAAAAAGTTTTTGTAAATAAATTTGTTGTATTTGTTATTTTATAAAACAACAAACAAAGCATTTAAAGCCGTGGGGGCTCAGGAAATAGAGCCAGTGAATCCCAACAGAGGCTAGTCAGTACGAATTGTGCTCCTGGCTCACACCGACCCTATTGCTCTGTGCAATATTGTAAAATGTCCCTACTATATAATAAAATATCCTTAGTGGTAGGCATATAATGGCCTAGGGCCCCCTTGCCGTCAAGCTAACCTTGGTAGGTTTTTGTGGTTTTTTCTCTCCATGTAACATAAGTGCGTTTTAGTTCAATCAAAAAGTACTCCATGAGGGCAAATTTCTCCCATTACCTGATCCAGGAGTTTCCTTGTCTTCTGGATTGGGTTCAAAATTACAAGGCTAAAGGGTTGAACACTGGGTTGTCGTAAACTCAATATTGGGTCGGATGTGTGGCGTAACTACCACTACAAATAAATACCAATTCACTAGTATATAAGACATGCTGACTGGATTCTATCTTGAGGTACCTTTAGATAGATGAAGGTTGACATGGTCGATGAACAATTCCCAACAATGGTGACCTGCGGACGCGACATGAACTCACTAACATGATGGATGATCCACATTAAGCAGGTGATTTGCTTTTAAAAAAAATATACTGCTCAAAGAAAACTAAAAAAAATGAAAAATCCGGTGAAGTGAATAAAGTCTCCTGGTTAATAAACAAAGATTAAGAAGAAAAAAAAAAATTATGAGCGAAGTGCAATAAAAAAAATTAAGAAGGAAAAAAAAAAGAAATGCTATAAAAAATGAAAGAAAAAAAATAATGAGAAAAATGCTACAAAAATAAAAAAAATGTATAAAAAAATATAAAAATTGATTTAAATAAATAAATAGCATGAATCAACTAGTGGTATTCGTTAATCGAATTCTATCACAGATAAAATCCTGGTGGGGGAGTAATGTGGCGTAACTACCACTACAAATATTAAATACCAATTCACTAGTATATAACACATGTTAACTAGATTCTGACTTGAGGTACCTTTAGATAGGTGAAGGCTGACATAGTCGATAAATAAAATCTCGACAGATGTTAAACGATTGCTATTTAAAAAAAAAAAAAATTTTCCTGCATAAAAAAAAAATTATGTAATAAAAATAATACATAGAAAGCATAATGTTGTCGGTGAGCTTTTTACTTTGGATATAGCTCAAAATGCGTGTTGAAGAAAATGGATTTGTCTCAAAATGCATACAGTTACAAATTTTAAAAAATGGATACAGTTTGAAATGTGCCTTTGCGATGTTAAACACAAATTTTTGCAACTTAACCAGTTTCCGCTTACTTTTTTTTAAATACTATATAAACATACTCATTATGGAGCATAGACTTGGACGTCAAGGTGGCGAAGTACATTTAGTACAACATTGCAACTTTTTAGATGATCTTCTTGTATTCACATCTCTAAATGATTAACTGGCATTAAAAATTTGAATTTCTGTGAATATTTTGTTATTATGCATTTAAAAGACCATTTAAAAAGTACGCAAATAGTTATCTTTGAGAAAAGAGTAAATTATAAAAAATGTACTAAGCAATTTGTGCAAATGAATGACTTTGCTTTTGTAATTATTTTGATTTATTAATCAATTATTAAAAAAATGATATCAAACATTATGTCCATTTTCTTAAATACACATTTCGTGTTGTATTAATTTTCATTAATATGCATTTCAAGCTATGTCTATTTTCTTAAACAGACTGAGCTATGACTAAAATCAAAACGTCGAAATAATTTTCATGGATCAGTTTCTAAATATCAAATGTAACTTATTTTTAAGTGATTTTCTTTTATGCTTTGAAAACATCTAAACCACATCGCCTGTTGTTAAAATTTCATTTTCTACAAGCCAATTAATTAATGGTACATGTTGTAATTTATGCAGTTTTATGTCCATTAAAAATATCAAGCCTAACCTTGTCCTCTAATATTTTTTCAACTACCTTTTACAAACTATTATTCAACAAAATATACTACTGTTTGTTATAACTGAAGAATCAATTGAACGGTTAAGAGTATTTTTCCTGTCTTATCAATAAATCTTTTCTATAAATTGGAACGTGTATATACTACTATAACCTACACATTATTAATTACTTAATGAAGTTCGGTAAAAAACAAAGATATAAGAAACTATAAAAGAATTATTAAAATAAATATATCTAAAACTGAGCATAAATATTTCGTAAAATCATTTAGAATCATTAAATGTTGAGCTGACTGGGCAGAATTATTTTTAAACAAGCATGCATTAGAACATTTCTGACAACAAACAAAAAATTTGTTTGCAAAACAAAAACGATTTTTGCTCTAATTAGATATTTCTGTATTTTTGAATATAGTTATTTTCTTTTGAATTGGGAAATATTAAGGCAAATGTTTATAAATGCATTTTCTTTGCACAGTCAGTTCAATTATCTGAAAATAACTATATTTTTAAAAAAAAATTCTGTCATTTTACTCAAATAAAATTTTGCAACAATAATATAAATACTAAATGACTAATGGATTTTTGCTTAGATAAAATTTAATAGAGAATTGAAAAATTGTTGCCAGTTTAAAAATAAAAAAAATTTAACTCTAGGAACCCCTGATAAACTTAGAGTTCCATTCTACGGTACACGTTTTTGGGAACTGCTGTTCTATTCTATAAAATACAGCAAGTAATCTCCAAAGTTTAAACACTTGCGTATAGTTTGTCTATCTAAAGAACTCCCCTAGCCATTCGTCTGAAATAGTGGCGGTGACTATGGTTACGTGGTTTAACTATTTCAAGTAGAGGTGTTAAGTCATTATTTAAGACAATTTTTGACTCAAGTCGAAGAAAGAAAGGGAAAAAGAAGCTCTTTGAAACTTAGAAGCTCTTTGAAACTCGCTACTTCTTGTTTCCATGGCAACAGATGGCCTTAGACTTCATGGCAGGGTCGGATTGACAGTACTTTGTCGTAATTTGTTTTATTATTGGCATTATGAATAAAATATTTATTTAGAATTTTATTGAATGAATTAGTCTGAAGCTACGTAAGTGCTTCACTATTTAAATAACTATAGGGAACTGCATCTTCAGCTTGATGCAGTTTGTGTATGCATACTTTTGGTTATACATACTTTTGAGTGCACATCCTTTTGAGGATGCATACTTTTGAGTGTACAAACCTGGGTCTCATCTGCAAAAATTTTGAGACCAAAGGGCCCCTTACAAATCAGCTCTAAAAATAATACTTCAATTTCGTAATGATGAATAATGAAACAAAAGCATACTTACTATTTCGGCAATAATATTTATTTCTATTTCACATTTGAATGGCAATTTCTAATTTCTATTTTACATTTTAATATTAAACAGAAAAAAGTTAAATATATTATAAAATTTATGCATCTTTATGAACTCTAACTTAAAAAAAATCTATAAGTTTAAACTCCGTGAAACAAATTACATCATTCACAGTCAATTTTGCTTAATTAATTGGGGTACGTGCAGATCGGATACCTCCCCTTATTCCCCAATGTATTTAAAAAAATATAAAGTTAACAGATTTTATAATCTTTAATCAAAGTTAGTTAAAATCGGTAAAAGTCAAAGCAATAAATTATATTGTATTTCTTCCTATTTAAATCTTTCTTCACTTGTTCGTTTTGGTCAAGGTAATTAACGCCTTTTCAAAGAGAAAGGGAAATAGAGTTCTTACCGTGTTTCTCGGAAATCAGGACCCCCTATGCCCTAAAGGAATTGTTTAACTAATCAGATCAAATTTCCAAAAAGTTTAGGTCAAACTTCAATGGTACAATGTTTTACAACTGTTTTGGAATTTTCTCACACATATCGACGTGAGGGCAGTTATTTTGAAGACTGTTTGTATAGTATACGCGTTGGGGTCTCAACATTCTTTTAATTCCACATTTTTCATCCTTTTTCCTGGACTTATCTATTGGCCATGATTATGACTCCTGAGCAGCTAAATATTGTACTTGAGTTGAAAACAGTTTTTAAGCTGTTTTCATTGAAAATGCTTTTAATGTTTTTATTTTTGTCCTTAAATACTTATTTGGTTTTTTGACAAACATTTTAAATTCAAACATATTGAAACAGAAAATATTTAAATATGAAGTTTTCATATTTAAAAATGCTTAGATTTTTTATTGCTCGAATGAGATTTTACCTAAGCACTTTACTTAGAGTGATTTTAATAAAAATAAAATAAAAAATAAGTAGAAAAGATATTTTGCTGAGACGAAACAAATGTAAACCAATTTTAAAAAAATTGTTGAACAGTTAAAATTTTGAAAATGT
Organism: Parasteatoda tepidariorum; assembly: GCF_043381705.1. Lineage (NCBI taxonomy): Eukaryota > Metazoa > Arthropoda > Arachnida > Araneae > Theridiidae > Parasteatoda > Parasteatoda tepidariorum. Next base: position 28,589,627 of record NC_092206.1, on the reverse strand, counting down.
CTTATGCCGTATATATTAATCCCTCTTTTCTCAGCTGTATGGGAATATATTGCGATGTTTTCCCCCTCCATAATACTTTTCGCATTTTAGTCAAAAACGCTTCTTAAAATTTCCACGATGCTTTCTTTAGAGAAAGCATAGTTCTTAATTAAGAACTATGCTTAATGCAGTCTTGAGCTATATATTTTCCTAACTTAAATTTTTTTATCTGTTTAAAACTCAAGACAGAAACTACTTTATTACCTCATCCTATGCATCCAATTCAAGCATGTAGAGTATTGCCATAGGTAGAGACTTCTGTCTTGCGCCTCCCGTAGTCCATTTCTTTCGCCATTAGGCTACGTAGGAACAACAGCGCTATCTGTACTTAGTTCAGAATATAAATCGTCAATTGATAACGAATCGTTTATTCTTTCATTTTCGTAGCGCCATCTGTGTGTAGTTTCTTTCTGGAATTTTTACTTTAAACTGTGAAAGTTTATGCAACAAATTTTAATTTAATCTTTGTTATGATTGATGTAGGAAAACGAAAACAAATACTTGAGTCTATGTATACGTGACATATTTATGACCATATTGTTTTAAGCTAATTACTTCTTGCATCCTTTTTTATGTTTATTTTATAATTTTGAACTAATATACTGAATATCTCCAAAAAGCATGAAAATGGGAGAAGATACTCCTGTTTCAGCCCTTGTGCTGCCTATACTCGTTGGGCCTATATTAGAGAAGGTATTAAATTGGCAAAAACTTATCGTTTTCAAATATACTCTTAATTAAATCATAGAAATTTATGAGAAATACTTTTGGAGACCTGTATTAAATGTCGTAAAGCTAGAAGCTTTTTATGTCGCGAAATCGCCAAGTTACGTGTACCATTCAGCAAGGGATGAACATGCTTCTTATACAATTTAAGAATTAAAGTGATCATATATGTTATTATTATTTATACCATTTATATCTACAAAAGTTATAAAAGTAAAAAACAGCTATTTACATCTCTAGTTCTGAAGCTAATCAAAATTTTAAACATCCAACTGTGTTTTGTAATACTAAATTAAAATCTGCATTACGATTAATCTATATAGACTACCTTGTATAAGTTAAGCTAACCTTATGGAATATCTTGTTTAAGTTAAGAAACTTTGTATGCGTTAATTTATTTGTGAACTGAAAGTTGAGCTGTAATTTATAAAGATATTATACTCCACTTAAATATTAAAATGAGAATCAGATATTTCATTCTAATAAATCTTGCAATATCACTGTTTATTTTATTCTAATTTTAAAATTTCTTATTAAAATTAATTGAAAAATTTGGGTATTCGAGTAGGTTTTAAAATTTATTTTTATTGTTACTTACATTGTTACTTGTTTACTGACTCTCAAATAATTTTTGCTTAACCAATTATAAGACAATATATCCTAAATATACAGTGTACACTTAGACTAAGAATTGCTCAGATGTGATGCTTAGACGAACATAAAAAATTATTTTCTTAATTATAAATATTATATCAATATCATTGAAATCTTAATTTTTTAAGATATCTATATCTTATTAACATATCAATAAACCAATTAAATTTTTTTTTGCATCAAATTGTTTCGTTATTCCTTGCTGATTTCTTTTAGAAACTTATTTAGAGATTGAAAATAAATATAATTTAATAATTTTCTTAATTTAAGAATATAATTTATAGGTAAACCTATAGGTTTACTTGAATAGAATGTAAATGATTTTCGTTATGTGTTAAAAAACTATGTGCAAAAGCAATTGTTTGATTTCTTTTTAATTTTTCAGCTTGAGAGAAAAGATATTTCTGCTGCACAGACTTTAAAAGCTGCTGTTTCAAAGGTATTTTTCATTTTATTTAACAAACATTTTCCTTTGGTAATTAATCATTAACATATTTCGGAGATGTTTTGAATGTATTTGTTATAGTTATTAGGATTCAAAATATTTATGCTTTTTATTTTTAAAATTTTTTTTAAGCTAATTATATTGCTTAATGTATACAACACATCAACAACTGTGCCGTAACTTTGTAACACGGGGCCCCGGGGCATAAATTTTTATGGGCTCCTTTAGTTTAAATATCAATTATAACCATTGTTTTGAAAAATAACAAAAGTAGTTATTAATTAAAAACATATTTTAATTACAAAAATATTTTAATAAATTTAGTATTTAATATTCTTAACTATCCAATATCATTTAATATAATTATTACAAAGGTTATTTTTTGAAGTGTGTACTGAAACTCTTTGTGTGAAGCGTGAATTTTGAAAAAATGTATTTCCCTTATTTGGGGGCCCCTGGATCATAGGGGATTAAGGGCAACGCTTGAACTGTTCCGGCATTGTTAGCTCTGATCAACAATAATTGTTTTCTTTTTTAAAATTGTTTTCAAATTATGTTAATGATCTGTGAGGTTTTCCATTTTCTCTATTTCAAAATCGCAATTTAAAGTTTCTGTTAAATCTTTTCATAAAATTTTACTTTATGATTTTATATTATCATTTGAATTTAGTTTTCTTTCCTATTAACTTTGTTCTTCTGAAAGAAATAGTCTATTGTTTTTCAATTCTTATGCATGGCAATGCCTATGATTTGTAGATTCTTTACTGCTGATTGTAATTTACTTTAACACTCTTTTAATGATATAAAATTCCTTGTTAAATTAAATGGAGTGGGTTATGATTTCATCATGATATTGATAAGAAGTAATGTGTTTTTATTCAAATATTGAGATATAGCAATATGAATGTTATCTTTTAATACTTATATAGTTAAATAAATAAAATGAACTTTTTTTTTTGTACTGATATTCTCTATTTTTTATATTTTGTTTTTTAATGTTTGTATAAAGCTTTTTCTTTTTAAAATATGCAGGTAGAAAATGTTCATCCTGGATTTTTATATGATTTAGTCATGGGTTTAGTGAAACAAGCTGATCTTTCCGTTAATATGGCAGAAAGTCTTCTAAAACTTCAAGGTTCGGTTCCTGATTGTGAAGGTATGCTATGAAGCAGGTTGTGATAATTATGCATATGCTTTAAGTAGATTTTATAATGATACCTGTTTTCAGGGTTTTATTAATATTTTTGTTATACTGAAATATGTATTCATATAATTTTTTGGTGTTTATTTTAATTGAATTTTAAAATTTATTTTATTTTATAACCGTTGCTGAACAGCCTACCCAATTTTTTGAGTTTATGGCTACTAATGTTAAACTCTGTAGCCTTGTTATTTTGACCGAATCCAAAAGACAAGGAACTCCGGGGTTAAGTATTGTCTTTAGGAAGGACTTCTTGATAGAACTAACCCGCATTTTGCGTTACATGGAGAGGAAAACCACCTACGGTTAGACTGGCAGCAAGAAGACTTTAACCCATGATCCGTCTACCAGTGAGGATATTTTACGTCAGCACTGTGGTCAGTCCAAGCTGAATGTGGAATTCGTACGAACCAGCCATTGCTGGGACTCGAACACAGTTCACCTTATTGGAAGGTGAACGCTTTATTCCCTAAGCCATCACGGCTCTGAATTTTAAATTGTCATTTCTGATTTAGACAGATCTATGTAAAAAAAAAAAGAAAAAAATGCTTTATTAAATATGTATTATATTTCTGAATCTAAGCCCACTTGTATATATGCCAGGAGTAGGACTGAGTGATTTTGGAAATTTTATATCCTGATGCATCGTCAGTTTTGCATCGCGATATAGCGATGTATCGCGATATAGTATTTTTGAAATTCATTTACTTGTAAGGTGCAGAAAGTCGGATTTCTATCAAAACTTCATACTCGGATTGATTTAGATCAATTTATGAATTTGATGTATATGTTTTGCTTAAGAAAGATATTGTTATATTTTCTAAAAATGATTGCGCAAATAACGAAAGATTTCCTAGTTTAAAAATAAATAATAAAAAAATTTACCTAACAATATAGAAAGAAAATTTAAAAAATAAGTTTGTTAAAAATTATTTGTATGCTTAAAACAAAGTGCTAAATAAATTAAACAAAAAGAAAAAACACTTTTAAAACAACGCTATTTTTTATCATTATTATTTCACATAAATAATAAAGTTAAATTGAATAATTACCGAATTCTGAACGAAAAAACAAAGTAAGGTTTAGTTTCTTAAAGTTAAAAACAAAAGAATTATGATATTCGCTAATATATTCAACTGACAATATTGAAAGAAAATTAAAAAACACGATTATACTCTTTAATAAAACGAAGTGCTAAATGATTTTAAAAAAGGAAGTCGCAATTGCGAACATTACTAAAAACCCATTAAATTATTATTTTATCCAAAAAGTTTTTAATAAATTAAAGTAAAGTAAAAAATAGCCTAACAAATTTTATTACTTTTTAATTTAATTCTTAATGGGCACCTTAAATTAGATTTCCGTTTGTAATAAATTCAATAATGTAAAATAATACTTAAACATATAATATCAAAATTAATTTTCACATTTAAAATTAAAAAAAAGTTTTGTTTCAAGAAAAAATTTACCTAATTAATTAAGAAACACTTCTTTATATATTCTTTTCAATAATGGATTACGTTCAGAACAATGTAACAACGGCGATCACAAAGTCAGTCCCACTGAAAATAATCTACAAGAAACGAATCAAGTCGCGACAAAGAAGAAAAAAAAAACTAAGAGGTGCGGAAACGAACATGCGAGATCACGATATATGTTCTCAAAATTGATTCTGATTCTACCGCTCAACAATCAAGGCCGTTTCAATATAACGATACGAACATCTCCTTCCCCAGCTCGAGTTGACATCGGAATGTAAGAGATCCTTGCGTGTCTTGTAACGCTATGTCGTATATCGCTATATCCTTCGTCTTCTTTACTCGACGGCTTAAATCAGATTTCTGATGCATCGCCTGGAACAAAAGTCGCTGTATCGGCCTGCCGATACAGGCGTTGAATCGATATGTCGCGATATATCGATTTATAGCCCAGTCCTAGCCAGGAGTAGGCTTTTTCTTTTAAAAGATATCTGAAATTCAAAATCTGTATCTAAGCTGATGTGAAGAAAAAAAATATTTGCAATCTTTTTTTGCAATTTTCGACTTTTCTTTTGGACTAACCATCCATCTAAGTTTATTTGTTTACATTTCTTAAGAAATAAAAACCTATTGAATGTTTGTTTCACTGATTTTTTGTTGTTGCTTACTTTAGTTTCTCCTATACTTCTCAATATACCAGTTTGGATCAGATCAACTATCTAAAAACAGAAGTAAATCAGACATTAACAATGAGAACTGTCTAAAGCTGAGGCATGTTTAACTTTTTCTCTTTGTTTGCTGTCTTATGAGGAAATTTTAGTGGCAAGAGAACATTTATGAAAATATATTCCTTTCTTATTTTTGATATTTTTTGGCAGTTTATTTTAATCTATAACTTTGTGTTTTGTAGGTGCTGTTCTACAATATTTAGCGATTTTATTATTTATGCTCTACCAACAGAAATTTTTTTTGTTGGTTATGTTCCTTTGAAATTTTGTTAAGTTAACAGTTTTAAAAGTTATGATCTAAGCAGACTTAAGCTTTTGAAAATTTTTTAAAAATTCTTGGCCTATGTTTTTAAATAAATTCTCTCTATATATGTGTTTATATAGCTCTATATAATTAAATTTTATATTAAACTCTCATCACTGAAAAATTTGCTATTATGACAATTCATAATAGCAAGTAGAATTGTTGTCGCAAGCATATATACATATTTAATATTAAAATAGCCAATAATTAGATAATTCAAGTTTTTTTAATTAGACTTTTAATTTTCTTTCTCTTTGACATTCTAAATTTCAATTACCTTTGAAACTAAAATTACTTAGCTATGACAAGTTTCTATAATGTAACAAATTTATATTATATATTTTGATAACACTGAATGTTGATTTTAATAATAAGTTTTCATGATGGGAAATAATGGTGTTATCAGAAATGAATTTTTGGAGATTTTTTTCAATCCTCTATTAATTTTGAGGAGTAAAATTCAAAATAGTGTACTACTTTAAAAGCGATATTACGCTTTTAAATTATTGCATTTTAAGTACGCAGTATGCTCTTCATATTGATTTGGAAAGAGAACGTATTAATTATGCAAAGTAAATATAATAACTAAAATCATTGAATGAATAGTCAAAATCTTTATTTAGCATTATTTTAAATTTTTTTTTTTGCACAATAGAATAATTAGAGCAAAGTCTCTTAAAAAAAGACACGAGCGAAAAATAATAATAAAAAAAAATTTATGACGAAGATTTTAATTTCGGGTAAAATTTTTTAAAGCCGGAAACTCGAATAAGATGTTTGAAATCTGCGACTAGATGCGTATTGGCCAGATCTGAGTGAAGTCATCAACTGTAGGCTCATTCATTTGAAGTATGCAATAGGATTCCTAAAAACAACAGAAGAATCTCTTCTATAAGGAGGAAGATATCCTGGCTGGCCGGCCATGTGGCAAATGCTTTTCTTGCGCATGGGAGTGAAAAAAAAAAAAATGCTGGAGATTTTTTGGTTCTCATTTGAGAATAATGAAAAATAAAGAGTAATGAAGTAAAAAGTTTTTTTTTTTCTGCAGAAATTTTCGTTCTATTTTTATGCAATTATTACTATTGATTTACACATGGTCTTTAAAATCAAATATTTTTAATACTGTATTATTTATTACAACAACTGAATCTCAAAATGAAAACACGCATTTAGTAACCTCTTTTTGATGAGTCCGATTTGCGTGATTTTGCTGTCTATCTTTTTTGGTAGCTACTACAACGGATCTCAAGTTTTTTTATTTTTTTACTGTTATGATGATTTACAAAAAAAAACTAGTTAGTGTCTTATCCCCCTACATAAATGCAAAAATATCGATATATTATCAGAATGAAAAAAAAATTACATATTCGATTAAAAAAGTTTTCTTTTTCTTTGAAGTTGATGCTTCTGTTACTTTAAATTAGTAACATGTATGTTTGTTATTTTCAAAGCTATCTTGCAGAAAAATATTAGTATTAAAGAGGTACATCGCAGAAAGCCCGAAAAAATTCTACCACAGGGTTGGCCGGCGATCGTCCACGCATTTGATTTTTAAACATATGGCGTTAAGCTGGTAAGCAGGCAATAAAATAAAAGATGCCCATTTAATTAAAATGTCTCTTTCAATTTGCCTTTTTAAAAAAAAATTTAATATTGCTCATTTATGTAGCAGATAGATTTCTCCTTAAAAAAACAATTGTTAAAATAGCAGAATACTAATAGTTTTTAAATCATTCAATTGCTGTCTGTACAGAAATGTGATATAACAGATAATTGATGTTTTCGTTTCAGATTATAAATCAACTCGCCATGAAGATGCATTTCAAGAGCTGAATAAAAAATCTTCTTCTTTGAAAAGAATATTAAGTCGCATACCAGATGAAATTAATGATCGAAAGACATTTTTAGAAACAATAAAGTAAGTATAATTCATTTATCTGAAAATGTTTATATTTTTATAGTTATTTAAATACAAATAATTATTTTGTAAATTAAAATATTTAAATTTTTTTTTCTGTTGTATTGAGTTTACAAACCACAAATACACAAACTACATGGAATTTTTATTTTAATAATTTATCACTTACAAATAATCTCTTAATTTCTTAGTTGGGGTTAGTCAGGTGAAAAAATCCTCCTCTTATTACGGCGTTATCTTGCTGAAATTCATCCCCCACATAGCAAGTGAGAGGTAACTGCTTTAACCAGTTATGAATAGGAAAATTTTGTTGGAATTGGTATGTCAAGTTTTTTGGAGGGAACGGTAGCAGGGTTGTAGAATGCGTCGTAATTTGCACATATTTTGGCATATTTTATTAGTAATGTCTAACACGTTATGAGAAAAAGTTATAACTTTTTTTAGCTGATTTCTGTAAATTTGTACTGAGCCAGAAAAAGATAAATCTCTAATTCGGTTGGTAGATTTAGGTTTAGATTAGACGTAGGATTTGTTTTGGGAATGTGGATGACTTTGTGACCCAACTGGTCGAGCATGCACCAGTCACCATTTACCGCACAGGGAATCTGCGGCTGATGGGGATCAAACTTAGGACCACTTGGACATGGGTCCAATGCCCTACCAACCCAGACTATCCCAGCCCTGCAGGAGATTCTTGAAGAAATGACAAGTTCGAAAGCAGTCATTGAATATAAGGGGAAGAGAATTACTGGCACAAATGCTGATCCAGCGCTGCAATGAGAGTAGTTTTTTGATCGGTACCTAAGCTGTACCGGCCACAAGCAAAGGGTTAGTTTTTCCTGCTATTATATTTCTTTGAAGAGTACAATTTACTAAGGTATGGAAGGATAAAAATTGTAATTTTATTTAGTATTATTTTAGTTTATTATTGATTAGACTTTTTCTTCTGTTGCCACAAATATTTTACATGATTGAATTATCACACAATAATTTTTTTTTACTTCATGCTTTTGTATTTCTCTCTTAAAAAATTTATGAAGCACTTATCAGGAAAAAAGTTTGTGTTTGAAAATATAAATTTGACAAAAGTTTAGTAAAGGAACTTATATTTTATTAATTATATTTTCTTTGCTTTTATCAGGTATAAAAAATTTTAAACTTTATTCCATCTAAAAAACTTTTATCTGTGGTCTAATTATTTTTTAAAATTATTTTCAAGTAAATTTACCTTTTTCATGCAGAAAGACACAACTCAGAGGGACACGGAAGATCTTTGTTTTGTTGTTCATTTCTTATCCTCAGAACATCATATAATTTGTATTTTTATTTGGAGTTTGTTTCAGTTCAATCTTATTTTGTTGCAAAACTCATTTAGCTGTTAAGCCTAAACCAAGCAACCAATTTCCATTAATTTTGTAAGGCTTAAAAGGAATCAGTCCTAAGTGATGAAACCATCATAAAATATTGAATTACTGCCCTCTTCAGACTTATAGGATTTTTTAATATGGCAGACATAATAGCTTTTAAAATTGGTAATGAAGTGATTTATAATGCACTCACTTTATTTGTCTTTTCCATAATTATTTTTTAAATGACATTATTAGTGTTTTGTTAACAGATACTTTTTTATTTTTTCTTGTAGAGAAATTGCAAGTGCCATAAAAAAACTACTTGATGCTGTTAATGAAGTTTCGGGATATATTCCATCACAGACTGGAAAACAAGTAATTTACCTGTTTTTTTTTTTAAAAAAACTTTTTATTTGGTAATATTTTTCTACATGTCTTAATATTCGTGGGTAATTTTAGGTTATTAATGCAATCCTGATGTTTTGTTGAAAGTTCTAAGAGTTAGTATTTGGCATATTTAAAAGTTTCCTTCCACCATTAGTGCATTCTAGATGACTTCAAATTTTTTTTTTTTTTTTTTTTTTTTTTTTTTTTTTTTTTTTTTTTTTTTTTGTAGAGAAACAAGACAGCTTGAATTTTACATGCTTAACTTAGTTTATTTATTTTATGTGCTGAAATCAAAATAAAGTATAACAGATTCTCCATTGTTCAACTTTTCAATAAACCCATTTTTCCTGTATGAAAAGAAAAAAAAGAAATCAGTGTACTTAAATAGCAATGACCAATAAAATACACAACCCATGAAAAAATAATTGCATGTACCTTGCAAAGCCCCTTAACAATAAATAACTCTGGTTCACTAAATTTGGATGCGATCCATACAATTGTTTACTGCCTAACATAAGTTTAATTCAGAAAGGGCCAAAAAATGCTTAAGAACGTAATGTCATGTCACAGATTACACTCATAAGATAAAAAATCCATTATAGGAGGTAGTTGTGTATTAGAAAGCTGTGTGGGTCATTGAGCATTTTTCATTTAAATATATTGCATTTAAATTTAAAAGTTGCTTCTATTTATTCATTAAATAGCATGCTTTTGAAATTAATTCAAATTTTCTATAGTGCAGTTTAGGTTCAGTCTCGATTACTTAATTATGGAAACTCTATTATAATTGAATATTTAGAAATACTTAATAGCCTAGCTACATATGCTCTAAGTGGATTGGCTGTTTATTGATTTACAAAACAGTGATTTGAAAAATGCAATATCCATATTGTAATTCTGAGTTTGGTGACATATTATTTAGGAAATGATGTGAAAGTTTCTTTTTGTCTCAGTTTTAGTACTTTTCAGTAAAATGCGGCTTTGGTCATATAATGTTTAATGCTAAAAGGGAGAAAATGAGAACAATATTAAAAGGACTATAACTTAAAAAAGTGTGAAAAAAGAACCCAACTATTATTTTACACTAACTAATAGGTCATGTAAACTATAAGTTAACATAAACAATATAGTTTATGGGGAAACTTTAGATATAAATTTATATTACAAATATCTCAAAAAGTGGTACTCAGTTTTATAAACTTTTTTGTTTGATTTAGTGGACAATGAGTAGTTGACTTATTTTAGTATTGAAATTTTTTTCATTAAACCTTATAGTTTTGATTTTATGTTATTAATAATATTAATTCTTTAAATAAAAAAACCCCCACTCTTTATAAGATTTTAGTAAAATAAAATATAAAATATTAAGTAAAATTTCATCACAATCTCTCCATTATTTACTGAGACTTTTATTGCAGAGAAATCAAAATATTAAGTGGAAATTGGTATTCAAGCCAAAAAAAAAAAAAAAAAAAAAAAAAAAAAAAAAAAAAAAAAAAAAAAAAAAAAAAAAAAAAAAAAAAAAAAATNAAAGAAAGGTTTGCCTATATTTTTCTGAAAATAAATCACTTCAACTTTCTCAAAATTTTTATTATATGGCAAGTTTTTTGTTTTAAATACTTGATTTTTTTCTTAAAATTTCAGCTTATTTTTATATGCAGCAACCTTCCATATTTTTCATGATTTTTAAACACTTTAATTTTTTTCTTATTTTTATATCTTTTAAAGTTTTAGCTTAAAAACACTTTTCTTTTTGTAAAATTTCAAAAATAATAGAATGCTGTTTAACAGCTTAAAAAGGCAAAAAAATTTGGACTTGGAATCTTATCATTAAATTGTCGTAAAATTTTTTGACGGAATTCTAATCCCTAAACTGTTATTAATACAATTAATTTATGCTAAGTGTTTATTATATTTAAAATTATTTCTTTTTTTTGTGTCGTTTAACTTAAAATATATTAATTTTTACAATTTTATTCACAAATAATACATTGTTATAGTTTTATATTTGAAAACAAAAGGAGATAGTTTTATTTGAATTATAATTGCGGCATTGTGTTCATATTATTAATTTTTGTTTTATTCAAACAGGATACATTTTTCTAGTTTTATATTTAAATGCAAAAGCAAATAGTATAATATAACAATGGACAAATCAAGTATATATTTTTAAATATATTAAATTTGTCAATGATTTGTACAATTTGAAATATTATTAATTCAGATGCATTATTTAGAGTAAGAAAGATTTGTTTTTTAATTAATGTACCACATTTTATAGGCTTTGGATCAGAGGAAGAGAGAATTTGTCAAATATTCAAAACGCTTCAGTAATACATTGAAAGATTTCTTTAGAGAAGGACAGTAAGTTTGATTTATTTTTCCTGCTATGTAAATTTTTAATGCTATGTTTTTTTTAATTAACTGTTATGTGAGGGGCCATTCCAATATTACATTAGTATGTTTTGGGTGATTTTTGATTCACCTTGTCAAAGATTTAAGCAAAACAACAAAACTCTTCCCGTGGTTACTTAAACAGGGTTCGTAGTGTTTTTAAAAAGTGCTTATTTTTGATTTTTAAAAGCCCTTAAAGGTGTTTTTTTCATTGGGTGTTTTTAAAAAGCGCTCAATTTTCCCTTTTCGAAAATGAGATTTTTCCTTTACTATGTTGATTTTTGCTTCTAATTATGCAAAAAGACACAGTTCACATTGTTCTATACAACGTTTTCACAATTAATTCAACCCCAATCTATTTTGTCGCATTGTCAGTCCGTAGCGTATGAAAACTCCATCCGTTTCACACGACTCAAAATTTCATGATTTTTGACAATTGTCAAAAACAATGCATAAGGTTTTTTTTCCCCTTTGACATGAATGTTAAAACAAGATAAAACCGTCAAATGTCAAAAACTTTCCAACCCTGCCTAATTATGATATTTTTTTAAAGTGCTTGAAAATATTTTTTGAGTGCTTGAAAAGTGCTTATTTTTTGTTGAATAATTTGGGTATGCACCCTGTTAAAAAGTTGCAATACTTCCCCTTGTTTTTTGCTCTAATTTATACTTTTACTGTAATAATCTAACACTGTAATAATAATAAAAAATTTAAGTGTCAATTAATTTTATAAAATTTAAGTGGAATATTTAAAAGAAATCTTTTGTCTTTCCTCTTGTGGTTATAATTCTTGATCTCTGAAACTTTTCAAAGAAATTTTTTTCTAACTTTTTCTTACTCCAAACTTTTACTTTTATTTAATTTTTTTTTTTACCAAATGTAATTTTTTCCTTCTTTTGCATTTTTTAAAAAAAATATGACAATATGAACACATAAATATTGCTCATACCCTTCCTTCAGCTTTTCAACAAAGATAAGCAAATCTCAAATCCTTTCTGTCTGTTAGGTGCTTTATGTAATGTTTGCAATTTTTTATGAGTTTATTAACGTTTTTTAATGTTCTTTTCTTTCCGTCTTAGATCACAGGCTGTTTTTCTCAGTGCCATTTGTTTAATTCATCAAACCAACCTGATCATGATCACTGTCAAGCATAAGTGTGATTGACTTTCATTGTGCTAGCTTTAATTCTTCCTTCATTAAGTATATTTAGAAAGTTTTTCATTTTATCTCACACTTATTTGTGAGGCTCTCATTTGTATAAAGGAATATTTTAAATCTTTTATGGATACTAGTTTCTTAATTTTTCTTACCTATGACTGGTTAAATAATATATAGGTAAAAGATTTAACTATTATTATAATGTTATACAAGTCAGAATGTTTGGTGTAATATAAGTCTCTGTTGTTTCATTATAAAATATTTATAGAGTTCTGTTACTTTTATTGGTGCTTTGAAAAGCCCCTGTGTATAACATTTTATTTGTAAAAACTAACGTTAAAATAATTATATTTTGATTTTTGAAAACAATGTATAACAATTAACGTCCAAGGTTTCTGTAAAGGTTTTTCTATCAATTATTAAAATTTCTTGTGCCATAAAGATAAAACAAGTGTTTATTGCTCTCCATACTAATTATAAAATGTTTTAAATCAATTTCTAATTTTTAGTGTAGTTTTGTCCAATAGATTAATAATGCATGGAAAACTTTTTTTTAAACGAGTTTACATAAAATTATAAATCTGAATAATGATTTATATTTTATTATCGTATATAATGTTAATAAAGTTAGCAATAGATAATAAAAATAGTTTTATTGGTAGAGAAACAGGTGGTTTTTATTCCTTATAATAAAAACTTTAGTTTAATTTAATATTCTCTTATGGTTCTAAATCTTATTATTTTGATTTGCTTTTTAACCTCTATTTATTAGGATTGCAACATAACATTAAAATTTTGGCCAGATTTATAAGAAGTATGTTTTAAGCAAATAAAAAACATTAGCTGGAAAAGGTTTTACACTCATAAATTAGATCAAAGAGAAAATCTAAAAATGCTTGATAAAAAAATATTGTTTTTGCGTCTTTAACAGAACTGCGTAAGTTTTGTGAGATGCTGCTAGAATCTTGACTATATCATACTAATAAAATAGCTTATACAGCGATTTCCTAATATTTTCTATTGGTGACTTTTTTTTTAATTTTTTAGTTGATTGTTCAATGCATTCTAAATTAGTTCTAGTAAGAACAATTTGCAAGTTAGTTACAAATGTTTTTCCTTTAAATGTTTTTGCATGCCCTGTTGGGGTAGTTAGGGCAAACTTGGGACCATTGACTTAACATATTCTTCCAGAACATATTGCATAATTGGTTAAAAGGTGATCTTTTCTCTCAATGTTATTAAAGGCACCAAAAATGTTTCTCTTGCCCAAGAATTTGTTTTTTATTTTAGGGAGAGTGGAAATTTTAAACTTCTAATCAAGCTGAAATGTACCTTTGTGTTAAAATTTTCATATGCATTAGAATTATTTTTTGACATTCGTTATACATGATTAACATCAAGAGCAGTATCTTTTTCTGCTGATATTAAGAGCGGAAATGGGTATCCATCTTGTCTACTAAATTATAATCATTAATGTATTTATTTTTGGCAGAATTTTTTTTAAAATGATTTCTTAAGAAAAATACTAATTTACATTAAGCTATAACTAATTTTGTAATTAGTTTCTTCCTAATTTTTAAATTTATGATGATTAAATAAACTATGACATATAATTTTCATTGTATTATTTTAAAATGGTATCTCTAAAGTAATGATAGAGAAAACTGGTTGATTCAAACTATTTTTTTGAAAAAATATTTTGTTTATTATTCACTGTGATGAATTTTTATTTTACCTAACATATTGAATGTATCCAAATCATTAAAACTTCATCACTTAATATTGTTTAATTTAACATATGTCAGTATGTTCCAAATAAAATGTTTATGCATAGACATTTGTACAAATTATATATATAATTTTTTATTTAACTGATACTGGTTTGATGGTAAATACTTTGGCAATTTCTTTTTTATAGTAAACTGTTGTGTATTTACTATATCAAAAATATATTAACAAATTTTGAATTATTTGAAAATGTCTATTGCTGTCCATTTAAATAAATTATTTAAAGGTATATATTAAGTTTTGCATCTTTGTATATAAAGAAGCTAAAGCATATTTTGTTATTTGATTCCAGTATTTGCTAAAGTATGTACAAGGTGCTGGATATTTTACTGTAATGTGTTTTATGGGATTACCTGTGATAATAAATCATAATTTTAGAATTGCCGTTTTTCATTTCAAGTATTCAGTATAAGCATCATTCACGTAATTTTAAAAACAGTCCACATATATTTAACCTTAAATAACTGATGAAGGAGCCATAAACAGCAATATTTAATAGGTTTCGTGACATAATTATAAATTAATATTATTTAGTTATAAAATAAAAAATTGTACTCTCAAAAATAATGCAAAACTTTTTTTTTTGAGGCCTCAATGAATTCACTTTTTGTGTCATTAATAAAAAATTTCCTTAGTTTAATAAGAACAATATCTGTTTTAAAAATTAAAAGACAAGTAGAACAAATTGTTAAGAACCATAAGTTATGAGTAGAGTATTTTCTAAGCAAAAAAAACAAAAAACAAATCAGTATTGTTATTATAAATGTAAATAAATTAGAATTTTTTTTTCTGTGTATAAACTAGTACCCTCTTTAATTTTAAAATTAATCATTTTGCTAACTGTTGGTTAAAAAAATTCAAAAGAGCAAAAGCATTATATTATATTTTGGAGTTTTATAGCTATAATCTTTTTTTATTCATGGTAATAACTACATTATTAATTTTTTCAGTTGTGTATTTTTATATATTTTTTTAGCTAGAAGTTGGGAATATTGACGGCTGTGCAGTTCTAAAATAAGCGGTAGTCTATTTGCTCAATATTGGTTAATGTAAAACAAGTATTTTTCAAAAAAATAAAATGAAATTTTTTTTTTTAATGTATAAAGCTTCAACATTTTAATATGGAAAAAAAAATTATAAGCACCAGAAAGTACATATAGGCGTAGGGAAATTGGAGTTATGCTTTAGTACTTTCTTTTTCTCAAATAGTAATATCTATTTTGAAGTACCATCATAAACTCTGCTGAATTCTGTTTTATGAATTTTTATTCCAATGGTGGGGAACAAAGAAAGAAAAATAAACATCTAAACACAAAGTAGAAGAAAGACAAGTCCTTGTTCCAGAAGCTCTCTCACATGCTAATATCTTGTAGTCTTGTGACAGTTAAGTCTGAGGAGTGTTTTGCGGCAATGGAGGTGCTTTTGATTCATAGGTTATTTTGAGTTAAATAGGACACAGTGAGGGTGATCGTATATCGGTAAATGATATATGGTATAAGTGTTCTCCCAGCCAGTCAGAAAAGGGCTAGTGCAATTCTGACTGGCAGCACTGCAAGCTAACAACTAAACTTAATATATCAAAGTTTTTCGTCATTTTTTTTAAGAATCAAAATAAGAATATTGTGGTTTTTATTGAAATATATTTTATACAGATGATTGCTTTAAATGCTCGACTAACTACTTTACAGAATATTTTTTCTGTGATGTGCATGCCAAACTTATTGGTTAAATGACTTTGAAAATTGGGTGGGGTTAAATTACTAGAAGGGGAAAATAAACGATTTTAATAAAAATCGAATCTTTTTAATGTGTGAAAGAACACACAATAAGATATATTAATCAAAATCTTATTTCATATTTTAGATTCATTTTTCAAGTAAATTCAAAAGTAATTATTCTATGGTAAAAATTATTTAATATCCTAAAACTTCATTGTAAAATTTGTTATTTATAAAATCATAGTTAATTTTCACTAAATTTCCAGTTAAAAAATCTAATTTTATAATCAAAATATTTGCAAGTTTTTAATTTTTAGTAAATAAATTACAGCTTTGAAGTTGCAAGCATGCTGTTTACTATATAAAAAAAAGTAAATGCTCAAATTAAATTATACACTGTTTTGTGCATAGAGTAACATTACATTAGAAGTTTGAAAATGCAAAACAGATATTTAAAGGTGTCAACAATTTCACTACAACTAAAATAATTAAACTTATGGAAATATTTATTGATGAAAATTAATGTAATAACTAAGTAAACAGTAGACATTTTAAAGGAAATTTAAAATAATTTATTAAGAGTATGTAGGGAGAATGGTGCCAATATACTTCAGAAATTAAAATCTGTATAAGAGTCTAATTCTTACAGGATAAAGTGACAAGGATTAATATTTTATCTTATTTCAGTCTTCGTTATTGGAAGTGGAATAAATCCATTTGGAGCTATAAAGTCGTTTAATTCTTATGATCTTAATAATCATTGTTTGAATTTTCATGTTTTATCAAATTATGTGTAAAATAAGTTGATCAACATTCACAATAATTTAAATTTATTGAAACACTAACTTAAAAGCCTCAGATTTATTTAACCATAGATATAGAAGTATGTGCAATTAAAGTGCTAGAAAAATGGAAGAAAAAGTCAAAAATTTATTCAAGACATGCTTGATTACAAGGTGTTATAAAACTATAATTTTAATAGTAATTTAAAATATTTCATATTTAATAATCCCTACCCTTTTTCACATTTGGAAAAATTAACATAAAATTAGAGTTTGAATATAATACATATATTTATATACTGATATCTAAAAAGCTTTATCATTTAGAATTTTTTAAAATAAATTGCAATTGTAAAATAAATGTAAATGAGGCAGTTTTGTAAATTCCTTTTCAATTTGAAACAGGCTTAATGACTTGTTGGCAAATTAGTAGATGGTGCAATAAGTTGAAAGCAAACTTAAATGCTTTTTTTCTAAGAAAAATGTAAGAAATGTTTTTTTTTTTTTTTTTACAAGAACTCGGTGTACATCAATTTGTAGTGGAAAAATATAAAATTTTTTTTTTTAAACACAATTAAAACCCTCTACAAATTTGTTTTGACTAGATTTATTTAATTTTTTTTTTTTTTTTAAGATTTAAAATAGAGGAAAATATCAGATCTTGGGAAAGGAAATTTTTAAAATGGGAGAAAATAGAGTAACCATCTTTTACATGCACTTTAAAATTGTATAAAGTTAGTAAAAATCAAAATTTTAAATAAGTTCAGAAGTTGAAAATGATGTACATTAAATTTTTACAAAATTCAGACCAAAAATAAGTAATCACTTTTAACGAATATGAAACAATATGTATACTGAGATTGATGACAAACAAGTTTTTTTAGAAAATTTTTTATTATTATACTTGCAAGGTGCTCCAAGGAACACTATAGATAGTAGCTCAGATTTTATACTCAACAGGAATATGGTGCAAGCGTGACTTTAAAAGTCAGAGTCGAAAATACAGAGTTATATTTAACGACCAACTTTACCAAGTCGAGTATCAGTCTTGGGATTAGCTGTAACATTCTGAACACTTACAATAATTTCATTTATTTTGGTTTGCAATTCTCTAAGATCATGTACAAAACATAATCTCAATATTTTTGCAGCCTTGTTAAGAACTGGATCACTGCTTTCAAACTCTAATGAACTGTCCAATACAGAGGTAGATTTTCCACTTTTTTTGCTTTGTCTAGATTCAAGTGCTGTTTTCGAGTAAGAACTTTTAATGACAGAACAAACAGCACTTAAAGTTTCTAGATGATCAGGATGCTGAGCAATGTTTAGGGTGTTTGCGAGAGATTTCACTAAACCTTTGAATTCAGCACTTTCAAAATCTAGATTATCTAAAGGATTCTTTGCACTAATCTAAAATAACAATGAGAACAATTAATAAAACAGAACAAATAAAAATTAAACTTGTACAGAATTTGAAAATGATCCAAATTATAAGAACAATGAGTTTTATATTTCATTGAGGTAATTTACACGATTTTTAGCATATTACACTACTTTCTTTTCAGATTACAACATGTATTGTGAACACAGTGAATCTAGTGTTACAATGAATCAGCAGTTGCAATAGCAGAGTTGTCACCTGAAACTGATTAAACCTAACTTAAACCCCCAAAATTTGGTGTCTTTTTTGTCACAGATATCGACAAAGAAATCTTCTCACACTTAGCATAAATTAAATAGCTTTTTTTGGAGATATTTCTGTATCGTGATTTTTCACACCAACTACAATCGCCAAGTACAGGGATGAGAGTAGTCAGAGAGTAAAAAAGAGGAAATCCNTATGATTGCCCAGGGGTTCTACCTTTTGAGTTAGTCCCTTTCTGTGATGTTTTTTCTTAGTTTCTTGTGGGCTGCTTCCAGAAGTTACCAATTATTCTGCCACAGATCATGATCCGGAAATATCCGTTTATTTGGAAGATTTTTGTATTATGATCTGTAGCAGAAAAAAATCCAATTTTCCGGCAGCGGTTTGTGAGAAACTAAAAAAAAAAAAAACAACAAAAACAAACAGCAAGAAACTCCATGGGTGTAACTAGCACCATCCTCATGTAAACATTTACAAGTTTTATTAAAAAGATATGAAAGTTATAAATCCATTTGGCGTCATGGCAGTTGAGTTGTAGTTGGCGCAACAGATCACGATACGGAAATATTTTAAGCGCTATATTTCTGATGCTAAACTAAGCAAATAAACTCTCAATAGAAGACATTTTAATTTAGCAAATCTGCTATTGCATCAGCATTTCATAAAATACAAAGATATTTCAGAGTTTCTAAGCAAATATAAATTTCATTGCTACTATTATTACGTGAAAGTAGTCTGAACTATAGACCTTACCTGTGGGTTAGCAGATTTGACATCCGAATTTTTAGTGTTGATGCTTTTAAATTTATCTACATTATCCCCATATTCTAATCTTACAGCCAAACCTAAGAGCCAATCACAAATTTCTTCTTTTTCGGTAAAAGGGCATGCTAAATCTGCTAAATACACTTTGAATGCATCTTCCCATGCGGCATTCGTGATGTTACGAAGAGGTGATCTGTCTTCTATAGGATACTGACGTATAACCTGATCTTCTAACCAAACAACAAGACTTCGAAAATCATCATCAGAAAATACATTAAATTCATTGAATTGCTTGTATCCTAATGCTTCTAATTTTCGGCGATAAGCCATAATTAATTGTTTTTTTATTTTAATCAAAAAATTCTAAACAAATAAAAGAACATTTCGACTTCTGCTTCGCTGTCTGCGAAAAATGCGAAAAACGAAAATTAATGCAGTTGCCAATCCAATAAATTCATCCTTAGAAAAATGAATTATTCGGAAAATGATTTCAAAAACTTAACAAGTATATAAATTTTGAGATTTAAATAAATAAGGTTTTCAAGATTCAATTATTTGTAATACATTTTCAAGCTTAGCTACAAATTTTTTTTCTTCTAAATGTCAACAAATAGTTCAATTAACTGCAACCGGTGGTTTTAATTGTTTTCACTTTGCAAATTTCTTTTTTTTGTAAACAAAGAAGTGCGTTTGTCAAATATGATAAATTGAGTTTAATTTGAGTGGTAATTCCTATATTTCCTGTTAATTTTTTAAATATTTAATGCAACTGCAAGAAAAAGCTTTTCTGTTCTCGTTTTCTCTGATTTCCTTAGAAATGAAAATTAGTTATTCAACTTGCATTTCAATTTAAAGTGTATTATTTTTTAAATCTTATTAGTGTTTGTATTAGTTAAAATTTTTCTTATTAAAAACCATCTGATTCATTTTGAGTATTTAATACTTGATTTTTGTGAATATCTTTTTTGGATGTGATTTTAAATTTCTAAGTATTTTTTACCTCCATCTCTATCTTAGTCCCATACGACTGATAAAGTATTTTTAAAGTAAAAATACTTTATCAGTCGTATTTTTTGGTTGCTTAATTGAAAGAAGTGCTTTAAATTCAATGTTAATCTTTCTTTCTGATGCTAATCATTTAGTGAAGCAAACGTAGATTTTCAATATTTTCTCATCAGTCTTTCAGAACAATATTTAATCATGCATGCAATTTTCTGCATTCTTTCACTTTCGGATTATTATTATTATTTTTTTTTTCAGTGTCAGAATTTTTATTTTTTTGTATTTCAGGAGAAGTTTGAAGTTCTAAATGTTATTACCGGAAGCAAAAGTTGTTATTCTTGGTGCCCAAGGTAAGACTTATTTTGATTTTGTTAATTTTAAAATTTTAATTTAGGGCTATTATTGTTTTTCTTACCGAGTATTACGTTATTGCCTTGTACTTAAATACATTTACATTTTATAAGTGATGTTTAGGTATTAATAATTTTCAATACATTAATCTTAGTACTTGATTGATATTATTTGAATGATTGATTATTTTTACTAAGTTATTTATGGGGAAATTAGTTTACAACAAATATAAATGAACATGAAGTATATGATAAAAATGCATTGATTAGTTGACTCAACTTTTAGGCAGTTAGAGTCTTGGCAATTAGGACTATGTTTAACTGTTTTTATTTTGAACTTTTTAATGTCTTAAAAAATAAAGTTTATGAGTTAATGGTGGCTGTTTGTTTCTTTAAGACTAGAAAAAAATAATCAATATTCTTAGCTACTTACTTAGTCTGTTTTAAAGGTGATTATAATTACTATACTAATTATCACAGAACGAAAATTTGGAGTGATTCTGTTCTGACCATATGTGTTGGAATTCTCACCTTCTTACATATGTCTTTGGTATTTTTCTACAATAAAACAGTGCAATCCCTCCCATTTTGGTAAAGAAAAAAAGATAACTATGATTATATACATTTAGATACTAATTTGTAGTATAGACAGAAAATAATTATCAAGAGTTGGAAAAAAAAATGAGTTTCAAACCAATTTGTCCCTACCATGAAAATTTTCCCTACTATAACTGTTAGATTACAGCCTACTGTTACATTGAATTATCTTTATAAAGAAATATCTTTACTGCAATTATAATTGTTTTTTACATTGCAGGAGTGGGGAAGACAAGTTTTATAAATCGATATATTGGTCAAATATTTGAACAGCACACCTCACCTACTATTGGAGCTTCCTTTTTCTCTTGTACCACGTATGTTTTTTTTTAAAATCTTCTTTTGTGTTAAAATTACTATTTAAGTATTATACTTTACTAAATAAAGATAACTTATTAACCCCTTATTCTATCATTTGTCTATTTCCGTAGAAGATATAAAAACTTCTTTACTAATTTAAACACAAACTTTATTTTCTATAGAATTTTGTGTTATCATTTGATGTATCATTAAACTTACCTACTATGTGTATGGAACAAATCAATATTAGTGCTTTAAAATATTTGCTAAATAAAAAATACTTAAAAACACAAAAATATGCACTTAATTATTTATTATTTATAGAAAAAAACTTAAATTATCAAAAGCTAGAAACAAATGCCAGCAAATTCAGAGATTCTAAGTTAATGCAGTTTATATGGAGAATTGCATTTCATAGACCTTCTACTGTATTACTGTTATGTTGAAGGTCTGTGAGTTTATATTAGCTTTTATATTATGACTGTAATTTATGAAATACAGTTAAAAATTATACAGATGTTTTAATATATTTTTAAAATAGTAAAATAAGTTGGGAAATATTTGGTGTTTTTCAAATTTTATTGATGGCTTCTCTTGCCTTAAAAGTATGAATTAAATAGACTTTATTGTTAATTAATAAGTTTAAAAAATACCATTCCTTAATTCTTTTGACTAATTATATGATTATTGAAGATTTTTTATTTGTTAAACTTTTTGTCTACATTTCACAAAGGTTAAGATATAAGCAGAAATTAATAGATATCATTGCTGTACTTGTTCAAATCAAAAAAAATATTTTCGAACTCTTTTTTCCCCCCTCCTCAAGTGAATAGTTAACTAAAAAGGAAAAATAAAATAAATAAATGGTAAAATTTTATTGGGAGCTAAAATTTTATTCTTGCTTAGGAAAGTTTTTAGAAAAATTTGTCTGATCTGAAATTTACATTATATTTTGTAATAACTATTTGTTCAAGAACATAATATTTTGTTTTTATTTATTTATATTTTGCTATAAAACTAAACACAACAGCAATAAGAAACAACTAAAAAAAGGATAATTTATTAAACAGAGGGATTTCTTGTTTATTTTGTAGCAGTTTAAGAAGGTTAGTTTTGGAAAAAATGAACGGCAATTATAATACTTATAACATTGCTGTAATTAGCTGAATTAATTTGTATTTATCCAATTACTGATCTGTATTTTATTTACCAATCTTTTTTTAATTTTATTTTTATGCACGTTTTAAAAATAGTCACTCAATCACTTTTTTTTCTAAGTGAGGAAAATAATTCCAATAATTTTTTTTCTCTTTTACTGTTTAATTAAAAAATTTCTTAATAAATAAATTTCTTTTAGGAAAGTTGATGATAATGAAATAAAACTTCTGATATGGGACACTGCTGGCCAGGAAAGGTTTAGATCAATGGTAATATACATATATATAAATTTCATAATGTTTCATGATTTGTACTAGAATTGTAACAATGAAATATGAATATCTTGATAGAATTTTCCTACACCCTTTTCTCATTATTTAGAAAGTACATTGTAAAATATGAACTTCAAATAATAAAGCAATGAAGGTCAATGTAAAAGTATCAAATGTGATGATAAATGAATAAAAAAAAAATCTGTAAATTGCATTTCATTTTTGTTAATTTATGTTATTTTCCCAAAACTTTATCTGGAAGAAATATATATAATTTTCTCTCGGATTTCTACAGATTAAAAAAAATATATACTGAGACATGTATTTTATAAATATAGGTGTTAGTTACGAAAGCTATCACATTATTAAGACCAAAAAGAGAGATATTAACATAATATTCTACAATTTTGGTTATGCTTCTTCTTCTAAGACTTTATTTTTTCTTTCAAAAATTCATTTGCAATTAAAAGTTTTTTTTATTAGATAACATGCCATGGTTTTTGAAATAAAATGACCCATGTACTTGCTAAAGAGTAAAGCTTTTCATGATTTTCTTAAAATATGATATGCTTTATATTCTGCCATTAAAGAATTTGTTAGCAAAATATGTTTCTAAATTCTACATATAGACTTAAATTTGGTCATAGAATGCAACTAGACAAGTGCAAAACTCTCCCCATTCTAAAGCCGTAGATCATAATTTATTTGTGTATGTTTTGATCTATTTATTGATGTTTTATTCTGTTTTGATTTTTTGTGAGTCCAAATCTAATGACCAAGGTCTAAAATAGTTTGAAGTCATTTAATCCAGGTTAATAAAATGGCCAATTTTAAGCTATAAATTTTGCATATGATAAAATTTTGGGTCAAATGACTGATAAAAAATATTTTGGAATCATATGGCAGGTATTTTTTTCATGATAAAACAGAGATTTGACTTAGATAACTTTAATATTTTTAAATGCTCCATTTTCATTTGAATACTGGTTTTTAATGTTTTCCACACTTAAAAATAATGGAAAAAAGTAGTTGAATCGAAATAAATTGGTATACTTTTATCTAATTACTAGGTTATAAAGAAATTTGCTTTAGTGTCAACAAATCCTTGTCCTTAAGGCGGATAAAAAGTTATATCTGGCACTTAAGAATTTAATAAAATTTAACATTTAAGCAAACAGTTGTTGCATTTTCCTTTCAATAGCATGCTGACTCCTAAAAATTTGTACAACCTTTACAGACTTAAAAGTTTTGTATTTTTGCACAACACTTTTGCTTTAATATAGTTTTGATTACAAAAAATAAATTGGCAGTTTGAAGGAAATATATCTCAATGTAAATGTTTCGTAATATACTATTTTTAGATTTTTTTTTTATCTTATCTTTGTTTACAGGTTTGACAAATTTATCACTGTAAAATCTTGTTTTCAATTAATGTATTTAAATAAATATTCTTAAAATTTTAATTTCACTTTATTTTGCAATTTTGTTTTGTTGTTAAATTAGTTCACTGGTTTTTTTATTGTCATGTTTTTAATTTTTAATTTTTTGTTTTAGGCACCTATGTATTATCGAAATGCCAATGCTGCTATTTTAATGTTTGATTTGACCTGTTATGATAGTTATGAATCAATGAAAGAATGGGTGTCAGGTAACTATATTGTCTTTGTTTTATTGTTTTTTTAATAGGCTTAATTTTGTAGAAAATTCAGAACTGGCAATTCATGCTTCTGAGATTCATTAAAAACATGAATATTATTCCTAAACTATTGATTATGATTGAAGTTAAACTGAATATTTTTTATTTAACTAATAACAAAATTAATTATATGTTAAAATTGTGTTATTTTAATGATAGCTAACTCAAATATGATTTAAATTTTTTAGCATCCATTTTTAGTTATTATTAAATAAAAAATATTTCATTATGTAATTTATTTTTAAGTATGGTTTAGTAACCAATTCAGAACTGGCAAGTTAGCACAGATTTTATGCTTCAAATATTCATGCACTTAATTATTTATTATTTNATGTGAAGTATTAAATACTTTTTATATAAAAATTAAACCTTTTTTTTTATGTTTCAATAGTTTTATACACTGTACAACACACTGCGGGATAATTTAAATGAATTCAAGAGGTGGTAAGAAGTTTTTTTTTTGCTATTCACAACGTTGTAAATGATTGAGAAATACAGATTTTTTTGGTGTGATTTTGGAAATTTTTTGTTATTGAAATTCGTGACATTGAGCTTAGAGTGTTATGATCTGTTTGTTCAGATCTTCATAAAACTGAAAATTAAATATTGATTAGTAAAAGACATAGTTGATACATTTATGTCCTAGTATGAGCAAAATACTTTTATTCTAATTATCATTTAACTGAATAGTTTCAATTTATATTTATTGTTAAAAACTGTTTGTTTAATTTTTTATTGTAGAGTTGAACATGCGATTGGAGGATTCCATAATTCTTTGTGTGGTTGGCAATAAATGCGACATGAACAGTATTCGTCAAGTAGGATTTCGGGAGGCATCAGAGTATGCCATTTCAATCGGTGCTCTTTATCATGAAGCTTCAGCCTTGAATAGTGAAGGTAAATAGCTAAATACCTTATTTTTAAATATTGTGTAACTGATTAAAAGGCATAATTTAAGCTGTCCATGGGGTCTATACTTAGTCTTACACTGCATTAAAATCAAATGACATTTAATGCAATATATTCTCCATTATAATTTACAATTATTGTCAGAATAAATGATGTAAGGGTCCATAACCTACGGCCTACAGACTGTTGATGTGCAGCTCACAAGAGCTTCTGAACGCAATAAAAAATATCTTTAATTTGGTTTTTCGTTAATTAATTTATTTAATTCAAATTTATATTACTCTATAAAATGCATATTTTTTTGCAATTTCATTCTGTAAGCTTTTTGGTTAAAATTTATATCCCCTCCTAATATTTTTGTGTATATATTTATATATATTTGATAAATTATTGTACGAAGGGGAAAAAAATTAAAAAAAAAAATTATCAGTTTCTTTATTTTTAAATATATTCAAATAATTAAAAGTATTTAATTTTCTGAAAATATGTTATTTTTATTGATAAAAATATTTAGTGCTTAGAACACTAATGTTTATATAAAAATTATATTTGCCGCTAACATGTCTAAATATGCATGTGGCCCCTCGTTAATCTACCTGCTGTGCAAGTGGCACGTCTCTGAAAAAGGTTGTGCACCCCTAAAATAATGGAAAAGTTTTTTTTTTCTTTTTTGACAATATGTATGAAAATATGATATTTTTGAACTTAAAATTATTAATGTTACAAATTACCTAAGATAATTTTTATTTTACTAATTAATATGTCACAATTTGTTTCATGCTCTTATTTATTGAATTGTTCAAAAAAGTTCAAGAGAAAATATGAGTAAATTTTATCTTTTTTTTACTAGTGACTCAATAAATAGTTATTTAAATTTGAACTTAAATAAGAATAAATAATTTTTCTAAATATAGACTCATAGTGAATTAGTAACTTAACCACAATATATAAAAAGAAATATGATTTTTTTTATTAACACTAATTATTAGGAAAAAATTATAGATTATAATCCTATTTGCATTGTGAAGTAATCCAAAAGATTGTTGATAGTTAATTATGTGTANTAATGATTTTATTTTTTGCTCTTAACATCAAAAGTTATTGTTTTTCTTTGCTAATCAAAATTATTTAAATTTTTTATCAAATGTCAGTTAAATTTTCAAACCATAGACGTGGAAATCCGTTAGTTTCAAAAACAAACTAAACGGGTCTTTTTAAAATTAGTAGAGTACGTTTATACAGCAGGAACGCTAGAACAAGTTGATACTTATCAGGGGTCTGTATGGGCCAGATTTACTACCGTTTAAAGATACCTTCACAAATTCAATTTAAGGAAAAACGGTAGTTTTACGAAATACTTTTTCTTAAAATTTTATTTTTGTATCCTGTAAGAAACGATAAATCCATGTTTTTATGCTGATATTTTAATATAATTTTTAATTTTCACAACTTATGTCTGAAGTTTTCACAAAATAGGTACCTCTCAGAAAAACCTTGACAATCCCCTGCTTAAGGGAAAACAGAAAATGGGGGATCGGTGGATTTAGTTTAACTGTATCAAATCAGGGGTCTGTCCAGACCGAATTTACTACCGTTTAGCGGTACCTTCACAAATTCAACTTTAGGAAAAACGGTAGTTTCACAAATTTAATTTTATTAAAAACGGTAGTTTCACGAAATACTTTTTCTTAAGATTTTATTTTTGTATTCCTTAAGAAATGATAAATCCATATTCTTGTGTTGGATTTTTAAATATAATTTTTAATTTTTCACAAATTATGTCTAAATTTTCACAAAATAGGTACATCTCAGAAAAACAAAGACAGACTCCTGCAAATATTCACTAAGCAAAATTTTGTACTTTAGACAAAGTCATTCTTTTTGAAGTAATTTTTTGCATGTTCTAGGAGTGGAAACTGTTTTCTTGGACATTTCTCAGGAATTGGTAAAGCAATATGAAAAGAATTCCAATGCCATTTATCGTAAAGAACGGTTTCAAGATGGTAAAGTTATTCGGGTATCTTCTAAAACGCACAAAGCACTAGAAGTATCAGAGGAAGAGAGGTCTTTCTTATGCTGTTAATTCTTACAATTTAATATTTGTATGGAAACATTTACAATTGATTTTATCTGTTTTTTTTAAATCAAGGAGCTTGTACATTTTAAACAGATTCACTGAGCTTAGCAACTTTTGGTGCTGTGACATTAGCATGTTACAAAACTACTATTTTTCTTTTTAACTAGCTTATGGTAAGGGTATTAATGTAAATCTGATGTTTCAAATGTCTTGTTTTTTTCCCCAATTTTACAGTTCACAGTGATGTATATATCTATCAGTTTTTAGTTCCTTTTCTTATTAAGAAAAAAAAACATGCTCATTCTTCTGAAGTGTAAATGTTCATTTGTTTGCTCTTTTTTGTGTGGTTAATTTTTTGCTAGAATATTATAAACATCCTGGTTATATTCTGGTCTTTTACAAATGACATATTTCTGATAAAGTTCCTTCGTATACACTAGGGGCGTATAACCTTCCCCCTCAAATGGTTAATCTACAATCCCTCTTTCTAGCCCAAAAATAACTAGAGAGATTATAATTGTTTTAAAACAATTTTAATATATTTTTTTAAATGGCAATAAAAATTTTCACCATGAAGTGCTGAGGTAAGTTTTTTTAAAAATGCTTTCTAACTAAAATACTTAAAAAACATACATATTTTAAGAAATTTTTTTAAAATTAAAAGTAGTATTATTTCCTTCAGGAAAATGTTAAGCTGTTATGTATGTTTATTTCTAGTTCAAATTTTACCAAATTTCATTAAAACTTAATTTATTACGCCCTTTTAAAGCACAATTTTTTTTTTCCTGCGTCAACTATACTTAATATTTCAAAAAAAAAAAAAAAAAACTTAGCAAGAAAACACTTACAGCAGATTTTACTGCCCACAACTTTTCTATTAATTAATTATAAAGAAAAATAAATTAAAGAGTCGTTACATATTGGATAAATTTTATAATTTGATTTGCTAAACTATTGCAATTTTTTGTTAGCTTTTAAATTTTTAATCGTCATTTTCATGTTTTTTTTCTTAAGTTTATTTATTGTAAAGCTCTGTATATTTTATTTACTGTTAAGTATGGTTTTACTGCTATGATTGTGATTCTTTGGTATTTAAGCTGAGAATTTTTGCTTATTTTAACGTTCTTCTCTTGGCTTTCATTTTTTTAGTCATAAGTAGTAGTTAAATCAAGAAAACTATTAAAAGGCAACAAATTCAGTTATTGGTAATTTATTCACATTTACATAACTTTTCTTTTTGATTTAATGGAAAAAACCTTATTTCTAATTATTTATTGGAGTCTGGAACAGTTGTTCAAAACAATTGAATACATATTGCTCCCATATGAAGTTATGAGTGCAATGGACAATTATAATTTTTTGCAGTATTAAAATTGAAAAAAAATCTTCATTGATCAACACAGCTTCCTTCATTGAGATAAGATTATTGAATTAAATTATTATATGCACAATAATTTTCAAAGCAACTTACCTTTTAAAATGTCGATCCGTCTACATCTACTATTGGGTTTATTGCTTCATGTGATACTATTAAAATGAGTTAAACAAAAATAATAAGTTTAAATATTGCTTTTTAATCAATATTCTTGTTCAATTGAGAAATTAAAATATTTTATAAATTCTTTTTAAAAGTTCCACAAAACTAAAAGTATGATTTCATTTACAAAAAAAAAAATTTAAAAAAATTGCGTGGAATAAATTTTCAATTCGATTTGTATGTAAATTTTTTTTTTTTTTAACGGAACTTGGCATGCATGTTTAATTATTATGCCTTCTTATTTGTAATTGTGATAAGTATGTAGTTTTATGTATACATGTATGAATGTGTTACAAAAAAGGGAAATATTTTATAATGAATTTTTTAACTAAATAGATTTTATTTATCAGAGGAAAAAAATGTCTATGCTTATGGTGCTAACACCTTGTTTTTATCTAGTTATACAAATATAAAAAATATATATTTATGAATGCTCAAATTATATGATTAAAGTGATTTCCAGAAACTTGAATGCTATTTTATAAAGAACATTATTTATCTTGGATCAGTTTTAAATATTTGTATAGATTTACTTATCAAGCAAATAAAATTATATGATTGTTTTTGTGTAATATTTACGATTAAGTTTTCCTTTAGTTACTTTATTGCTTTGTTGTTGCTTATCTATGCATAGAATCAAAATTTCTTTACCATCTGAAATTAATTTTTCTGCCAAACATATTAATTACTTGGTAATTTTGGAACCTGGAATTAAAGCATTCCTAGAATTAAAATGAAATACAGTAGGGAACCGATTATCTGGGACCATCGCTATTCCGAATAACTGATTTTTCCGGTTTTCTGAATCGCTACAAAAAGCCGTTTTTTTTTATTGTTAAACTCAACTAAAAAAAGAAATATTTGGAAATAATCTTGAAAAAACAAAGTAATACACTAATGATTATTTCCAAAATGATGGTAAGGTAAACATCTTTCAAAAAAGAAAGAAAAATCCTAAAATCTTATGAGGAAAAAAAAATTAAAAAAAAAAAAAAAAAATGTTGGGAAAATTTATCGAATTTCGTTCCGGTTTACTGATTTCTGGATAACAGGTTCTGTACTGTATTTGATTTTTTTAAATATAGTATATTAATTTTTATTTTAGGTCAGAATGATGGATTTGTAATTGTTAGTGGTTTTTATGCAGTAAAATTGAAGAAATTCATCCATTTTAAATCACACGTAAACATCGTAGTTTAGTGCCTTTTGGGTAGAATTTTGATTCTATGTTACTATCTATATATGCCTGTATTTTTCTTGAATAGTATCAATTATACAAGTTGCATGCTACATGTGTAAGAGCTTCTTATATGACATTTTAAGACAGCATATAGTCATTTTATTATCTATTCATATCAAGCAGGTTATTAATATTTTAGTTGATATTGTGCATATTATAGACTAATTAATGGGACCATTTGTATTTTATCTGAACTGTGTTTTTTTAACGCTGTGAATAAAGCTATAAAGATATGTTAGTCACTCTCCTGTAATGCTTTAAAATTGCTTACAAACATAAAAAATATATATATTAGAAGAAAATAACACTTATACACATAAACTTTATATTAAAATACTGATAAACCTACCTGTTTTAGTTTAAGGGTTTGTAGATAATATGCAACTAAATAAAAATATATTTTTACTCATAAAATTGTTGCTATACTAAAATATAATTTGTGCTTAATGAACAGTTGACCCAAATTTGAGTTTACGGCTAGTAATGTTCAACTCCATAGCCTAAAATTTCCAGAAGACAACGGAAGTTCCGAATCAGTACCTCGAGTGGTACTAATTTGTTATGGGAACTTGGAGGACTTTGTGACTTTAACAGATTTAACGAGCACCAGTCATCATTTAATAAACTGCCATTCTTACAAACGAGTCCAACGCCCTACCAACTAGGCTATCCTGGCCCAACTCTATACTTTATTGCAAGTTAAGAAAAAGAGAATTGCAGTAGAGGATTTAAGTAATTATCTACGACTTCCCATACTTTTAATTCAATAGCAAAACGCACATGTTTCATTACTAAAATATGTGACACTAACATTCAATTTTTGTTACTATTTGTGAAAAATAATTTAGAACTTTTGAAAAAGAGCATATTTTTAAATTTAATAAAATCTGTGTTTTACAAGATATCTCTATCAAAAAAGAGAGTAACCATGTAATATTAATTTTGATAGACATGATTGGAACAGTAAAAATGGTGCATTTTTTACTGAATTGCAATAACAAATTGTTTGAAAGATAAATTTTTGCTTTTACTCTGGCTTTTTTTTTTCACTGGCAGAACATTGTTAGCAATGAGTATTTATTTTTTCTATTCTTTTATCAGTTTTTTTTAAGCAATCAAATAGTATTTTATTTGTTATGATTTTCATAACTAATTTTTTGGAAAAAATGGAGTATTAATAATTTTTTTTATTAGAAATCAATTTTACAAAAGTAATTGTATCTTGCTTGGATATGTAAACAAAAAAAAAAAAAAAAGTCCATAAGTTGACAAAATAAATGGCCCAAAAAATTTATTAAATATTCATTTCCCAAATTATACAACATTAGCATTTCTAGTTGAAAGTTTTTAATAACTAAATCGTGATTCTGAAGAGAAAACAGAGTGTTCTAATTTCACTGTGATAGAAAAATCATGAATGATTTTATAAAAGTTATGTGTAATATTAAAATATACTATTTGAAAAAATTAATATGTATTTTTTAAATTTTAATGCATTATATTAATGCTTGCACTATGAAGTAAAAAAAAAAAACTTTATTAATGTAAATTATTCTATCAGTTTCATAATTATTTTTAATATATGGCATGTTTTTCTCAAAATAAGTCCAGTATTTCTGAATCATAGGTAAAACACTAAGCTCCTAGTTTTGTGTCTTCGTGATATAGCGACTTCACGTTATAACGCCTGCTGTCATTTTAAAAGTCAAATATATTAATTTCATAAACTTTGATTATAATACAGTCCTCCCATTTTACAATTAAAAAAAGTTTTTACGTCCGATTTCAAACACAATATCATGCAGGGAAAGAGAATTATAGTATGTTAGCAATGCTGATATTTTTACTTGGGGAATTTAACATTGAATTGTTGTAAGTAAGCTCTTTATATAAGGATAATGGTCTTTTTTTAAACTAGCAACTGAGTATATTCTTTTGTAACTTTTCAAATAATAGGACATTTACATTAGTACATTACAAAATAAACAAAAAATGATTTACAATTAAAACCAAGTATGAAGTTGGAATTTGGTAAGAAACAGAACTTGCAGTTAGGAAGATGTGTAATGACTGGTAAAATAAATTACAGTTTTCGACTGCATGACTTGAAATTATTAATAGAGTTTTTCAATTTTTTAAAAAACTAGAACATATGTAATTAGCCTTTTCTTTTAGGTTAGGAGAATCTTTGAGTAAAAAATATATCTAAATGGCAATGTAATTTTGCAAAATAGTAATAAAAGGCAAACAAATATTTTATTTCAGAACTAAAGACATCTTTTGCTTATCAAAATTATTTTTGTTTGTTTGAAAAATTGCAAAACAATTTCTCTTTCACTATTCCGGTGATTGGCACTTTTTATATGGGTAGATGACTTTTGCTTTGCATTTAGAATAAATTTAAAGATGAAATCGAAAAGGTTGATATTTAAACAGCTTTTGGATCGTGAATTTTTTGCAGGTAGAATCTTTAAGCAACTAAATATTCTTAAGTTTAACAGAAGAGAACATGAGTCGAACTATGCAAGTTACATTAAATGAAGACCTGGGATTTTGCCCTTATCGCCAAAGAAAAGTTCGAAGTTTGACAACTGCACAAAAATTAAAAAGGTGTCAAAGATGCAAGAAATTGCTGAACCAGAAAGGTAACAAAAATTTTGACAAAACAATCTTTCCTGATGAGAAAATATTTTGCACAGAACAAAGTTATAATGCTAAAAATAATGTATATTCAGCAACCTTTGATAACGTAGCTGAAAGAGTAAGAATTCGGTAATGGTTTGGGCTGCAGTGTCAAATAATGGAAAATTTTCTGAAATTTATCAATAAAGGGGTAAAAATTAATGCTGAATATTACAAAAAGGAACTATTGGCTACATATTTATTGTTACATGCTAACAGATGGTATCACAAAAAGGATTGGATATTTCAACAAGATTCTGTACCGTCACACCGAGCCAAAACCATGTTTGGCTGCATGTCAATTATCCGTAATTTATTAAGCAAGAAGATTGGCCCCATCTTCACCAGATATGAATCCTAGACTATTGTGTTTGAGTGTATTCTAGTCTAAAGTTAATGCTAAGCAGCACAGAAAGTTGGATTTCCTTGGATCTTCTTTATTGTGGGAATGGGACAAATTACCGCTTAAAATGATTTGAGCTGCCATCAGACAATGGCATAAGAGTTTCTCTTTAGTAATCGATAAAGATGGTGGTCGATTTGAATAAAATTTTTTAAGGTAAACCTCCATTTATAGTGTTCATCATATTTATCATTTTCTATTTAATATCTATACAACAAAATGATTTGATATTTGTAACATTATTTCATAGCCACCCTGTAAATTATCACTAAGAAAAAGTTTTTGCACCCATCAATTTTATCTCGGCACTATTTATATTAGAGTTATATATTTCTTAAATTGTGATTTCCTATTTTTTTATTATTAGATATTTATTTAAGATGCAATGCTTGGAGTTTTCAAAAAGGATCTACTATAATATTTTATAAGTGATTGTTAACCAAACTTTCAGAAAACCACAAAACTAAATAATCTTTATTTTCAATCCAACAATCAATTTTCATCTGTACTTTGTATAACAAGCAAAAATAGTGCCAGCACTAACACACAATAAATAGCAATCTTTATAAATAATACCAATAAAATACCAAACAAATAAATGCCATATAAAAAAAAATTGATCAGTTTTCGGTTTGTTTCATTACACAATTTCCATAACAGATTTTAATTCTTCTTCTCCTTCTTTGATATCTGTTGGAAGCTGGTATGTAGTAGCATGCAGCATTATAAAAAAGAAGGAAGCTCCTAAAACAATTTTCTCGTCACTTTAATTTTAATAAATATTCAGCACATTTACAAATTTCACTAAATGACTATGTGTACAGTGGAAAATAAATAAAGTCAAAGAGAGTTGATATCAATAAATTAATAATCATAGCAATTAATTTATACAGGAGCCATTTGAAGATCAAAGGTATCCTCATCTTTAGGACTTTGTTCTATTGAATATAATGTTGCATGAAGCATGATAACGAAAAAGGAAGCTCCTGAAAAATATATTTTATTTTCTAAGACTAAGTTAATTGTTTTAGTTTACAATTTAAAACAATGAATATTATATTAAGATATAAGATAGACTTTCATATCCATTAATTATATTTTATATATAAGTTTAAGTTAATATTTTAAAACTCTATTTATAAAAGCTTAAAATAAACTTTCAGCCCACTTAATATGTAACACTTAATATAGTATTTTCACTTTTATTCTCATGCCCAAATGAAGGGCAACACTAGACGTAAATCCCATCTCTGGATCTATATTCCATTATATTTTAATCTCAGTCAATATTTTTTTTTTGTACTTCGATTTTTATAAAAAATATCTATCAGATACTTGGTTTGGTGGTCATCACATTTCCACAAGGAAATTCTTATTGAACAGCAAATTTTATTGGACGAGCAACAAATATAGTTAAGTTGTAATATTTATCAAAACATTTATTCAGATGTTAGTCTATCACACAAAAGAATTTTCTGTTTTCTTTTATTTAAAGTGAGAAGATTGCAGGAATTGAATATGAAGTAAGCAGTAATATTTCTGAATTATCATTAAATAAAATACAATTAAATATGCCCCACTTAAGTAAGACACTTATATATATATATATATATAAAAAGGAATTCCTATTTATCTGTTACAACAGCATCTTTCCTAATATAATTACTTACAGAATTTTTTTTCCCTTATATATAAATACATTTGCATGGATTTTAAATCTAATTACCAGTTGTAACCTGGTTAAATTAATTTTTTGTGCATTTTTAAAAAAATGCAATTTAAAAAAAAAGAATCAACTGTTGTTAGTCTTTTACATTGCATTTGCACCTCTGTTCATTCTTACATGTCCAAAGAAGTTAGCGCCTTCAAAATTTGCCGTTCCCGTTAATTTATTTACATAACAATTATGACACACATTAATTTTTTAAAAAAAATAAACATTAAGTTTTTATAATTGTGCCACATTTGGCATACTTTTAGATCACTGCCTTCTTTATTAAGTTTGTAAAAGTATTCTCAGGTCTCACAAGAGGGTTAAATTACTAGGCTTTGATGACTTATTGATTGCGTTTCTATAACTTAAGATTAAATATCAAAATTTTGAGAGATTAAATTAAACATTTAAAAATAAAAAACAGACATTTATTTAAGAAAACAGCAAATCATTTAACTATACAATACCTAAAATCCAGAAGACTACTTGACCAGCACCAGCAAGGTAAAACAATGGGAAGGATATGAGTGATACTAAAGCATACTGATGAGCAAGTGTCATCTTTTGCCCTGCAAGATCAAGATGAGTATTATGTTCTAGAAAAATATATGCTTTTAGGTAGCCAGAATAAGAAAACACTTTTAACTGTACATAACTAAAACATAAAAGTGACTTTCATTGCAAGAGAAATTTGTGGTAACAAGTTCAAACTATCCATTTTAAGATCTTATTATATTAAGATGTCAGATTAGACATGATAAAGTGGTTACAGAGCCTACAAAGGTACAAGCACTTGGTTACCTAAAAATCCCATCTCTCGGGGCATAAGTTTCTCGAATGTAATGCTTTTATTTTCTATGCAACTTCTGGTTTAGTAATCTTGTGTACACATTCATAAGGATACAAATGTCTTTTTATTTTTATTAGCAATTTATTTTATTATTAATATTTTGATTATTAATAATTTAACTTTTTTTGCAACATTCAACTATCAGTTAATAACCTTAACAAGTATTTTTTAATACATTTAAATGACAAAAAAAAAGAGATTAAAACACTTAAATAAGATAGATGTCACCAAATAAAACCATTAAAAATTTTTACAAAATAGTTTTGTATAAACAATAGAAAAAAATTGTTTAAACACTTTTTCTTTGTACATGTATTAAAAAGTAAAAAAGTAGCTTTTTTTTAAATAAATTTTATTTTTTACAAGTTAGAAATTAGTTTTAAAATATTTTATAAACTGGAATTTATCAACAAAAATTCATCAAAGTATCAACAAATAAATAAAACATATTTTCAAGAGTTACATTAATAGAGAAATTATATTGTTAATCTAGTAAAATATCATTAGTATTATAAATAAATGTTACCAAATAAAACAATTTCTCTTGAATCATTTTTCAACTTGATAATGTAGCAAGATCCAAGGAATGCGGCAATAGCTATTAACAGTAAGGGGGATGTTAAGCTGAAAGCAAAAACATTTACTCAATTACTGTGTTCATAGAATAAAAAGTTATTAATACAAACATTTTGGTTTTAAAAAAAAAGAACCAATAATCACACAATTTAAGTCTATTTTATCGACATTAACATAGCAAAATAGAGTTGAAAAAGAACAAAATTATTTTTGTAACAGAATGTTCAAACATAAATTTTATTTTATTTTCAACAATACCTGTACTGATTTCTAACAGGGACAAATTAAAACAAGTAGTATTGAACAATAGCTACAAACCCTGAAAATTCAAAAACTTATTTGCTTTGTTTTGTTAAAAAATATAATATTTTTAAAAATGTCTTAAAATGCTTATGGTTAAGAATAACATTTTAAGAATAAATGGGATCTTGTATGAACGATTTTCATTTACAAATAGTATTGAATATGATATTTCTTATAGCAAATAAAATTATTTTTGTTATTAGAATTACATACTTGATAATAACTTACATGCAATAGACAATTAGTCCAATAAAAATGATAATATAATTGCTCTGGAAATATTCAACGTTCTTAACAACTCTGCTAGTACATCTAGGAAAAGAGTTGGGAATATGGAACATTTTGAAGTCCAAAAATTGACTCCATGGTCGTATTCTGTCTTTCCTTGTTAACAACCATTCTTTTGCAGCAGGGCTACTGAGATTAATAGGAACTACACTCATGTTTCCTTCTAGATAAAGTACCAAATCTGAAATGATATACATAAAATAAAAGCATTATTAGCATCTTTTAATCATAATATTAAAACTTTCACTACCTAATAAAGTAATAATTGTAAAATTAAATAATAATAGTAAAAAAATATGATGTTCGCTGATTGAATACTAAATTTAAAACACAGTAGAAGAATTGGTGCATATTCGTTTTAGAGGATCATAAAGAAAAAAAAGAGCCAAAAGTATAAACAGATTTGTAATTAATTGTAGTAATAGGTGCTGTGGCCGGCTTGACAGCCCAGTGTGGGCCACAGATTTCTTCATAAGAACTCTTGAGGCATCTCTTTTTGACACAATAGTCCTCTGATTTTTTAACACATAGAGTAAGGAAGTCATTTTCAACATCATCAACTAGTCTAGGTCCTCTTCTTTATCAGGTCACTTTATCACTTGCAATATGTCACTTTAATCAAACCCTGCAGACATGTATGACATCTAATGTTGGTTTGGGGTTCATCTTAAAATACCACAAGTAGGGTAAAACTGGGTAGCTAAGAATCGAATCCCTGCTGGTGCTAAATTGTTCATTTAGTTCTAGTTGTCTTAGTTTCCTAGGGCCACCAGTGCATTTAGCAATTTAAAAATACTAGAACTTCAGTGAAAAAGTAGTAGACATTTCTATTTAATATGACAATTTAAGAAAAATATAAACATGATTTACATATGTTGTAATTAATGATGAACTAGTGGAGGAAAAAGGGACAGTTGCATATCTGCAAACATAAGAGAAATAAAATAACGAAGATTTTACTAGCAAAATTTTTTAGGCTATGAGTTAAGTTTTGATTCAACAAAAAGAGAAATGCAAAATTACGAATAATATAAGCACTTACATTTAGCGAAGTAAAAAATATGTACATAATTCTTAATTTAAAGATATTTACATACTGCAGTACTGGCGATAGCATTATCTGTTGAGGAATAAGAGAAGTATTGTTGCCCTCAACAGATATTTTAACACCAGTTTTTTTACTTCTTTGAAATTTCTTCAACGAAGATGGAGAAATTTGAGAATATACAGACGTATACAAGAGTCTTTGTTAAAAAACAGGATACTTGGCAGGTATGCAATTATCCCGGGGTTATAGTGTTCATTAATTAGTATTTCAGTTAAAAAATTTCAGAGAACTTTTATGCATCTATATAAAAATTCAGATATTTTAAAATTCTAAAAATAAGTATTCGTGTGCTTTGAGAAAAAGTCCTACAACAAACTTTGCTTATGGGATCCGTAACAGATTTTTTCAGCCTTAGATATAGCGATTTTCTTCCTCCACTGCAGTACAGTCCTTGTCAGCTCATCATAGACTCATATCAAGTGGGTAGGAGCAAAACCGGGAAGTACCTGGTCTTACCCCGGGAGCAGAGGTAATTGAAAAGTAACAGAACAGTGCTATTTGTGCACTAAATTCTTATTGGTTGTTAAGGTATGAATTTTCAGTAACATACAAGAAGTAATAATAATTTTTCTAACAGTAATGACTAATATATAAAGTTTTCTTAAAAATAAAAAATACGAGAGCAGTTACAT
The DNA here is from genome assembly GCF_043381705.1 of Parasteatoda tepidariorum. Classification (NCBI taxonomy): domain Eukaryota; kingdom Metazoa; phylum Arthropoda; class Arachnida; order Araneae; family Theridiidae; genus Parasteatoda; species Parasteatoda tepidariorum. Next base: position 28,550,454 of record NC_092206.1, on the reverse strand, counting down.
AGTAGAACAAACTCATTTTCACAGACAAAGTCTTTCTGACTAATAAGGCGTCATTTAGAATTTGTATGCAAGAAAACAGAACTAATTTCGACCCAATCAGGGAATAAATATCACAACACTGCTTATCCCACTCTCCCCAATGTAATTTAATTCATATGCATAATTTATTTATATTAAATGCATAAATATGAATAAAATAAAAATATTTACAAAATAAACAGAATATGTTTTGCAATACTGGAGGGAGAAACTATCAAATATTATGTTTGCTCTGCACAGAAGTCAAAAAGATGCAAAAAGAAATCAAGCCTAAGTTGGAATCAAATATAGGGACCGCCAAATATAGTTAGATATTTTCTTTTTTTTTTAATATAAAATATGTATAGCTGCTCATTGTCAAAATTATAATAAAAAAATATACCGCATTTATCAAATTACGTTGCGAAAAGATAAAAAATAATTTTGTACAATTTTATGGTTTTATACATATTAGTAGACATGTTAAGTTGTCAACAAATATTAATGCAATTTCCCCATGCAAATTATTAAATAAGGGCTTAGATAAAAATTTAAACTATAATATCAGACGAGAGTACTAGTAGAATGTAGGATCTATATCAATCATTTCATGAGAACGTATAATCCAACAATTCGACGTACGGTTCGTTAGAAAAGTAAATAAATAATCAAACTCTGGTCATGTTACGGTTACAAATTAATTAATTATTTATTAAATTAATTCTTAAGTTCGTATTATTTGAATTGAAAAATCTTCAGTTTGTTTCTTTAAAAAAACCCNCGAAATAAATAATCAAACTCTGGTCCTGTTACGGTTACAAATTAATTAATTATTTAAAAAATTAATTCTTAAGTTCGTATTATTTGAATTGAAAAATCTCCAGTTTGTTTCTTTAAAAAAAAACCCATCAAAATAACTTCAATCAATGAAAAATCTTCATTTTTCCATACTTTAAAAATGTACTAAATTTTAACCGCAATAGGATTTGTTAAAATCGTACAGAGTTTGTTGACGTCTGTTGTTCATAAATCCAATCCGGAAGTTCGCGGCTCAAGTCTTTCTTTTTTTAAAAATTATTTTCATAGCTGTTATTATTTCTCTTTCCCATCTGTTTATTCCTCTCTGGGACACATCTTATAGTCGGTAGTGTCACTTCGTACTTAACTCTTCGAGGAAATGCGGACATGATCGAATATTTTCGATCTAATCAAACTGCATTAGTTTCCGAATTTTGTTTTTCTAATATTTACTGGAGATGGAAACAACGAAGATGATACTTTTCGCTATATTTTTATATTCCAGCTTATGCCAGATTGGATCATGTTATACTACAGAAGATATGGAACTTTTTGATTTAGTTGAAAACACACCTCAAAATTTTTATGATCTGATGGGGGTACATGAGGTAGGTTCATAAAAATTGGAACATCTTTAAGAAAATACACGCATTTTAAATTTTTAATATAAGCCTCGAAATTTGAATATACAGCACGTGTATTTATTTAATGAATCTATATAAATTTGAAATAAGTATAAATTTGAATAAAGTATTATAAATTAAGATACTAAAATGAGAACAGAATGAACAAGTGCAACGAAACTAAATCACTCAACTGCCTTTTCCTTATTGATTCTTTTAAAAAGTATTTAGCCGTTCCTTTTCTTACAACATCATTTGACATCAATTTTGTATCAGTTAATAAATATGTGAGATCAATTATATGTATAATTTATTAACATATTGTATTAGTCTTATGGTGCAATTATTTTTATAATCAACAAACTAATAAAGATTAAAAGATTTGTAGAATTTAATTGGTTATTTAATATCTATTTAGTGAAATTTGTTGCTTAGCATTGCTTATATAATTATTTTTCATTAAATATAATTTTAATTTGAAAACTCTTAAGTTTATATATTTTTTAATCTATTATTATGATAACTTTTCTGTGGTGTTTGTTATTTATACTTAAAGTGATATCCAGTAAAGAATGTAACAGTGAATTTATTTATGTATAAATCAAAGGATTGAAAGCAAGAAACAGTATTTGTATTATACCATTAATCTAAAACACCATAATTTAGATTGATTCCTAATCCTTCAACTCTTTATCTCAAACATAATTTGAGGTAATGGTCTGCCCTAGTTGCCAGCATGTTTGATAGCAAGTTAGCCATATTCAATAGTAGCCACCTTTTTGTGTGTATAAGTTGCTCTGTATAGAAGTTATTTTTTTTATTTATTATTTATATAAATAGTTTGAATATTAATATAACCAAATAAAAAAAAATTAAATTTTCATAAAATGTTCCATTTCTGAGTATTTCACTTATTTCTTTAAGTAAACAGAAATATATAATTTTTAGATGTTATAGCTTTCCTGTAAAAGTATCTATAAAAATTATAAATAATATTTTTTTAAAAAGACATATTCTGTTTGTTACAATCAAAAGCATAAATGGAGATGATTTGCTTATCTAAGTTTATTCTTTACTTTTTGGTTTATGTGTAGAGTTTTTTCTGTTATCAGTGTAAATTAATTTGTATTGTCTTAGATTTTATTCCCATTTTTTAATATTTTCAAAATGCATTTTTTGTGTTACCAAAATAATTCGAACAATAAATATGCAGAATTTGTTATATTTTATTTTATTTAATACTGCATTATGTTAATCTAATTTCAGTCCTCTTTGTAAGCTAAAGAAAAAAACAAGGACATTTTATGTTACAGTATTCATGTACCAGACTTCTTTTAAAAAGGACAAACAACAAACTAAAAGTATAATTTTCCCTACTTAAATACAATAAAGACAAATTTTATTGCAAAAAAGTAATAAAATTTACTATTTTCAATTCCAGAGTTACTTTATTCTGAAAAAAAAAAAAAGATATAATAATTTCTCCAGTAAAATTCATGAAGTACCTACTATTGTTAGATAGAGTACTGAAAATTCATAAGAAATGAGATCAATATTTGAAAATTTTTATATTCATTAAAATAAAATCAGCATCAATTAGTTAATATTCCTTCATATTAATATTTATCTGAAATTTGTAATTGAGTTTATGACTTTTTTAATCAAATATTTTAAAGTGGGATTTCAATAATTTAGAAATGAAAATGTAGTGAATATAGGTCTTAGCATTTGTGTTCAAAAGTAATTTTCTGGATGAACTATTGATTAAAATATAGAGATATTAAATCAAAAATCCATATCTTTCGATTATTCAAACCAATTATTTTAAAAACTGCAGAGTTCTGCCTAAGAATAAAAAAGGACAGTACACTGCCTCCCCAGAAAGGGCACATAAGTTTTGAAAAGGCACTGATACAACACCATAAAAATTTATCAAAATGAGTAATATTATTTAATTATGAATTTTATTTTCAATAATTTTTAAATTAACTGCTTATGCTATTTGATGTGTGTATTTTAAAAATGATTATCTCTCATTATCAGAATACGAGAAATATTTGTGGTTTATAAAAATAAATAAAGGCATGCTATAAAGTAATCTCTGGGCATAATTTAAAAAAAAAAAAAATTTGAACAAAAAAAAATTATTAATTGATAAACAACTTTAAAGATTTTTTTTTAATGTAAAACTGAAAATTATGAGAAAAAGAACATTCAAAGTTGCATATTTTTTTGGTAAAAAAGGTATTTATTTAAAAAAATAATTTTAAAAATTAAAACTCTTAAAAAGTCAGCAAATTAAGAATAATCCTAACAAAGTAAATATATTTGAAATAGTAATCAGAATTAAACCTATAAACACAGATAATTTTACCAGTGTAATTATTATTTAAGCAGTGAATTTATTTAAAAATGGAATATGAATAAAAAGGCAGTGTTTTTAAGGGATGGGCGGCTTATTTTTACAAAAAGGACAGAGAAGGCGCATTTATAAGGATCAAAGGGCAGGCAGGGCAGACCGCCCTTCTAAAAACGCTTCAGGAGATCATTGTGTCAGAACAAAGTAATTTTAACTAAAGTAATTCTGAAATTAAATATAGCACTTTTTGTTATTCTCTTGTGATAAACTTTATCTTTATTATACTTAAGTACACAAATTATACCTTTTTATAGTTTAGTTGAAAATAGTCAAGTATATGCAGAAATGTCTTGATTTTTTTTGAAAAATGTTCTGAGTTTTTCTTTTGCTAACTAAAAGGCCTCATATGTTATTATTTTGTCATTTATTAATGCATTTAAATTAGAATTTTTTATTTTATTTATTGCCCTTTTTTTCTACTTATAAGCTCAAATTTCCCCTGAGTTATTTGTTCTAGTGAAAAAATAATGTAAAAAAAATATTTAAGAATGATTTTCAAAATCGTGACAAAATGTATTTCAATAATGTATATAATCAGAAATTAAAATAAATGTTATATACAATTCATTTGAAATCATCAAGCCATAAGACCTGATAATATGATAATAACTTATGTTTTATTGTAGGTATATTTATTCTGCTATATATGATACCGGACAAAATATGACAAAAGTTCTTAGAATATTAGTTTTTAAAATGATATTGTACTTCAAAGTTAATAAGAAATTTATAAAAATGTTTCAAGTTCTTGTTTACAATATTGCCTAAATTTTTATTTTTTTTAAGATGATTACAGAAATTGTAAAAACAGGAATTCTTCTTTTATTTTATTGGAAACAAGAATTTTTCTTTTATTTTTCATGTTAAAAATCAATAAAATGTATATTTTTTAAAGATAGTAGAAACCATGGAAAAAAACAGGTTTTTCTTAGGGTGGTAAAAATCATTGTTAAATCTGGTAAAAATTTCACATGTTAAATACTGTGCCAGCCCTGGAAGTAGGTCAAATATTAGTTAACTTGTACAATGGTAATTGACTGTTAATTTATTAATTGAAGGATATAAAGAAAGTTTACATCTCATAAATCTAAAAGTTTATTCAATCTAAAGTTACTGTTTTGAAAAAAAATGGTTTTAATTTTTTATTTTCATTAAAATTTTAAAATCTTGTATAAAATGATTATTTATTGAATTAATTAATTGTATTAATGAAATGTTTGGGTTGCCGCATTAAAATTGAGCTTTGTAATTTAATTTAGCTGTAAAATATTTAAATGTTATTTTTTCCGATAACTAAGTTAAAGGAATTATTCTTTTTAAAAATATTTGTATGGCATAAAAGCAAAGTATTCCCACAACAGCCCATTATAGACCAGGGGTTATGGAGGTTTAGGCTTCACAATTTCGTAACCAATGCCATGATTGTGGCAATGTGGTCAGCATTGCGCACAGGCAGACTTTACTTCCTAGGCAGGCTTCTACACATCAATATAAAGCTTGGTGGGCTTCAAGCCACCTCTGGGGATTGAACTTCAGTTCTTCACAATGTTCTTTTAATTCAGCCTTGTTATGCTCAATATTCATATAAACATATTTTCTCCATAATTAAATTGATATTAAAAAGTTAAATATTTTTTCTTATATTCTCTATAAGTAAAACATTTTCACTACAGCCTGTTGTTGGCCAGACAGCTCATGTAGGTTAAGGCTCCACATTCCGCTGGTCAGACCACAGTGCCAATATAAAATATCCTCAGTGGTAGACGGATCATGAGTTAAAGCCCCCTTGTTGTCATGCTAATCATGGGAGGTTTCCATGGTTTTCCTCTCCTTGTAATTTGAACCGGGAGTTCCCTTGTCTTCTGGATGGGATTCAAAATTACAAGTTGAAAGTCGTAAACTCAGAATTGGGTTTGGCTGTTCAACACTGGTCATAAAATATAAAATGACAGTTCAGTGTCCTAAAAACTGAGCCATCACATCTCATTTATATGGTATATATTATTTTAATATTCTAAATTCAAAAAATTAAGTTTTACATTATGTTTACTGATGGATTGATAATGATATTTTTTATCATATAAAAGTGATAATTGCTACCAAAGATTGGATAATGATGTTTTTTCTTCTTTGGTAGGAAAAGTATGTTTTAATGAGGGAGCTTTAGCAAATAAAACTACCAATCTGTGTAAACATAACCAAGAAAAATAACTTAAATTACATTTCAATTTGTTGACTCAACTGTTTTCACTTTGTTTATTGGATCATTTAGAAAGAATTTTCAGCTTTTGTTATTTTTTGATCAGAAGATAAACTGTAATTGCAAGTAAAAAGTAGACATTTTTATCTTTGGCTCATTAGCTTTATATTTTAATTTTTAATAATTTATTTTGTACTATATTTTGTTTTATTCTTTACTAGCATCTTTTGTTTTAAATGCAATTTTATGAAAGCCTAGCTTTTACAATGTTTAAATCATTACTGTTAAATTTAAATTGTCCAAGAATGTCTAAAAATCATACTTATTATATATTTTTTAAAATTTTTATTATCATTGAAAAGTTAAAAAAAGTTATGAATACTTTTTATTGACTTTTCTTATTGTTCGTTGTATAAATAATCTTAAATGCTTTTAAGGTTTTTAATAACAGTATTAGTTCAGTAAGTAACAGTATTATGTTTGATATGAAATTGAGGAAAGCAAACAAATATTTTAAATAAATAAATAAATAACGTTAGTTGCCACACTTTCTTTTTGTCTAATATGATCTAATTTAAAAGTATCTAATTTTTTCTTGTTTTTTATTCCCTTTTTTTGCAAGCCTTGGAAAATTTTTTATATTTTACAATTTAATTGATCTATTTTATGTATTTTTGTTTTATTTATGTTTGATTTTTATTTTAAATAGAAAGCTTCAGCAAGTGACATTCGGAAGGCATATAGAAAATTATCAACCCTTTATCACCCTGATAAAAATAAAGATTCAAATGCCGAGGAAAGATTTAGATCGGTAATGTTTTATTTTTATTATAATGTTTTATTATATTATACTCTCTCTCTGTGTATATATATGCATTTATGTATAGTACTCACTCTCTCTGTGTGTATATATATGCATTTATGTATAGTACACACTCTCTCCATTACATAAATTTAAAATATATCAGAAATATGATTTTTTAGCACCCTGTTGAAATATCATTTCACAATTAAAAAAATTAATAAAATTTTTGATTTATATTTTAGTTTTATAATAAAATAAACTATTCAATGAAAAACATGCCTAATAGTTATTTATTTTCTACTTTTTTACCTTATTATTGAAATTTTGTTATTTCCGACTAAAATTATGTAGTATAAAGCAGTAGGTAAATAAATTTAAATTTTAATAAATTTCTTAAAAGACGATCTTAATAAAATTTTTTGTTTCAAACTTGTTAAAAGAAATTTTAAATTGTATTACTTTTTTTTCTTCCAGATTTTTTGATTAAGTTAAATGGGAATAATCAGGCCACTATATTTTTATAGTAAATTTTAAAATTATTTTTGCTATGTTAAAAGAAATTCTATCTCCATGTTGTTTCATGTTTAAAAGTTCATAACTACTGTTGCCTAAAATTGTAATTTGTTTTGCTATTTTTACTATTTTTATTTATTTATATTGTAATGTGTATTACAAATTTTGCGTGGTACCTCTTGAGAAAATGGTTCTGGTACTGTAATGTTTCCAACTTTTATTTGGTTGTATATATGTCATTAATTTAAAACATTTTTATGCTTTTTTATTATTCCTCGCAATGAATGAACTAGTTTTTGGAAATTGCAACATGTGTGCATATTGAATTTGATCAAAAAATTTAAATGAAGGTTTTTTTATATATTTTCTTATCTGATAGGTCTGATTTTAACTGTGTAAATTTATTACACTCATTTTAGTATAAATAAAAATGTCAACTAACTTTTCGATTACAGTGTTACAATTTAAAAATATATTTAAAAAATATACTAAATGAAAGCTGACGTAATTTATACACCTGTTATAAAATGATATTCCATTTTATACTTTATATACATACAAAGTATGCAAAATGCTGACCAAGTCATCAGTAAATTTTATGGAAAAAAATAAAAAACCTTTCTGCAGATTTACACTAAACTTTAACTATGTTTGCTGCCTAAGTACTAAGTATTTTCAAAAGTTGAAGAAAAAAATGGAGTTAATGAAGGTTTTAGGTGTCTGCAGACTTCGATAAAATGACTACCTTTCTGTGAATACAAAATCGTAATTAAAAAACTTTCTGCACGCATTGAATAACTCTTGAGACTAGTTTCTACCTTATTGTCGCTGCCTCATTTTGGTGAAATTTGTTTGAAAAGCACATATTTTTTTAGAAATGTTTAATTTTTATAGAACTCTATGTTGGTCCATGCCACAGGTATGAATTTTGTAAAAAAACTGAAAATAGAAATCAAAAATGTTTTAAACAAAAACACTTTTTAAGTAATTGAAAAAATACCTTATATTTGAGCAAGAAAAAAGTATGTAGGAAGCATTTATCCATAGATTGTTATCAGCGTTTTAATAAAAATATCGATGCGAGTACTTTATTTATTTATTAAAATTGTGTGTATGTGAATCTCAATGTGTGATTGTAAATTAACATTAATACAAATCTCAATGTTTGACTTTAAATTAGCATTAATTTGAATCTCTATGTTTGACTTTAAATTAGCATTAATTCAAATCTCTATGATTTCTATGTTCTCTATGGTGTCTATATTTTCAGTTAATTTTAGTGTAAAATGCTCTTGTTTTTAGATGGCTGCTGTGGCTGAAGTTCTACGGAATGAAGAAAGGAGAAAAATGTAAGCATATTATATGAAAATAAATTATTTTTTCCTTGTTTTTTTGCAGAGTTTACTTTTTTCTGAGTAATTTATTTTCATTTACCTTAAAATTTTTTAAATATGTAAATTGAAGATAAATTAATTTAGTTAAGTGTGCGTCAAAAATTTAAATTTGTTTCTTATAAATACTACACTTTATACAAAATTTTGGTACTAAAAATTGTTTCATCAATTTAAAAGGGGAAATTTTCACTTCAATCTTGGTTTTTAAATTAATTTTATCAGAATTTTGAATTTGGGCATACAATCCAAACACTTATAACTAACAATGATGAATTTGAGATTGATTTAAATGATTTATTTAATTATTTTATTTAAAATTAATGTACATTGTATTAATTTTAAAGCTATAAACTTTGCTATAGATAAAAAGTATAGGTTTTAAATGAAACTGTCTCGAGCTGTAATTACGTTGCATTTGCATCCCTCTGAGTCTAATCTTAAAAAAGATGAAAGAAGAGTTTTTAAATCAAATTTTAAACTTTTAAATACCACATGTCTTTCTTAACAATAATTTTTATTTTTCATTGTTTATTTGATAACAAAATTCTAGTTCTACTTTAACTTTTTGGTTGGATGAGAGAAAACTAACATTCATATTCAACAGAAACTGATATTTATATTCATGTGACTTTTGTTTATTGTTTACTTTAAATTTTATTTATGTGTTACAAAGTGAACGAGTTTTTGTATTTTTCCTTTTCAACAAGGTATGACCTTATACTTAAAACCGGATTGCCAGATTGGAGAGCTCCTATTTATTATTATCGACGTGTTAGAAATATGGGTCTTCTTGAAATGTGCATTTTTCTTGTATGCCTCTGTACTTTCGGACAGTATCTTTTTGCATGGTCATCCTACCTAGAGAAGAAATATGAAATAGTAAGTAATAAATATATACTTTTATTATTTTTAAATTCATTTTTTATGTATCCTCCTTGCAGGATTAAATTAAACAGCTGTAGTTTTTATTAATAATTTTAATTATAAAATAATATGAATCATTTTGTTAATTTATAATAAAATGAATTCATAGATTTCAATATTTGTGAACAGCCCCAGCGTTGTTCACAAATATTGTAATCTTAGATTTTGACATAATATTTTAGCCAACTATATAAAATTTGCACTTATGTAGTGACCTAAGAATATGCAACAAAATAAGAGTTGTGTGCACTAGAGTATTTCTGAATCTTCTTGGTTGTAATCAAACTCTCACTAGTAGATTTGATAAATTTATCTAAAATATGCCAATTTAAATTTAATTTAACTAAAATATGCCAATTTGAATTTAAATCTATCTAAACTATGCCAATTTAAGCTGAATTTATCAAGTCTGTTAGTGAGAATTTGATTTTAACCAAACTCTCAACAACTTGATAAATTTATCTAAAATATGCCAATTTAAGCTAAATTTATCTAGTCTGCAAATGAGAGTCCGGTATGCGAGTCTGGTAACGAGAGTCTTATCTAAGTCTGAATGGCTTCAACTTTTCACTCAATCTGTAATTTGCTTTTAGATGAATTATTTAAATTATCTTTTGAAGTAAGCAATAAAATTCAACACAACAAACTCTTTTTTTTGCACTTTGGCTTCAATGTGATTGAATGGTTGGATTTTTGATTAATAATTAAAATGAAAATAAAAGGAGGAGGATGAAAGTTAGTTAAAAAAAGAGAAAAAATATATAATCTGTAGATTTTTAAAGAATTATTTAAAATTTTCCTTGAAATTATCATCTTATTTAAAATTTTAATAATAAAGGCTGAGAGTTTTACTAATAACCATTTAAAAACTAATCCATTATTAAGCAACCTCTATAAAAACTTAAAGAAATAAATTGGCTCAATGTACAATATAATTTGTATGCGGTTTGCTGAAATAAAGTTGAAGATACTTTAATAATTTGAAAGTGCTTTCAATGTTTGCATTCAAAATAAAATTTATGTATTTTACTATTGGAAGGAAGAGCTAAAAGTGGTAATAACATTTAACATACATAATATTTTGTGACACTATGTAAATTTTTTAGAAAGTTGGAAACACAAATCAAGCAAAAAAAGAATTTTTAAAGATATGGATTTTAGCAAAAACAGCTTATCATCAGGGGACACACTGTCTGCTAACACACAGGAACCTTTCTGTTTACAGTGGTAATACCAAAAACTGACTGTGACCCGAGCCCCCTAATGGATAAACTAAATAAGAAAAAGCAATTAAAAATTCAAAAATTCAAATGTAGATACAATGAAAAATTAATGATACACAAACACAAGTCAAAAGTACACAGAGAAAAAACTAATAATGAAAAACCCACTTATAAGAAAAATAAATAAAGATAAAGTTACCGTTGGAAAAACCAGGTCAAAATAAATAAAAATTGTCAAATCTTTAAAAAAATTGCATTGCAAAACTTGGCAATACATTGTAAAACTTGAAAGAACTATGTCTAAGCATGAAATCTTTTTGGTCTTGTTTTTGAATTCTAGATTTTAATTGCCCTTTTCTTCAAAATAATAAAATAAAAAAAAATTTAATTAAGTATTTGTATTTTCAAATTTTTTAAAAATTTTTTTGTGTTTTTAAATTGACTAATTTTTTTAAAAATTGGCCTATTTGTATATTTTTTGCCATTGCTATATTTCTAAAGAAGTTTCTACATTTTCTCAGCATTTATTGATTTAATTGAAATGTCTGCAAAATTTTGTTATAATTAAAGTTAGTTAAAAAATCATTTTAGAGTTTTTTTTTTATTAAATTCAGCTTATTGTTTGTCTTTATAACTGAAATTATTTCATTTATAAAATGNCCCGAGGATCGAACCAGGGACCTGTGGCACAACAGCGCGAAGCGCTACCGCTCAGCCACTGGGCGTAAATGATAATGTTATTGCTACCATTTTGCAATACAATGAAACCTACAGGAAAGACTCTCTCTCTGTAGCGACCTCCTCTATTTATGAACACTTTTAGGAGGCATGGGATTTTTTTTCCGTAAAAGTTGTGGTTAAAGAAAACTTTTAGGTTCATCAAAACCTCTCCCAGCGATCAGGAAAACCTCTTCCAATGAACTTTTCCAAATGTGGAAAAGTTCAAATGAGGAAACGCAAAAGAAAGAAAAAAAAATATATCAAAAGGAAAAATATTAACAAAACAAATGAGTAGATTCAAATATATTAAAAATATTGGTGAATGCATGGCTCTAATTTAGAGAGCTACGATATCTCACCCATTGTGGTGGTCCTGAAAGAGTGGATACCACCTCTGGAGAACGCACTAGGTCTGCTCATCGGCAAGACCCCGATTGTGCAGCTCATTGGAAATGAAAAAAAAAAAAAAAATTTAGAGAGCTCTTTTGACAATCTGTGAAAGAAATTGTCAACCTCATGTTGAAGTCAGAGTGCACTGAAGACAATGCTATCAATGATCTATTTTTAGAGTTGAAAGTTAAAATTAGAAAAAAAAAAACTATTTTAGAAAAAACTAAGCATCTCAAACAAACAAACCTTTTCACTAAGTGGATAAGCATAAGCTAACTAATGTTTCCGAAAGCTGAAATTAAAGCTAACTGATTTTTATGATATAAAATCAAATGCAAATTTAAACAAAAAATATAATTGTTTGTTTATTTAAAGTAGTTCTATTTTCCATAATTGTTAATTTTTTTTGCACACAATTATATCATTAGGGGTAATTTTTATTGAACACGCTAAATTTTATTCATCAATCTGGTTTTCATGATGCCAAAACAAGCGGTATTTCCGCACCAAGAAAATGATACTGAGAAAAATTAAAATCACTTGCTAAAAATCATGTACCCTTGATAACATTTTGAAGTCAATGGAGGTAACCTCCAAGAATGACCAACCTCAATTTACGACCATTTTACTGTGAATCAGAGAGTGGTCATCCCCGAGAGGTTTCACTGTATTTCTGTTTTTACTTCAATAAAACTTTATTTTGTTATTCAAATTTTTTTTTACTTAGTTACTCATTCAAGGATAATTAGTTATTTATTTATTTATTATTAGTCATTAAATAATCCAAACTTTCAACTTATAATTCTATTACAATTAAATTGTAACTATATTGTCATAAAAGTGCTTAGACTTAAAGCATAAATTAACTAATTTTTATTAAACCTACAGAATTAAAGTGAAATAAATAGATTTAATTGTTTATTTAATTGTATTATAAAAACTGGAAACATAAATTTTAACCTGAAATTGTTTATTATTGCATTACTTTTTAGTTTTTTGACTAATTTGCTACTCTTTATTTGTTAGCTTCTATTATAGGAACAGAACATTTTTTCTTTCAGTTACTTTATTTCCCTTTCCTTAAAAATCTGGATGCAGCTCTTGAAGCTTTCTGATTCCTTACTATGAAATTGTTTGATATTATTCGTGTTGAATTTCCTAAAATATAAAAATAAAAACAGTTTAGTAAAATATAATGTCGTGTAAATCAGTTAATACTAATATAATTTTTTAGATTTCTGAACATTTTGTTTACAATTAAAGTTCATTGCATTTTGTTCATAGGAAGAAGTTGTTCTATCAAAAATCAGAAGAAAAGCAAAACATCAAAGAAAAGGAAAGAATGCCAAAATTGAAGAAGAAGCTCTTGTATCTGAAGTTATGTCTGATCTTCACAAACCTAGGTTTGAAAAAAACTAACTTAATAGTCATAATTTACATATCAGCCCTCATTTTTGTGTAAGAAATAAATAAAAGGATAATGAATGATATAAATGATATAAATGATTAAATTACTTTTTTTTTCATGAAATATTAAGTTTGGAGTACAGCAAAAAATAGTAATTTTTGTAAAATACTTTTTTTTTATTCTTATAAAAATGCAAAGAGATTTGCGAAAGGATTTAAAACTAAAAACTAATAAGCCTTCATTTTTATGTAGTAAAAGAGAGAGTAAAGTTGTTTAAATGAAAGATATGAATGGTTTACTTACTTTTTTTTTTTTTTTTTTTTTTNTTTTTTTTTTTTTTTTTTTTAAATGAAATATAACCATAAACTTTTGTGTCTTGTAAAAAATCTTAATTTTTAAAAAAAATTTTTTGTCTAATTTTTGTTAGTTCTCAAAAATATAAAGGGACTCACAAAAGTTTGTCTAGTGAAAAAAAATCCTAGTTACAGTTAGTTTTTGTAAAATATCTTTGCTAGTTCGTATGAAAATGTAAAGAGACAACAGTTTAAAAGTTTAATTAAAAAGATAGGTTGTGGAAATATTTTCTGATGCATAATATTTTTATTTTATTTGTTATGTTGGTTATGGTTTAATTAAAGCTAAAAATTGTTTCAAGTAAATTCAAACAAAATAAATCAATATATGTACTCAATCAATATCAGTACCGAATGTATTTAACGTCATAGTTCAATGTATTGTAAATTCAATGTAGTTCAATGAATATATTGAACATTTATCTACTGAATGTATTGAGTTGTATTAATCTGGATGTAGGTATCCTTTATTGTAAAGAAAAGATAATTTTAATTTAAAATTAAATATTAGTTCTAAAAGTTGTTTTTAAAATTGTTTTTAACTTTGGGCCATTAATAAGGCATCTTTAGTTTTTTAATAAACGTTATTTTTAAGGTTAAATTACATTTTGAGGAATTTTTCTGAAGTTAATTAATTGTTTAATAATAAGTTTTATAAATATTGTTTTAGTTCAGTTACATAGCTAAAGTTTTAATATTTTTTCAATAATTTTGTTTGCTAAATAAAGACACATACCACACCTGGCATTACCAAATCCGTTTAGTCCGCAAATCAGTTTATAGGTTTTTTTTCTTCTCCCCCCTTTCTTCTAAGATTCAGAGCTGCCATTAAGTTTTAGAATAGCTTAAAATGGTTACATTTTCAATTTAATCTTTCCAAACATATTAATATTTATTGTTTTAGAGAAAACAAAGTTTTTTAGAGTTTAAACAATTTCATTGAATTAGTTTTATAGTTTTTCCATATTTAGCTGCAAGCTTGATTTACTTTTATTCTTAATTAATTGGTCGCTATGTTATTTATATGTTTTTTAAGTTTTGTGATTGTGCATTTGCTATCTAACTTAAGTGTTTTATAATAATGTTTATGACATGTTTCTGAAAATATTTGATCCAACATTTATTGCAATATTTCAGGTGCCAAGATTTATTTCCTGTGCTTTTGTTTTATTTCATTATCAATTTAATAAAATCCTCACCATCATATGTTGCTTCATGTAAAGAATTTCTGAAATCTCGCAAGGTAGAAGAGGAAGAAGAAGAGGAAGGTGAACCAATTCCTAGTAAGATACTTAGATAACTTTATAATGTAAAATAAAAATAGAATGTTTTGCTGTTTATTATTGAAGTGATTAAGTATTTCTTCGGACACTAGTATTTTCTTATTCCTCAGCCTAACTGTAGGTAATTGCAAACAGTGCTTTTATGAAAGAATTCAGAGTTTAGAAGGAACTGAAAGAAGTCTTCTTTATTTTAAAAATTATTTTTCCTTCATTTGAAAAATTTTAATTCAATTCTATTTTTAATTTTATTAAGATTATTAACAGACTTAAGATTTATAAACAAGGATTTATAAACAAATGAACTCGTTTTTAATGTGTTTTTTTACTTTGCATTAGATTTATTTTAACCCTCATAAACATATATCTTTCTGAGGATTAATGATCTTTTTTTATAGAGCCTACAGAATTTACATTGAACATATTGCTAAGATAAATTATTAAAATTTTATTCACTATCTAAAGCATTGTGATATTTTTTGAAGTCTATGGCAGACCGTGGTGTATAGTCCAGTTTTAAAAGAAAATGGTCCTCAGACTGGAATCAGATTGTAAGAAAGCATAAGTTTGTAAGAATTAAACTTAAAGGTATTATACTAGTATCTATTTCTGCCAAATAATACCTTTGTTAGAGTGTGTTAGTTTTTCTAAAATGATACTCGAGTCATTAAGCATTTTAAATTTTTTTATTATTTATTAACAATAAAAAGTAAAATTTTGCGATTATAAACTCGACAGAATTTACTTTGATAAATCAGAAGTAATTTGAAAAAGAGGTCTTTATTTTAAAAGCTTTGATTATTAACAGAGATTCAAAACTAAGGCTGTTTACAATTGACTTAAGTATAGAAATCTTTGTGTGAAAACAAAACTAATTGATTATTTTATAATTAATAAGAAGAGTCAGTTTAACTCAAAATTTTATATTTTTTGCAGTTTAAGCGCCGCATAAGAAAGCTGTTTCTTTTTATCTTAGGATTCTGTAATTGATATGTTTTGTTTTAACATGATGCTTATTTTTAAATTTGATAAATTTTAATCACTGCATTTAGATCAACGTGTGAAAGTACGCAAATCTGTTAAACCTAAGATTCCAGACTTTGCTGATATTCCTTCTTATGAAATAACTTCTAATGGCTCTACACCTACAACATTAAATGGAAATGTTGTTGAAGAAAAGAAAGTTAGTATCTTTTCAAGTCTTCAGTTTGCTTGTGTTTAACAATATTTAGTGAATTTTATGATTTCTTGTTAAGTAGAACCAGTGTTGTTATTTTGGGTACTGTTCCATTTTGGGGTAGGGCATTAAAACATTATTTGGGAACCTGAAATCTGAAATTACCCCTGAAATTTTGAACCCAACTCAGAATACAAGGGAACTACTATATAAAGCATTGGAGCAAATTAGCCTTTGTAGAGGACTTTATGATACAACTAACCTGCATTTGCGTTACATAGAGAGGAAAAATATGGAAATCTTCCACGGTTAGCCCAACAATAAGAAAATCCTAACTCGTGAGCAGTCTACCTTTCAAACACCAGAGGGAGAAAGAAAAAGAGTAGGACCTAAAACAAGATTGGTAGATAGAGAAATGATTAAAGGACTTAGGAGTTAATAGATGGAGAAATATAGTATCCAATACATCTAGATGGGGTAAACTGACTGAGACTGCCTTGGCCGGTAACTAGCTGTAGTGCTTAAGAAGAGGAAGAGAAAAAACATGAAAATTTCCGACGGTTAGCCTAATGACAAGGGGACTCTAATCCATGATCAGTCTACCACTTAGGATATTTTACATCAGCACTATGGTTAGTGCGAGCCAGGAGCAGAATTCATATCAACCAGCCTTCGCTGGGATTCAAACCTGGGTTCACCTTGTAAGGCGAACGCTCTATCACCAGGTGCTGAAGGTGCTAGTTCAAGGTGCTGAAGTTTCAAGAAATCATCTATCACATTTATGTATAAAAATTCTTGTATATTTTATTCAAAAATATTCGAACTATAATTTATACTTGGCATCTCTTTCATTTGTAAGAATAATAAATTTGATTAGATATAAGAGTAAACTTATACACAATTATTCGTTTAAATTATGCTGCATATAATTTATTTAGAATTTCACGTTCTGAAAATATCAATGATTTAAATTTATAAAGACATTAATTTTTTGAAATGCGTCATTAGTTAATTTACTCTTGAAATTTTCAGGATTTTTGAGTTGGGCTCACAATCACCCCCTGTTTATGTGACAATATAATATATTTATATTTTTCTATCTGTTTTTGAAACTGTTTTTGATATATTTATTTGAAAAAGTATATTAATTTTAGATTCAGAAATGGAATTATGAAACATTGACAGAACATCAGATGGGAGAATTTAAGAAAGCTTTGAAAAAATTTCCTAATGGCACCCTGCAGAGGTGGGAGAAAGTTGCAGCTTTTCTAGGTTGCACTGTTAATGAGGTAAATTAATTACCAAAAAGTTCTTTTAAAATAGTTAATTGCTTGTTATTGTACAAATATTGTTGAAAGAAATTTTCAGATACTACTTGAAGTTTACTATGTTTCTAACTTCTAAGTTGTATTATTTTTATATTATAAGTTTGTATTATTGTCTTTATTCATATCTTAAACAATTCAAGTTTTTATTTATATACTATTCATCGTTTTAATTAAAACTATTTCTATTAGGAATATTTGTTGCCCTATTAAAATTTTTTTAATGATTTTTATGTGTTTTGTTATAATGTCTTTTAGGTTGTCTCAATGGTTAAGTTATATAAGAACCAACAATTTACAAATGGAGTTCCAGCATCATTGCAAGGTATGCATAATATATGTATAATATCAATCAGTGTTGTATTTTCTTATTCAAAAATAATGGTTTAATTTTTTAGCTTTTATTATTTAATTATAATTAAATAAGTTTTTGACCCCCCCCCCAAAAAAAAATGAAATAAAAATCTTAATGATAAAAAATAGTTTAATTTCCTTGTACAATATGGCTAACTAAATTATTTAGCATTAAATAAAAGGTAAGCCTTAAGTTTTGTGTTTTGCCTTATAATGGAAAATTTGACTACCTATGACTGTTGTTTGTATGACTTATATACTTTTGTTGTAGCAGTGTCACACAGCATAAAAAATGTTTAAAAAATGTTTGCTACTTCTTTTAGTACTTCAGAAAAGAGAAATGATGCTGTACTAAATAAAGAAAGAGTCACAGTACTTTTAAAATGTATTTCTGCTGAATTATTTCTTTCTTTAAAATATTTTTTTTTATGACTGATAATATAATTTTAGAAGATAGGGCAAAAAAGTTTGATTGGAGAAACTGAGAACAGTTGCTTATTTTTATTTTATAAAAATGTAATAATACTGCTCATTAAATGCAGTCTATTTTAGTTACTCTATGGAAGAATTTATATAGTTGATTTGCTTTGAAAAATTTAAATAGTTTTCTGTAGAGCCGGTATGAAATTTTTTGAAAATAAATAGTAATATTTTTAATAAATAGTAATATTTTCTACAGTCAATTAATAAATTGAATATTTTATTTTAAAACAATTAAATATTTTTTAAAATTGAATATTTTTTTTAAAAATTTAAAATTTTATTTTAAAGCATTGTTTATTTTTTTCTTGAATTCCAAGAGGAAGTTAATGTTTAGTTGGACATTTTGTTCATTTCAATAATCTTTAATTGTAATTTGTAAATACCATAAAATATTTATTCCTTATAATATTTTTAATTATTTTATTTGTACCGGGTACTGCACTTTATAATTATCAAGGAAAAAGAAAGTAACAAGAATGCTGCTTTTAAATGTTGTATTTACTCTGGATTTTTTTCTTGCTGTATTTTTTTTACTATTTTTGTTACTTGCTGTCTTTTTTTCTTCTTTAATTAGTTCATTATCTAGTAAATTGTTTTTACAAAGTTACTTAACATTATTATGAGAGCAATGTCACATTGCTAGGAAGCCTTCTGATTTTTAATTTTTAATATAATATTAATTAAAAAAAAATGAATTCATGAATCCTATTTTTATTTATTTTTTTTTTTTTGCAGAAAAATTAATTATCTTTATGGCAAATTTCTATTATGAATCATAAAAAATTTGTTTTTGAAAAAATATATGCTTATGAAAGTAATATTTTTTCTATATTGGTTTTGTAGAAATAAAATTTTATTATTTAAAATTATTTCTGTGTAGGAGTGACTGGAACTGAGAAAGAGAACTTTGGTTCTGAAATGTACGAAGAAAAAGATTCCACACGCAAAGAAAGTGAGAATCTAGCAAAAGAACGAATGCCAAACGCACAGAATGGTCACAAAGTAAATGGACATGCTAGCGATCAACAGAAAAGTAATGCAGCTTTGGAGTCTGATAAATTCTGGAAGCAAGAAGAACAAAGGTCTCTAGAAATAGCTCTACAAAAGTTTCCTAAAGACACTCCTTCTCGTTGGGACAAGATTTCCGACTTTGTTTCTACTAAAACCAAGGTATGTGGTATTTGATTCTGATGGATTTATTTTCAGTTTTTGTTTTGATAAATTATGATTACATTAGGATTTCTTTAAAGCCTTTTTATCAAGGACAAAAAAAGTCTGTAGTTTAAGTACCTTATACTTGAAACAAAGCTTTAATTTGAAAGTATATATACTGTCTTACTGAAAAGAACAATATGTATTTAAAAGCTTATAATCAAAAAAATTATCTAGCTTTTTAAAAATTTCTTACTTGATTAAATTTTTTGCCTAGATGAAAAACATTAAATTTAGCGAATAATTTTCAGTTTTTGTACATTTTTAACAACAACCCAAACAGTGCAGCATTGGTGTAATTTTTCAAACATGAAAAAATAAAATCACAAACACTTTTCATTATCACTAAACTATGGCTTTTTAGCAATTCCAATTTTTTGTAATTAGTTCAAAGGGCATTGGTTAAAAATGGACAAAACTTAACCAAACAGTGATGAATAACTTTCACTCACAAAATTTCTAGAAATAGCAAAGCTATTAAGAATTATTTCATAAGATGATAAAAATTAAAATAGGCAGTCTTATTGTCATATGTTATGATATAAGTTTTCATCTAGATGGAAAGAATTAAAATTAGTGAATAATTCTCAGTTTTTTTGTATATATTTTTTATGAGCTAAAACAGTACAGCTTAGGTGTAATTTTTCAAAAATGAAAAAATCAAGATACAAACTTTTTTCATTATCACTAAGCTATGGCTTTTTATAATTTCTTACTTTAATTAGCTCAAAAGGCACTAGGTAAAAAGGGACAAAACTCGACTCAACAGTGATGAATAACAGTTACAAATTTACTAAAGTTCAAGTAATAGCATATTATTTGCTAGAAGGAGTTATTTCCTAAGATGACACAAATTAAAAAGGACAGTCCTAGTCTCATATATCATCTTATAGATATTTCACTTAATACTCTTAAATTTTCACTATGGAGATTTTTCTGAAAATATTTGACCTATATATTCGGTTTATATAAAAGCACTTGAATAACTGGTTTACTTACATGGTGTTCATGATAGACACAGAGCTGATAAAGGGTCCATTTTACTTATCTGGTATTAAATTAATACAATTAAACCTTGATCTATTGTTTCTCACGAGATCCTTTATTGCGAACGATGGGAAAAAGATGAAAACATGTCAACATAGAATGTGAAGTAATGAGTTAAAAATCTATGAAAATTATTTATAAAACATTATCCAATTAATGGAAAAATATTTACCATGCTAAAAAAAGATAAATAAACACATATTTTTATTTAAATTATTTGAAAAGTTTGGTTTGGCAAACGTTAAATTTTCATCATTTGTGACCGATTTTTGTTCATTTTCTGTAAGTTTGTATAAATGCAGAAAGCTCATTATTGTTTCAAAGGGTTTGTGGTTGAATGTTGGTTACTGGTTGTGGTTTGTTTTAGCCATCATCATCACTTTTCAGTTTCTGCCATCATTTTTTGAACCAACAACATCACAAGTTCCAACATTTTCATCAACTGATGCATAAACCAATGCAATGTTTGAAGTGTTTTTTCCAAACTGTAACAAATCCTTAGCCTTCTAAACAAATCATTATTTTTTTCCCTCTAAACAAAATGTATTTAATTGTTTTAAATGTCAGTACAATTTTTGAACAATAGACAGGGGAATTTGATAGTTATAAAAATGAGTAAAACGGATATCATGAAATTATAAGAACAGCATTTGTGACTGGACTATTGAAACAAAATGATACAAACGGGAAAACAAATGATGTGGGAATAATGGTTTGAGGTTCGACTGTATCGCAGTTTTAATTATCACCCATGATTTGTTTTTCAATTTTTGCATGTTTTAAATTTTTAATTGTTGAATTGTTGATTTGTGCTGTTAAAAAGGCATTTTAGGTAGTTAAAGAAACCAACGAAAGAATTTTTTTTCTAACAGAAAATATTTTTTAAAATTGAAAATTAGTATTCATCGATAAAAATCATTTTCCTTTCCATGTAATGAATAATTTGTTCTGTATTCTGCATTATATTGTATACTGGATTATGGAGGTTTATAAAATCTTGGTCAATGATGCAATTTTTTTAATACAGTAGAGCGCCGATTATCCTAACCCTTATTATCCGAACGTCCAATTATCCGAACGTCCAATTATCCGAACTATGTCCGAATTCTTCTTTTCTTTCTTTTTCCCCCTTTTTTTTGAAGTTTAGAATATTTTTTAACTTATCGGCAATTTTTCTACATTTAGAAGAATAAATAATATCCACTACACTTGAAGACCATATTTAATTTACAACCTTTTTTAGCAGTTTTCTTATAGTAGCCATACATACATGTATTGTTATACAGTTAAGCCTACATAACCCTTTAGCCCTCTTCAACTAAAAATTATCTTCCAAGAATAAGCTTCATTTTGACAGTCTACAATAGTTGGGATGCAGAAGGAGTTTATGAATAGATAAGTGCTGAAGTTCTGCAATTGGGGAATGGGTAATTGTCAATTATGGTTAATGATTAGTGATTATAGTGCTTGGAATCTTAAATCTTGGAATAAAATTCTTAACAGAAAAACAAACCAAACTGAAGTTTCTGAACCAGTAGATCTTCCGAATGAAAAGATGCCAGGTTATACAGCAGAAGAAATAGATGACTGGTGTCGAGACACTGAAAACGACCCAGGATTTAAAATTTTAAATGATGATGAAACTGTTGCTGAAATTTTGAAAGAAAATCGGAAATCCGCAGACGAAGAGGAAGAAGTAGGTGATCAAGTTCAAGATAGTGGACCTTCTCATATAGAAGCATGCAATTCATTAGATATTGCAATGAATTGGCTAGAACGTCAAAATAATGTTGATCCCGTTCAGTTGATTTATTTAAAAAGAATAATAAGGGATATATCTGCTCAAAAAAGAGCATCTTCTTTGAAACAAAACAAAAAGTCTTTGAAACAGAAGTCTTTGCTGGATCTCTTTTGTAATGGAAAATAAAGGAAAATGTAGTGAAATCAGTAATTGACAAAAAAATTATAAGCTGAAATATGACAAAAATAATTCAAAATGAAAAAAAAGTTTTAAAAAAATAATTAAATAGAAAATATTTAAAAATTGAAAAGAAAAAAAACTTTTAAACACTCCAGAGCTATTTTAGATAGTATTGTCAGTTCTAAGCCCAGAAAAAGTGTGAATGGAAGTTAGTGCATAAATAATAATCATCTAAACTAAATTTTAAGCAACTTTCCAACTATCCGAACTTTTCATTATCCGAACAACGTTCGGTCCCGAGCAGTTCGGATAATCAGCGCTCTACTGTATATGAAAAATTTCTAACTCTCCCATATCTTCAGATTTATAATTTATATATAATTGTTATTTTCTTTAAATTACATTTTGAAGTTTGATTTTGTATACATTTAATTTATTATTTTAGGAGGAGTGTGTTGAGCGATTTAAAATTTTAGCGCAACAAGTTAGAATGAAGAAAACCAAAGGACTTTGATGTTCGCTTTTACCCCTAGCTATTATTTGAATCAAAAGGTTAATTATGTATATATGACTATTTATTGACTATTTTTATTGTAAAGAAAATCTTCCATTTGTATTATATAACAATTAAAATCTATGCAATAAATGACCTCTTGCTTTTAATGCCATTGACTGAAATTCCTTTTAAATATTTAGTAAGTTGAAGCTTGTTCTTTCTACTATAGTGCTGCTTTGAGGAGAGCTCTTCCAAACTAAAAGTTTGGGACTGTCTACTGCTATAGTAACAAGCAAGAGCGCATTTCTAATGGGGTTCAAAGGAAGAATGATGGCGTTGATTGGTTTACTCACACCGATCTTTGCCAAGATTAAGACAAAACTATTCACCCCACACCCCTATTCAAAGTGACTTTCCCATATAACCATAGTACCCGTCACTCCGCGAAACTGATGTCTGGTGAAGTTCTCCTGAAAGCTGCACTATATATTTAGTGCTATTCATCCTGTTTATTTTATTGTATAAAATTTAAACTTGTTAAGATATTTTTTTAAAATCGAAATCACTTATTTAATTTTTCATGATTGTGATTTTGTTAATTTAAAAGCATTTGTCTAATGGTTTTTCAATCAAAATTAGAAATCAATTTTTTTTATTTGTAATAATTCTCACAAAAAAAAAACCATTTCCAAAGGATAATTTTGAGTTGCAAAGATACTCTTTTTCATTTAAGATTAACTTTTGAGAACTATTTCAACAATTTTCTAAAATAATTTTACAGTTCTACTTTAAAAAAAAAAATTATATTAACCTAAAATACTTCTTAATAGACTAACTAAATTATCAATGTAAATTTTAATATACTTTCCAAAATTGTGGTGAATATCACTTGTTTATCTTTTTTAATAACAACAATAAAACAAAATGTTGAGTATATCCTTTTTTTTTTTAACTTCTCAGAATTTTATTAAAATTGTTACAAATGTTCACTTAAAATAATAATTTATTCAATTTATCCTGATTATGAAAAAAATATGGATGCTCACTATTTGTTTTAATTCAAAGATAATCCTTTTTTTTTTGTTATTTTGTTAGTAACAGTTTAACTGCGGAATGAGCTGATGAGCTCTATCATAAGAAATATTATCATATCATAAGAAATATTATTATATCATAAGAATTGCTTAAATTTTGACTAATTTCATTATTGAATAAGGGAAGCAACTATTAAAATAAATTTAGGATGTTCTTATAGTGGTACAATTTTCAATATTTATTAATATATAATATTTTAAAGAACATATATCTCTTTAGTACTAAAGTAGAATTGTTTTAATCTGATATGTAGACAGTTAAACACCAAGTTCTTTGTACATTTTCGTTACAATTCAGCTATTTGAACAAATAAAATGTAATAATATTGTAAATCATGTAATTTTTTGAGATGTCATGCTCTCAATAAATTGTATGAAAATTTATATAAATCCAAGTTTTAATTGTGTTATATATTTTTATTCGAAAACATGTTTATTAAGCTAATTATTGATTTGTGTATTAGGACTTTTACATGATGCTTTCTATCATAGCAAAAACATAGCCATCAAAAAGTGGAAGGATTTGCTTATCATCTGTCAGTTCTTCATACACAATTCTTGTTTCAAATTCGTTGCAGTATCTTTTAAAGTAATATNATTGTTCCAAAATTTCTTGATTGTGATTTTGTTAATTTAAAAGCATTTATCTAATGGTTTTTCATTAAAAATTAGAAGTCAAATTTTTTTTGTTTGTAATAATTCTCACAAAAAAGAAAGAAAAAAAAACATTTCCAAAGGATAATTTTGAATTGCAAAGATACTCTTTTTCATTTAAAATTAACTTTTGAAAACTATTTCTACAATTTTCTAAAATAATTTTACAGTTCTACTTTAAAAAAAAAAATTGTTTACCTAAAATTAGACTGATAAAATTATTAGTGTAAATTTTAATGTACTTTCCAAAATTGTGGTGAATATCACTTGTTTATCTTTTTTAATAACAACATCAAAACAAAATGGTGAGAATATCCTTTTATTTTTAAACTTCCCAGAATTTTATTAAAATTGTTACTAATGTTCATTTAAAATAATAATTTATTCAATTTTATCCTGATTATGAAAAAAATATGAATACGCTCACTATTTGTTTTAATCCAATTTGTTCCTAAGATAATCCTTTTTTTTTGTTATTTTGTTAGTAACACTTTAACTGCAGAATGAACTGTTTTTTTCTTCCAATATCACTTATTACATATCTCTATTTATCATAAGAAATATTATCATATCATAAGAAATATTACTATATCATAAGAATTGCTTAAATTTTGACTAATTTCATTATTGAATAAGGGAAGCAACTATTAAAATAAATTTAGGATGTTCTTATAGTGGTACAATTTTCAATATTTATTAATATATATTATTTTAAAGAACATATATCTCTTTAGTACTTAAGTAGTATTGCTTAAATCTGATATGTAGACAATTAAACACCAAGTTTTCTGTACATTTTCGTTATAGTTCAGCTATTTTAACAAATAAAATGTAATAATATTGTAAATCATGTAATTTTTTGAGATGTCATGCTCTCAATAAATTGTATGAAAATTTATATCAATCCAAGTTTTAATTGTGTTATATATTTTTATTCGAAAACATGTTTATTAAGCTAATTATTGATTTGTGTATTAGGTCTTTTACATGATGCTTTCTATCATAGCAAAAACATAGCCATCAAAAAGTGGAAGGATTTGCTTATCATCTGTCAGTTCTTCATACACAATTCTTGTTTCAAATTCGTTGCAGTATCTTTTAAAGTAATATCTGCAAATATAAAAACAAATATATATTGTTAAAAAAAATAAAAATCTAAAAGAGAGGTAGCAAGTTTAAGCAGCATTTTCTTAACATGTTTTTTCCCCAAAAAGATTAGGATATACTTTGCGCAAAGGAAGCGAAAAGCAATTAAAATAGAAAAAAGTATTAAAGTATTATATAAGTACTAAAGTATAGAATTTGACATACTATAATTTTGGTTCTCTGAACAAGAACCTCCCACAATGTCTAAATACCCAAAACTTTTCTTACAGTTTACTTCCACCCCCCAGATTGTTTATATATTATGAGTATAAACATTTAGTGATATATCAGCTACTGGCGAATCATTCACAGGAGAATATTATGTATAAAAAAGAACTTTGTGACAAGGTGCATTTTTTTAACTTTAATGTGCAGGAAAATATTAGAACAACATAGTTATTAATTTAGTAATAGCACATGTGTATTAGTTTTCGCAGAAAGAGATCAAACTTAATATGTATGTTAATTGTTTTACCTAGAAAGATTTAAATTTTGTTATTTTTTGTTATGTGATAATTCGTATCATTAATTATAATTAATATAATTTGTTATTATTAACTGTTTATTGATATTCATTTTAATAATTGCTGTGACACATTTGTTAGATTAAATAAATAAAGTTACACAATGATTTGGTAATTTAGTAATGGTCTCCTCCAGACAGGAAAAGGATTCTGCTTTCTCCATCTTAACCTATGAGGAAATATATGTTTGGAATTTCCTTATTTATTCAGTAACTAATCAATATTTTTGAATAAAATCTGTTTTATTTTATTCATGCCATTATATGCCCTCTCAAACTTAACCCGGATTTACCCTTATGACTGGATTAAAAATTTTGGGATAGTAACTATTTTTAAAACTTCTTTAAAGTTTTTCATAGTTCAAGTTTTGGAAATTGTTACCACATTTAAAATTTTTTAACCAAGATTTTTGATGAATAAAATAAAAATCATTCAAAAATATGAATTAGTTACTTTATAAATAAGGAAATTTCGGGCAGATAATTTTCTTAGTTATCATGGAGTAAACAAAATCCTTTTGTTTGTGAGAAGAGACCCTTAGAACCTAACAATCTATTTTAAAATTTATATATTTTTATGATAAATTTTTCAAAATTATCTTCACGGTTGTTTAGTGCTGTATAGGAGCATAACTCAATAGAAAATATATTAATTTCTCCTATCACACCATCTTGGATTCCTGTGGTTTTTTTCCCCATGAAAGTATTAGTAGTTAACTATCTTTAAATAGCAAATTGTTTTATGAAGCAGAGAAAATAATAAAATCAGTCTATTGAATTGTGAACAATATTTTAGTTTTGTTTAAATTTTTTCTCAACTATTCAATAAAAAAATATTTTTGAATTTAGTGCTTCTGTCTGATAGAGTTTATAAAAAAATAATTTAAAGATGTAGTTCCTTAATATGCCTTTAGATTTTTTACATCATGGCAAAATTTTTTTTTAACAAACATTTAAAACTGAAAGGAAAGTATTTTTTTTAATCTTTTCTTAAGTATTAATCACACAACATTGTTCTAATTTTGAAAGAAAATGTAAATTTTTGAAATCGTGTGTTTAATTTAAGCCATTCAGATGTTTTTATTCTCTTTTATTCTGCATATTTTATTAAATAATAATAAAATATTTATTAAAATGTTAATATAATAAATATAATTATTAGTGTATTGATAAAAACTGAATTGGGGTGAATAAAAATTAATTTAATTTTCTAGCTTTTCCTCATAACAGGCTAACAACTGATTCATCTAAAATGAAGTTAAATTTAGATTATTTACATGTGTTATTTACATTAGATTATTTACATATAAAACTTAAATAAAGATTAAGAAAATAGATTAAAGATATGGAACCACATTCCATCTCACAAAGTACTGGTACTAAAAGTCCCGCACGAATACATCGTGCCGGTACGTTCCATTTTCCATGGCACCCATGAGATGGTTCTAAATCATTCTATAGATAGTGATTCAGAATAATTGTTCCAAAATTAATATGTTTTTCAATAACATGTTAACACGTACGAATCATAAAGGAATATATGATCACAAACGCAATACAGGACTAGAAAACCAGAGACTGACAAATTTGAGACAAATAATGATAAGTGTGTGAAATATTTTTTTTTTTGTTTACTGTTGTGTGATATTTTTTAACAGGTCTTTGATATTTTTGTATCGTTGATTTCAAATCTGCTGTTTCTCTCTCCAATCTACAATTTTTTTTAACATGATACTTTTAGTCTTTTTGTTGAAATGTTCAAAGTTCGAAACTATATATAACAAAAGTGCTGCGACAAATTTTTAGGGGAGCTATGGCACATCTTTAGGATTAAAATTGCATAGGAACCCATGCCCGTAAGCAATTTTCTAACCCAGCGGCTTTCTCTCTTGTTTGGTATTTTCTTATATGATAAGAAAAAAAATTTAATTCTTGGTTTTGTTGAAACTTAATTGTAAATGCCGTGTCCGGCTAGGGTTGTTCCCTATTATAGCCTGTTCAGAAACACACGAAACAGTTCATAATGGGGGAAGCGCCTCTAGCCGAGTACGACGACGTTTCTGGGCATGGGTTCCTATGCATTTTTAATTCTGATAATGAACCCTAATTTCTTTGAATTTTGTCGAAATATTTGAGCGACATCCTATTATATATAGCCCCTAGTTTTTAAACTTGTACATTTTTACATAAAACAATAAAATTGCCATTTAAAAAAAAAGAAATCTGTAGTCTTAGGGGTAAAACTAATTTCAAAATTGAAAGCCTCCACACCGGAATGAGGCAAGATCAAGTATTTGTATGAATGCAACAAAAAATTGGTTACCCGGAATAATTTATTACACAAATACAAGTTTAAACTGCAATTTTATTAAAGAACGTTTCAAAGCAGGCGTTCGAAATTGCAGGTCGACGTTCCCTTGAATGCAATTTTGAATGTAAAATTTGCGGGCTTTGCGTTTGCTACCTTATATTCCTGTTTGCCTTATTCTTGACCAATAAGTCGATTTTTGAATATTAATTCTGAATCACCTTGCACTAATTTCTAATTTCAAACATTACATTTTTACAGCATGTATTACACAGTATTGTATAATATATATACCTACCTGAACACTCCTTTTCTGCATAAAATACTTTTAAATTGTCCTAACGTAATTCTTTTTCCTTTTACTTTCGTGCAGTAAGGCGCTATGTCTCCCCGAAAATAGTAGCCGACGCTTGTAAAATCGTCCTTTACTGTTTTGCTAAAAGTAACATGTTTTGTCTTGCTCTGTGATTTAAAAGATCTGTAAGAAAATATAAAGGTTTAGATTTTATAGAAATGATTATTGGTAAGCTTAGCTTGTTTAAATTTCGAAATTCGAATTTTTTTCACTTGTAATCTTAAAAATCCATTTTTTAAAAAATGTTTATTTTTTAAATTCTTTTAAAAAGGTCTACTATTTATTCACTGGGAACTTGAGCTATATTCACCGACTTATAATAGAGTAAAGTAAAGAGAGTTAGTGCACATTCCTAATGATAATAAAAAGAAACCTTAATATTAACATGTTGCTAAAATATCCATTCGTAATATTGAAATAAATTGTTTCCTGTTTGCATCTGATTTTTGGTTACAATCTCTTCTTGCAACTTTTTTGTCGCTGCTTTGATGTAATGCTTTGATTTAATATACCAGCTGTAATGAAACCAAGAAAATTCTTTTATGCTATTTACCCCATCAGGTTGATGTGAAAGTAGTACGAAATGTGAAAGTACATAAGTAGGTGAAAGTTCAATAAGTAGGTGATTATGATGTGAAAGTACATAAGTAGGGGAGAATGTAATTATAATAATAACTTCATTTAAATCGGGAGCAGTATAACAATTGCATTTAAATGGCATTATTGTGAAGTTACTGTGACTACATATTAGTGATTACTTCCACCTATGGATTAAAGAAGAACACGTATTTGTGATTCTTGATGTGTTGCCATACTTATCTGAACTCCTCTGTTGGCTGTCTTGAACATTGCCAAATCTCTCCTATGATAGGAACAATGTCATAAGTTGCAGACGTCTTAACTCTCTCATTCTGGTTATAGGAGTTATTGCACGGTCCCTAAATTCTACCATGATCACTTCTGGAAAGAACTGTTGATGTACGCGTCGCCGTTAGCCAATGTTCGTACCTTACGAAAAATCATTTTAATTCTAAATATTTTGTTTAAATACTCTGCTGTTGAACTGAAACTAAAGAAAATTCAGCCAAACGAATATTCAATCACTTATATTGTTGTTGCGTATGCCTGTTTAGGTAAAGGGGTGCGATTGTTTTTGCTTTCCAGTGGCACCATCTATGGCCAAGAATTCGACTTCTGCCACTTTGTACGTCACACCTGTTTATAGGGCGGACCCATTCATACATCCATTCATTCATCCACAGATCGTAATTTTGACCTGAATCAGAGAACGATCAATCTCCAATCCAGTACTCCCAGAGGTATTCATTTGTTATGGGAACATGGAGGACTTTGCGACTCGACGAGATTTAACCTTCATCAGTCACCATTTACTAAACGGGGAGTCTTCGGCCGGCGGTGTTCGAACACTCGGACATATCCGTTCAGTATATTGTATATGTAAAGAGCTATATATAAAGATATATATATATATAATAGATATATAGATAATAGATATATATATAAATAACATGCCTTTATAATAATTGCTTTATTTAACATCGAAATTTTTAAACGAATAAAACATGAAATAATGTTTTACAAAATATGAAAAGTATATGCATTTATATAAAATAGCATTAGAATTTTCATTAAGATTGCATTTCCCATTGACGTTTTTAATAGGAAATAAAATAACTAAATTCAACAATAGAGAAATAATCGCTGACAATAGAGAATAAACCCTTAATAATCGTTATCAATGTTTATAACAGATTAAGATTTTAGTTTGATTGGCTAAAGATTTTAAGGAGATTTATAGTAAAAAATACTATAGTGTTAATTTTAGAATGATCGAAATATACTCACTCCTTTGGTTGTTTAAGTAGAGCTCTTTTTGTTATTGTTGGTACATTGCATTGCTGTGTTTGCTTAATTGGTTGTCCAGAATCCTGAGTTCGGCTCTTTAAAGTTCGTTGCGATTCTATGATTTCAAAGTAAAATGCCTAAAATTAAAGTAATAAAATTAAATCATGATTAAAAGAAAACTCTCATTCTCGTACTTTAATAATCTTGCAATTTTTTTGTTTATACCAAATATCAAGAAAATGATATAAAAGTTTAGTTGACAGAATTTTCGAAGTTGATTAAAATTTTATAATAATAATGATAACAATATCAAACTGTGGAACATTCGCTATTAACTATTTGGCCTAGAATTAACATTATTTTTTTAAAAATATTTTAAGAGTTTTTATAAAAATGTTTTTAAAAATTATATTGATAAACGGCTAAAAAAGAAAATAAATGACTATTTCATTTTGGTAACTATTTTTTGTGAAAAGGAATATGTGTGTAAATTTTGCTTCATCCGCTTTTTTTTTTTCCAATTGCACGGCAGTGAGCCCTGATGGCTCAGGGAATAGAGCTTTCGCCTTCCAATGAGGTGAATCGGGTTCGAATCCCAGTCAATACGAATTCCGCATCCGGCTTGCATACAACACAGTGTTGACGTAAAGTATCCTCTATGGTAGACGGATCATGGGTAGAGTCCCCTTGCCGTCAGGCTAACCGTGGGAAGTTTTCGGGGTTTTCCTCTCCACGTAACGCAACTTGCTGGTTAGTCCATCAAAAAGACCTCCATGAAGGCAAATTTCTCACAATACTTGATTCAGGAGCTCCCTTGTCTTCTGAATTGGGTTTAAAATTACAAGGCTACGGAGTTGAACATTAGTAGCTGTAAACGCCAAAATTTGGGTCGGCTGTTCAACGATGGTTATAAAATATAAAATAAAATTGCACGGCAGTATTGGATTCAATTCAGATTTTATAACAGTTTATATTTTTAGATTGCTTGCTACCTCAAATATGTATATGAAGTGGAACAGTTTGCAGTACTCGTTGAAAATAAGTACAAAAGAATACACACAGAAAGTATTTATTAATTTTTCTAAATGAAAAAAGAATATAATTACTTTGAAATTTTCAAGATAAGGTCCTAGAGCTTCTCGAACTTCCTGGTCTCGTTTAATTTTGTTCAACTTTTGTATGAGCTCTGATGTAAACGGATACTTCATTTTTCACCCTGCTTGGAGTAAAAAGAAAAAATAATTTCAAATTATGCTTCTCAAATCAATAAAATCTAAATGTTTTCTTGTAATAAGATAGCAATAGCTACTTTTAATATATTAAAAAAATTATTTTTTTTAAATTTTTCAAAAACTTCAATTTTATGCTTTTTTTTTGCGCGCATAAACTCTTGAGTAGACACAAAAAAATTAATTTAATTTGTTTATTGTTATTAATGAAAAAAGTGAAATCAAAACAGAACTAATTCTAACCTTAGAAGAACATACCTAGCAAAAATTGTTTTATTTTATAATATGGGGAAGATTGGGGTTAAATCGGGTACCTCTATTTTAGCAAATTAGTTCTGATTTCTAGCGAACAAACTCTGAATTTCATCCTACTGCTCAAGAAGGATCTATCCTTTTGGCGTTGATTCATTCATGGGGTCTGTGTAGATAAGTTTGTTTTACTAT
>NC_092206.1:28462295-28517286 GCF_043381705.1 Parasteatoda tepidariorum | reverse complement strand
AGTTTTCGGAAATAATAAATATCTTGGTCAAATCTAACAATTTCTAAGTCTAACTGTTTAGCTCCAAAACGCGGTCGAAGCTTAGCCTCCCTTCCCCTAAATGTTAAATTCATATTAAGAACTGAACTAGATTCAGACAACGCTACGATATGTTTCAGGGGTAACCTGCCACATTAAAAGTCAATTTAAATATTTATTAGATGGAAAAATATTAAATAAGTGGAATATGGCCTTATTTTATGAGATAACTTAAATCAGTATTATATGTCAACTAGCATGTCAAACTTATCAGTCATGAGCGTGGAGCATTAAGAGAATTTTGGAAGGACACATTTTACAAAAAATAGTGTAATTGCATTACTAATCAACATTTTGAATAATAATATTAATAATAATGAAAAACTAAAAACATGTTTAAAATTTAAGCATTATAAGATTTAAGCATCTCTCTAAAAAATTTGTACAAAAACAAATTGAGTTTAGTATTAAAAGTCTAAAATGATGAAAAAAAAATCGGAAATAAATTAATTACTTTACAAAATTAATCTAATTTAATGAATGAAAGTTTTAATATTTCAAGTGTTATAAATTAACAAACATTAGTACAGATACATAGTTCTATATGGATATGTCGACTTTGTCCACAACTAGGGGGTCCACTATAGTTCCCATATGGAATCATTCGATCATTTAAGCCTAATAGAAAATCCTTAAAAAAATGCAAATCAAATGATTATTAAAATATTATAATTATACTTAACTACATAATATCGCCTAATTTTTTTCAAATTAATGAATAAAAGTAATTAATAGTAGCGATTAAAAGGCAAATTAACAATTCACTTTTCCGCCATAAAAACATTTTTTCTAATTTACTACTTAATAATCAAGTGTCTTGCCATGCAACTGCATGTAAGCAATTTATAAATTCGTCAAAGGTTCTTTTTCTTTTTTTTATAACCGTAGATGAACAGCTGACCCGATTTTGGGTTTACGACTACTAATGTCCAATTCAGTAGCTTTGTAATTTTGAACCAAATCCAGAAGACAAGCGTTTACATTGTTCAAGTATTGGGAGAAATTTGCCTTCGTGGAGGATTTTCTTATGGAACTTACCCGCATTTGGGTTACATGGGGAGGAAAATTAAGATTAGCCTAATATTAGCCTAATGGCAAGGAGACTAACCCATGATCCGTCTACCACTGAGGATATTTTATAGTGTGGCTTTCATAAGAACTCCTCCAGACACCCGTCTCGCGTCGTGTCTGGTACTATGGTTACGAGGAAAGGTCACTTCGAATAGGGGTGTAGGGTGAATAGTTTTGTCGTAATCTTTGTGCTCTCGCTTGTTACCATAGCAGCAAACAGCCCCAGACTTTCAGTCTGGAGGAGTTCTCAAAGCCGCACTAAACGTCAGCACTGTGGTCGGTGCGAGCCGGGTGCGGAATTCGTATAGAACCCGGTTCACGTTATTGGAAGGCGAACGCTCTATCCCCTAAGGCAGTGTTTCCCAAATTTGAGACTTTTGTGTACCCTTTCTAAATTTTTTTTCGTAACGCTGTGTACCACTAATAAAAAAATGTATTTTTTTACTATAAAAAATTGCACGAAAGTTAAAAATCTCAACTGACTGCTAATTATTAAATTATTAACTGTTAACTCTGCAAAAAATGGCCAATAGAAAAATACCTAATTGTAAATTTTCTTGGCTGGCTTTGCTTTTAACTAAAATTTTTTGAAATTTTCGTTTGTTGAAAAATATTTCGCTTAAGAACGCGTACCCCTGCTAAACTGTTCCCGTATCCCTGGGAGTACGCTTACCACACTTTGGGAAACATTGCCTTAAGGCACACCGGCTCCGTTTAAGTTTTTTGAGAAATTTTGACTGAAAGCTTAAATTATTACTGATACCTCCCATATTAACCCTATGTCTCATTTATACTATGATCCACCTTGTCTAATTGAGCAAATGATTAAAATGAAGCATATTTTAATGTCAATACACAGAATGTTTATATATTAAGATTATTCTAATATAATGCTCTTTTTTGTGCTAATTTCTGAGAACTTTTCTTATATATTTATCATGAAACATTAAAAGTGAATTGTTATTTTTAAAAAAATAAAACGAACATATTTTTTAAATGGCTTTATTCAAAAAGGACCCGAGATTTAAATTTCAGCTTATACATTAAATCTTAATTTTATGTGACTAAAGTCTAGACCATGATTTAAAATTATGTTAAAAAGTAATTGACTTATAAATTGAATATTTTTTTAGTTAAAAAAATCAATTTAAGAGAAAAAGTCATATTTTTAAAAATTATTTTCATACTGCAGTTTTATATTACATAATGTGATGATTTATATCTCATTTGATTAATGAGTTTTAGATTATTTTAATAGTTTATTAAAATTAATACTTATTATAGGTTAGATTTAATGAACTTTTAAAGTTAAAAATTTATAAATTTAAAACATAGATTTTTAAAAACTAATTTTCATGTTCTATTTAACATTACATAATATTACGGGCTTATGCTAATGCTTATAATGGCATAGCAGGGTGATTCTGAGGTTTTGTCCCGTTCATGACGCATATAATTGAAAAATATATATTCGCAAAAAAAAAGTAGTTTTGTGAACACCTGATTTTACATTGTAAAAATTTCGAGACAAATTAAGATAAAAAGTACTGGCACTCTAAGTGCACCATCCATAAAATCCAATTTACCGTAAAATCCATTTTTAACGTAAAATTTTATACCGTAATATTTGTAGTAATATTTACTGTAAAACTAACAAATAACTGTTATTAAATTGATATTAGTTTTTTAATTTATTTGTTTACTTATGTAATATTTTTATAATTAAACAAATCAAAAAGAGTCGGAGAAAACTGGATGAGACAGAAGTTATTGCATGTAAATTATTATGTAATTTTACAAATATAATATTATTGCATTAGTAGGGAATTTCACGTGAAGGACAATAGGAAATTATAAATTTACACTGTTCATTTTTTTTTTTGAATAAACACAAACATAATACACTGCAAAAAAATTCCGGATCATAATTTGACCCCGAATTTTTTCTAAAAATTCATCAAAAGGACAAATAAACTGTGTAAAATAATAGGATAACTTTTTTAAATTAGTAAAGAAAACAAAAATTGTTTTTAAAAATGCAAGTAGTTTTTTGCTTAAGACAATCAGACATTCATTCAAAAATATTGATGTATTGTTAGAAGAGTCAAATTAAATTTATTTTAAGTAAAATAGAATTCTATTACATTCTTTAAATGATGAAAAATAAACTAAATATACTAACGATGAAAAGTGAAACATATTTTGCAGAATTTTCTTTGCTAGTTTCGTGAAATTCTATTTTTCGTTCTGTCTCAAAATATTTATTTAATTTTATACAACTACAAGATTCATGGAATAAATATTAAATGTATGTAAAGTTAAATTATTCTTACCTTTCATAAGAAACGTGAAAAGAAAATAATAAACAGCATCGAAAAGTGAAACATATTTTCAACAGTTCTAGCCAATTATGGTAAAACACTAAATGTTTGTTATTTTAAACTTTTTTGCAGGCAAAATAATACACTTATTCAATTTTCAATAATTTTATAAGATTCATAGAATAAATAGTAAAGTTTAATAATTCTTACCTTTCATAAGAAACATTAAAAAAGGAAAAAAAGAAAAAAAAAAAGAGAAAAAGAAAGAGAAAAAGAAAAAACCCAGTGGNAAAAAAAAAAAAAAAAAAAAAAAAAAAAAAAAAAAACAGGAATGAAAAGCGAAATACATTTTCAACAGTTTCTGCCAATTATTTTAAAACACTAAGAGTTTTCGGAAATTTTAAACTTCTTTCTGAGCCAAAATAGCATATTTTGATAATATTTCAAGGAATTTGTAATATTTACAGAATAAATAGAAAATATTTCTAGAAATGAATCATTCTTACCTTTCATATTTCAAGCAGCGAAGACTACGGCTTCTGAAATATATGTTAAATCATAAATTTCCACCAGGATAATTGGCGAACTCTTTATCATAGTCCGCCATGTTTGATATCTTGATCATTCGACGACAGATTCAGAATACATACCTCATACGGATCAATAAGTCAGTGGCGAAAGCTTGGATCTCCCTTTGGGATTGGGGGGAGGGGGAGTCATGTGGGTGGAAACACCCATTCCCCCTTCGCGGTCTTTTTAAAAATTCAAAACTCAAGTGCCTTTGTACGAAACAGATGGGAACTAGGGATTACATATAAAGGGTGTGTAAAAGCGTTGAGTGGAAAAAAATTATTCCTATGTAATTGTAGGTTTTGCAGGAAGAAAAGTTTATAAACTCATCTGTCGGCTTATCGTGGGCTTAAGCCTCTATGGAACAATGAACAAAAAGAGTTTTTAATCAAATAAAGTCATATTTTAATAAAGCCTTTAAGATTAGTTGGGAGGGTATTAAGGATTAATGAGGATTTTTTTAATCAATGTGTTCTTTTGTTTTGAGAAATTGGAATTCTAATGTTCGGATTAGTGGCCGAGATGTTTGTTTTAAATAAAATAGAAATTTTTTTTTGGTAATTAACAAAGAGGAGTTTTCGAAAAATTAAAGTTGATCTTTATTTGTTATTTTAGAATAACAATGTTTGTGCTGAAAAAAAAGCGACTTTATTACATGAAGAACTATAGATTAAAATTTAAAAAGGGTATGCACCATAAAATATATTTAAAAATAATTAGATGTTATTACAAAAAATTGTTAGAAAGTATTAGTTACAGATTAATTTCTATGGTTAAAATGAAAATTTTTTTGCTTGTAGCTGTTTTATCCTACACTTTTTTTATAATAATAAAAAAAAAAAAAAAAAAAAAAAAAAAAAAAAAAAAAAAAGGTTTCTCAAAATTGAGCAAATATGTGTCAAAATAGTTCCGAAACGAACACTAGTCGAATTTGAAAACCCCAAAATTGAAACAGCAGATACTAATTTTTGAACAAAATGCATAATCTCAAAAGTGATGTGGATAATTGATATTGTGATACACAGTCACAAAAGTGATGTGATTACAGTACATAAACATATCTCTAAAAATATATTTTATTTTTGAAACAAAATTTATAATTCATAAATGGTTCACCGCAGGAGCTGAAATACATAAATTTATTTTGACATCTAAATTAGTTTTATATTTCTTCATAAGAAGATGAATTAATTAGTTTCAATAAATTAATAAATCATGCATTTTGTTAAAAAAAGTTTATCATGCCTCAAAAAAGTGTATTTCATTTTTAATTACAATTTTTACTTCATAAAATGTCTCTATTAATTTCAAATGATTTTAATAAATTCAGCAAAATGGTCTTGAATTTTAATTATTCAGCAAAAAACGAATTTTTAACTTGAATTAACTTACCATATTAACTTATAAATTAACCAAAAATGAATTATTAATGAATGTTGTTTAAAACTAAACAGTATTCTCCCTGGAAAGCATTGTCTTGAATATATATAGGAATAAGTTAATCTATTCCGTAGGAGATAAAATAATTAAATTTTTTTCTTGAAAATCGGACAAAAATGTGTCAAAATAGAACCTATTTTGACACATTTTTGTGTCAAAATAGGTGAATAGGTGAATTTTGTGAAACAAATAATTATCAAAATTGAAACCCCAGATACTCATTTTTGAGCAAAATGCAAAGTCTCAAAAACGATGTGGAGGAAGATGTGTGTAAGAGGGAGATGTTCATTGGTTGCCTGATGGATTCGACCCGAAGATCTCCAGAATTTAGGTGAACATTTGGACTACGTATTTTGTTCAAAAATGTGTATATTGTTTTAATTTTGAATACACGGTTTTTTCAAATTTGACTATTATTTATTTCTGAGCCACAAATTTGTTAATTTTTGAGAAACTTTTTTTTTACAGTGTAGGGCAGAGGTAAAATTTTCATTAACATTTCTTTTTATGAAAAATGTGCTCAAATTAATATAAAACTGATGAGAAATATTACAACATAATGCTGCGAAATATAATCATAATTATTTCTCGCATATCATATTTTTTAAAAAACAATTAATTTAAATTTAAAATAAGAAAGCCATTTCGAAAATGAGCGAATTATAAATCGTTTTTATATAATTGGAAATAGTATCTTAAAATGTGGAAAAGTTTTTTTTTCTTCTTCCACAATTTAGAATACTATTTCGATTAATGTAAGAGCAATGCATTTCTTTACTAATATTTTTTTTCAGTAATAGTTTATTCAAATTAAAATTTGTGTTTAAGATATTGAAAATTTAAATGCATAGTTACCCCATACTTTGACATAGGGAAAACTAATCATTATGTTTTTAAAAATCCATTTTTAAGTTTACGAGAAAAAAGATATAAAATACTTGTTTATCAATGAAGGGACATACATAAATGGGAGTAACATTAAAGGTTGGCTTGAAGTCAAGAAGAGATGCCAACATTGGAAACTATTTTCTCACGTGCGTTGTGATTTCTTTTGTTTGATCATTTCTCATCTAGTCAATTTGTAGTTTGAAACAAAGGATATACAAATTTGGTTATTTGTAAGTACAGTAACAGTAGTATAACCGCAGTAAGTACAGTAATTTGGCACAGTTTTGAATATCCCACCCATCTTTCCATGGATGCAGCTTAAGGGAGTAATGATTTAAATGCATTTCTTTTTATAAATATATTTCAAACCCAATTTTAAAGAAGCATTTTTAGAAAAAAATGACTCCATAAGAGGTTAAGATGGCATACTTTAAAACTAATTTAATATAGGAATTACATTTAGATTGTTGTTTAAAATTGTATTGATTTATCTTTAGTTTAAGAACCTTAGATTAGTCTTAATTATGAAGCAAGGAAAAAGCCCAGGAAAAATTCATGGCAATGAAAGTCATCTCACTGGACATATATTATTTAACTTACACTGTAAAAAATTCCGGATCAAATTACGGTCTGAAGTACCGGTATTTCGGCATCCGTAAAATCCATTTTACCGTAAAATATTACGCAGTGATTTTTAAAGTAATATTTATTTAGTTACAGTGATTCAGTGATTTTACCGTAATTATTACCGTAAAATTTACGGTATATCAGATTTTTTGTTCCGTAACTTGTTACGGTAAAAATGGATTTTACAGCACCCTGAATGCCGGTACTTTTTACCGTAATTTGATTCGGAATTTTTTACAATGTAGTTGGTCATAGTTTCTTACATGATATTCAAAAATCGTCATTACAAAATACATTTCCACACAGAAAATAATTAATTATAAAGTGTTGTTACAAATTAGTACTGTCTAGTTTATATGAAGTAAGTGTTCTTGTGCCCAATGTTTTAACGAAAAAGTGAAAGAGCCCATACAGTTTTTTAATGTCGTCACAAGTTTTCCACCTTCCACCTCCCTACCATTCAATTCCACCTTCAATTAATATATAAGTGGATATATTAATATCACATAGAATTAGTTTATGTATTATATCTAATCGTTCTAAAAAGTGTATAATTCCCTACATATTCAGTGACGTTTTTAGAAGCATTTACGTGGGCTTTAGTGTTGCTACTCAATTGTATTGAGTAGTAAAATTGTATTCGAGATGTCTATAATGGAACAAAACTAATTTGAAGTTATAAAATTGAAGTGAAGAATTTTTTCATTAAATATGTTTGACTACATATATCTAAAGGACATAAATCGTTGTAATCAGAAATCATAACGCGGAAGACTGAGATGTTTTGATGAATTTTCAGAACATATCCGTCCTAAAAAGTGCAATCTTCTCAAGATCAGTGGCATTTGCATGGACCTTATTGTCGCCACTGCATGTGCTCATGCTCATATATATCACTGTTCATACTAATATTACAATAAAATTCAGTAAAGAACTCAACTAGTGTTGAAGTTATAAAATTGAAGTGAAAACTTTTCCAATAAAAACAACATGGATTCCATAAATCAAAATGAATTTTAATACAAACGAATCGAAGTTATTATTTTCTCTAAAAATTCATTTATCTAAAAGAATCTCTAAAGATAGAAATGTTTTCTAAAGTATAAAAGTGATGAATAAAATAAAAGGTAAATTCTTGAACAAACTTAACCCATGGGAGTAATAAAATAAGAAACAAGACATAAAATCGCGATACATTATTTCTCTGGAATAGTTGCCTTTTGTTACTCTTGTGTCTCGCTATATTCTGAATATTACAGTCAAAACTTTACTTTAAGTCTCAAGTAAAAATTTCTTATTTTTCTCAAAGGAATTTGTTTATCGTGTAACAGTTTAAAGAATATTCTTTACTAGAAGAAACTTTCGTAACATCGTAACTATACATTAGCTTTATGATTGATGAATATGGAATTGCTAAAGAAATGTATTTTACTTGTTTTTGAACATCTGAACTTGTGAATTTTCTAATCTTTTTCTGT
The DNA here is from genome assembly GCF_043381705.1 of Parasteatoda tepidariorum. Taxonomy (NCBI): domain Eukaryota; kingdom Metazoa; phylum Arthropoda; class Arachnida; order Araneae; family Theridiidae; genus Parasteatoda; species Parasteatoda tepidariorum. Next base: position 28,508,813 of record NC_092206.1, on the reverse strand, counting down.
TGTAAGCACATGTATTTCTTACGATATATAATAATTTGAAATATAATAAACTAATAATTAACACAGTAGAAACTTGAATCTGAACTAAATGGCTTAGTTGTTTGTTTGGTTTACGGAAGTTTTCCATTTTTATGAAATTCCGGTTACAATTGATGTATCAATTGATTTTAATTGCTTGTGATTTGCTTGAAAGAAATAATTAAAAGTAATTTAAAGAACTTTTCATACTTTTTGGATGTTTATTTCAAAATATTTTAATTGAATGTCTTAAATTACTGAAATTCTTAATTACTGTCAGAATCCGATTTTTTAAAACTCGGTTTAATTAATTTCATATGTAATTTTATAATTACTACTTTCCAGCTTTCCTATTGTAATTTGATATAGTTTACGGAAACTTATCATTCTAATTAGATATGAAACACTTTATAAAAAAATAAGAAACTTTGTTATAAGAAATAGGTTTAAACACATCTTATATTATTTCTTTATAATTATTTATAATAATTATTATAAATAATCATTATTTATTAATTTATAATGATTTGTAAATAATTTATAAATTATTTATAAATAATTTACAAATAATTTATAAATAATTTATAAATAATTTATAAATTATTTATAAATAATTTATAAATAATTTATAAATAATTTATAAATAAATTATATGTAATTTATAATATTATTATAAATTATTTATTCTGTTGGAGAGAGAATAATTTTCTCTTAGAATTCAATAAATTTTTAATTATTATTAAAAAGGAATTCATTATTTAAAATATTCGCAAAAATTATCCATTTCGTTAAAAAATAAACGTTTAACGTGACTTCACAAATATATTCTTTTTTAAATAAAATTTGTTATTCATATAATATTCTTTAATTTTAATTATTCATATCATATAAATCTAATATAATAATAGCATATGAATTAATCAACTAAAATAAATTTATAAATTATTCATGCTAATTCATTTTGCTAAAAAGGTTTGACATGCCACTCAAAAAGTATATATCATTTTTAATGAAATTTTAAACTCACATAATATTAAAGTATTTAATTTAAATATTCAGCCGAATTAAAACCAATATAAATGGAAAGCATTGTTTTAAATATATATAATAATATTATAAATTAATCTATTCCATAGAAACTAAATTTTTCTTTTAAAACTGAGTGAATTTTCATTTTTTGTTTTTGATTTAAATATTCAGCCAAATTAAAACGAGATGATAATCCAAATGGAAAGCATTGTTTTAAATATATATTATAACATTATTAATTAATCTATTCCTCAGGGGAAAATTATTTTAAAAAAGAAAAAAAATTGAGCATTTTTTTATTTTTTCATAAGAAGATGAATTATTTAATTAAAATAAATTTATTAACTATTCATTAATTATTCATTTTGTTGAAAAAGTTTGACAGTTCACCAAGAAAGTATAAACCATTTTTAAATGAAATTTTTAATTCATGTAATGTTAAGGTCTTTAGTTTTAATTATTCAGCCAAATTAAAACGGAACAATAATCCCAATGGAGAGAAGCATTTATCTTCATCTTATCTGTTGCTTACATTACTCATAACAGTTGAGTTTATGCATTAAGTTTTCAATTTTAAGTTACAAATTGTTCACTGACTCGCGCAATATATTTCTCACGATTGTAATAAGCTTTGTGAAATAAAGGGAAATAAATTAGGATTTTAACATCACTATTCAAGTAAGAAAACTAATTTCGATGCAAGGCGTGGGGCATTTCAGAGATAAATGTTTAGCTCTTAGCTTGCATCGATTACTGAGTTTCACCTTAGGCGAGTGAGTGCAATTCTTCTCGTGAAATTGCGTTTCTGTCGCTTTCGTTTTCCTCAAATGTTTTGGAATAGAAATTGGATATTAAATTCAATTTACTTTCAAAACCTAGAGGCTGTTTTCTACTTATGATGGAAGATTGATAATACAAAAAAAGTTTTCGTGTCAATAATTTAAACAACAAAAAAACTTTTATGCGAAGTTTGTTCAACTTGTTTGTTTTATATTCAAAGAATTGTAAATTCGAAAGGAAAATAAGAATTGAAACGAATATAAGAAGTTGACCCGAAGTCTTTTTTAGAATTTTCTATTGGTTGACTTTTATCTTTCGAATTGTGTGTTTTTTGATTTTTATGTTTGCTTTATTTGATATTTCCCAAACTTGTTATTTTCTCTTTTCAGTAAACAGGGTGTCCAGTATCTAATAAATTCTAATTCTTCGTGATTGAATATCCAAATTTTTTTTAACATAAATATTAATTTACCGATTGCTCATTGCTTTTACACTCATTTTTTTTAATTAATATTCTATCCATATTTTCATATTAATGTAAGAGTTCGCCATAGCTGTCCATAAAAGATGCAACACTTTGATATATACATTCTTAGTACCCTTTTCTGAAAGAAAGTCCAATATACACGCACATTTCAGGGGATGCAAATTAAGTGGTGATCAAAAGTTTAAGTGCTTAAGTGGAGACCAAAAGTTCATAATGAGTTTGATTGTTGGAGAAAATTGAGCGAATGTAAAAGATGGCTATTGGATACACTTTCGATTTCTACCGGTAAGCAAACTCCCTTTGATTATTTTTGAAAATTACGCAATTTCTTGATGGTGATTCGTTAGACTTCAATATCCGTTTATTTTAAAAATATCGTTTAAATGTTAGTCAGCAACCCCAAATGTGTCTAAAATTGTGACATAATACTGGTTATTATTAAAAATGTATACGCTAAGGGAAGTGATTATGGAACACCCTGGCTTGCATCCATTGCATATAAGCATGTGTAAAAATAAGCATCTATTGTATAGAAGCATGTGCAAAAATAAGCATCTATTGTATATAAACATGTGTGTAAAGTTAAGCATGTATTCGCATGTGTGTATATGTATTTCTGTCTGTTTGTTTCCATGCATGTATGTATGTAGTTGGACATTTATCTGCTATCGAGAAAAAAGATTTATGTCTGGATTGGGTTCAAAATTACAAGGTTCCGTCGTTGAACATTGGTAGTCGTAAACCCAAAATTGGATCGACTGTTCAATAATGGTTATGAAATAAAATATTTATTATCATACCGACCACAGTGCTGACGTAAAATATCCTCAGTGGTAGACGGATCATGGGTAAGAGTCTCCTTGCCGTCAGACTAACCATGTGAGGTTTTCGTGGTTTTCCTCTTCATGTGACGTAAATGCTGTTTAGTTTCACGAAAAAAGTCCACCAGGAAGACGAATTTCTGCTGTTACTTGATCCAGGAGTTCCCTTGTCTTCTGGATAAGGTTCAAAATTCTAAGACTACGAAGTTGAACATTGGTAGACGTAAACTCAAGTTAGGGTCGGCTGTTCAATGACGATTATAAAATAAAATACATATTATCAACATTATGTAAGCATCATTGTTGTTATCTTGCATAGATTACCTAAATTAATTAAGAGTCACTTGGGTCAATATTAGAATGGTTTCTCATTGCGATATTAATTGTAACGGGAGTTTTTATCAAATCATATTATCAGTTAGTAAAAGAGTAGCCCTGTTATATATATAAATAAATGATTACGGCTTTTAAATAGTAAATAATAAATAAAAATAGTGCGTGGAGTCCCTCCGCTCGGAAGAAGTTAAACTTCGCAACCTGCGACATTAATTGTAGAAGAATCAGCAGTCGTAGAAGGATCACTAGTTCTATTCACCGACTCTTTTTCCTGCTCCACTCGCTTCCGTGCTCTGTAATCACGGTAATATTGTGCATTTTTCCCTCGTGGACCTCTTGAACCAGTGGAAGTGCTTGTGGTTGCCTCATCGTCTCGCCCTGGAAAATGTATTTGTATTAATAATGTATGTGAATGTAATTTCAAAAGAGAAAACCTAACAATCAATTGATATTCACAAGAGACGTACCTAGACATAACCTTAAATCCGTCGCATTGTCCGTGGGATTGTTTTCACTCATTTTTTACAATTGTTATCCACTAAATTTGAAAATAAAAAAATACTACCCTATTAAATTATATGTGTATCAAAACAAACTAAAAAAATATTTATAGAAAAACAATACTTTTATTATTTTTATGCTAGTGAGAACCAAAACAATATGGAAACGAATGAGGGAAAACTGGATCCTACCACGTGATTTCCCGGCCAATAAAAATGTAGCGTTGAACGTTTAACGCAAACTTGTTGGAAGTCGCATAAGAAGTATAACTTCAATAAGTGTAAAGTTAATCAATAAAAATCTAAAAGCTAATAAATGCAAAGTTTATCATTAAAAATCTCAAATTTAATAAGCGTTAAGATTATCTATAAAAATCTGTAAGTCAATACAGGTTAAGTTTAATTAACTTTTAAAGGTATTTTCAGTTAACTATTAATGTCAATTCAGTACAAAATACTCAATAAAGATTTATAATTATTAAACAATTTATAAAAAAATATCATGATATTGTAAAAGTTCTTGCACGATCTGAGTTACATTTAAAAAAAAAAAAAAAAAAACGCTGATGGAAAAAATGGCTGAGGAAAAAAAAAAGATTAATGAAGAATTGAAGAGATACTTTTGAAGAAGTTTACTTTACGTGGAAACCCATTCCAAGTATCACTTGGCTAATCTAAAAGGCATTATTTTCTCACTCAGTAGACACTAAGGAATGAAGGAAGAAACTCTGCGCATTTATCCGACCTTTCAAGTAATCAATAATTAAGTCAACTCAAGTAATCATTTATGTAGCCTTTTGTTTTTGAGCTACAAGTATATTTAATAGAGAGAGTACTGGGAGATATGGTGAAGTGTGGTTCTTTATAACTAAAGGGGTCAAAAATGTTGAAAACTCTTACATTAATATGAAAATATGGATGGAATATTAATTAAAAAAATGAGTTCAAAAGCAATGGCAATCGGTAAATTAATATTTATGTTGAAAAAAATTGGGATATTCAATCACGAAGAATTAAAATTCATTAGATTATAAATTCATTTTCGATAACTAAGTTAAACGCTGCACGAAAATTGCCCTGAAATTCAATTTTGCAAATCTTTTTTTTCTCTCAATAATTTACCATATTGCGTGCACGTGCTACGCTTTTATCATTATTATGTTAGAGAAATGGTGACCATAATTGGTATTTTACGCCAGGGGTACACCAGCGATAAAAATCACAAATCATTAAAAAGAAAAAAATAAGTTTTACCACAATTAATGCTAATGAAACGAAAACTTTCCGCCTAATAGTTTTTATGTAATTATGACAATGAAGTTTATGGCTAATTTGTTGCGAAACAAATTATTAGCTTGATACTTATAATCACATTTAATTAATTTAGATTTTTTATCTGTTTTCTGTCTTCTATCTCGCTTGGTCTCTTGATAAAATAATTGCTTTCAGGCATGATTTTTATCTAAGTTTGTTGACTGTATTCAATTTGTTGAGCACTCCTTTGCATCGGAATATTTCATTGATTTTCATTATAATTCTTAATTGACTTTTTCACGCATTATCCAATTAATAACTGAGATAAACTTTGGAGAGATGTTAAGTACATATAATTATTCTAGACATGTTATCGATTGTATATCATATTTCATATTACCTATTCATAATATGCTTTATCTTATCATTTGATACAAATATCTGTTAATTTTGGATTATTTTTAAATATATATGGAATAAAATAAGAATTAAAATACTAAGGTAAAGTACTTTTACTTAGGTTTAGTAATTTAAAGTTGGATACTACCAATCTACTTATCTAATCAGTTACAGTCCTGGGGGCTCAGGGGATAGATCGCTTGCCTCCCAATGAGGTGACCAGGTCCAAATCCCATTGATGGCTGGTAGATACGGATTCTGCATCTGGTTCGCATCAACCACAGTGCTGACGTAAAGTATCAGTAGAGGTAGACGGATAATAGATTAGAATCCCTTTGCCGTCAGGTGAACCATTGGAGGTTTTCGTGGTTTTCTTTTTCATGCAACACAAATGCGGGTTAGTTCCATTAAGTCTTCCACGAAGGCGAATTTCTCCCAATACTTGATCCAGGAGTTGCTTTGTCTTTTGGATTGGATTCAAAATTACAAGGCTCCGGATTTGAATATTGGTAGTTATTAATTCAAAATTAGGTCGGCTGTTCAACGGCGGTTATAAAATAAAGTCTTATCAGCTAAGGCTCGAAGAATTTCCAACTTTAGACAGCATAAAACTGGATCTAACATATCTCAGTCTATTAATGCTCGAGGCTAGTATCTAATACACACTTTGTGTTACGGGAAATGATTTTTTAACCTCGAGAAACACCAGTGTTGGAAATATCGGGCAAGTGTATTTCGAACGATGGCTCTTAATCTTAAAAAACATCAATGTCGAGAATACGGGGAAACATGGCCTTTACCTTTAAGAAACATCAGCATAATGAATCCTAATTAGTATAGGAATTGTTTGCACTATGCCGGATAAGAGTTAAAATTTATGTTTTATTTGCCTTTATTACGTAACTGCTGATTTTAACTGACCATGGCTGGTTAAAATAAGTTTTTTTCAGTTAAAGTTGGGCACGTTTGAAATTCTATGAGATTTAACTGATTAAGACTGGAGATCACCACTTTATCTGGTTAAACCTAGGTTTATCTTCCTTTTTTTGTTTCCTTTTTTGTTTCCTTCTTAACATGCATATGCATGCATTAAAATGCTTTTTATAACCAGTAAAAATTTAATTTCATGAAGTTGAATTTTTGCGTTTAATTTCCACTTTAGTTTCAGTAATGCCACTTTAATCAGAAATTTAATTTTATGAAGTTAAAATGTTTACGTTTAATTTCCATTTTAGTTTCAGTAACACCACTTTACTCTGAAATTTAGTTTTATGAAGTTGATTAAAAGGTTTACTTTAAATTTTTCACTTTAGTAATGCCACTTTTCTCTGAAAATTATAATCCTGAAAATTAAAATTATCCGAGATGTAATTTAAAATTGTCAAATTAAATTTTTTGTATGTAGTTAAGTATGGTTAAATTATAAATTTGGTTACTAGTTATAAAAAGAGGTGGGTTTTAAGATCCTTGATGTACCCTCGATGCTTAAAAATTAATTTTATTCCTTAAAGTTGTGTGGTGAATAAACAATTGTGAAATATTGAATTTGACGCTTTATAAGAAATAATTAAAACTAACAATGTTCAAGTTTTAATAAAAAAATTGAAATTTTCGTAAACTTAAAAAAAAATAAATTTTTCAATCATAAGAAGTATCATTAAATCAAAGAAAGGTTATTTATTTAACTTTAATTTTTCAGCATCTCAGTTATTTGAATAAAGCTATTTCGTCTTAATATTATTTGATGTGACATCAATAGCAATGCAAAGGAAATGCACACCATAATAGTTGACATAATGCCGAAATAGTTGAGAAATTCACAGAGATATTGCATACTGGCTAGAAAATTAATTCCAGCATATATCATTCTGCCCAAATACCTTGGTATGCTTCAGATTCTTCTACTCCTTCAAACATTGATTTAATATTAAATCCATTTATTAGAATCTTATCTTACAACTTCAGACTGATTTGTGTCTAAAATGATTGTTTTTTTTTAAGCTTCGGATAACTAATATTATGCCTTGTCATTTATAATTATAATTATTATAATGTTTAACAATTTTTATTAATTCATTTATATAAACATATTTTAAATAATTTTTTTGAACTCATTTGTAGCTGTAATTATGATTTTATTTGGAATGCAGATTCTTCTACTCCTTTATACGGTGGTTTAATATTAAATCCGTAGCATTTATTAGAATCTTATATTAGCAAAAAATACAACCTAAGACTAATTTGTGTCTAAAATGATTGTTTTTTTTAAACTTCGGATAACTAATATTATGCCTTGTCATTTATAATTATAATTATTATAATGAGTAATATTTTTTCATTAATTCATTTATATAAACAGATTTTAATTAATTTTTTGAACTCATTTGTAGCTGTAATTATGATTTTATTTGGAATGCAGATTCTTCTACTCCTTTATACGGTGGTTTAATATTAAATCCGTAGCATTTATTAGAATCTTATCTTAGCAAAAAAATACAACCTAAGACTCATTTGTGTCTAAAATGATTGTTTTTTTTAACTTCGGATAACTAATATTACGCCTTGCCATTTATAATTATAATTATTATAATGTGTAATATTTCTTCATTAATTCATTTATATAAACAGATTTTAATAAATTTTTTGAACGCATTTGTAGCTGTAATTAGGATTTTATTTAGAATACGGATTCTTCTACTCCTTTATACGTTAGTTTAATATTAAATCCGTAGCATTTATTAGAATCCTATCTTAGCAAAAAATACAACATCAGACTGATTTGTGCCTAAAATGATTGTTCTTTCAATTTCGGATAACGAACATTATGCCTGGTTATTTATAATTATGATAATGTTTAATATTTTTTTATTAGTTCATTTGTATAAACAGATTTTAAAAAATTTTTTGAATGCATTTGCAGCTGCAATTCGTGATTTTATTTGGAATGCAGATGCTTCTTCTTTATACATTGATTTAATATTAAATCCTTAGTATCTATTAGATTCCTGTCTTAGTAAAAAATACAACCTCAGACTGATTTGTGTATAAAATAATTGTGTTTTTTTAAACTTCTGATAGCTGATATTCTGCCTGGTTATTTATAATTATAATTAATATAATGTTTAATATTTTTTTATTAATTCAATTATACAAACAGATTTTAATAAATTTTTTAAGCGCATTTGCAGCTGTAATTATGATTTTATTTGAAATGCTATTCAATTTTAAAAAAAGGAGAACCTTTCCAAAAAAAATGGGATAAAAAATAATAATAAAGATAAATAAGCAGCATGTTACTGCATACTAAACATTTTTTGCGTGTTAAAATTCATTTCATTTAAGACTTACAGAAGCTTAATGTTTATCTAAACAGATGAGGCATGCTTATAAATACAAAATGTTATACATTTTCGGAATATCACTTTCCATCTTTCCATTAGCTCTACTATTCAATTTAATTTTCCATCCGTGTTTCTGAATTTATTGTTAATTAGATGAAAAAAGGGGATGAAGAAATCATTGTTTAACATAGAATAATGAAACGAGCGATCATTTTGTTGAATAATGGTAAATAATGTGTAAAGATTAACGTATATTTGTATTGTCATTTTGTGAAATGTTTAACCTTTTGCCTACGGCTGGTAGGGGAGAGACAGGTAGCCCCGCCCACTTAAGGAGTATTGCTTATATTTCTGCATAATATTGAGTAATAATCAGCATTTTTGTATGTTTCTATTATTTTATCATCTAATTAAATAATGTAAAAAGAATAAACCAAAAATAGAATAGCTTAACTTAAAAAAATAGAAATTTAAAAAAGCATGTTTTTCAGTTCTTTTCAAAATGTGTCGGGTAGCCCCGCCCAGTTACAAAAATTATGTTTTTTGACTGTTTTTTCAGGTGTGAATGAAAATGACCAATGTATTGACAATAGATAAACCTCATTTATCATTTTTATCACAAAACTATTTTATTTATTACATATTTATATACTTTTAGTGAATTCTATAATTTAATAACAATAATATTTGTTGTTAAAAATGCATATAACATTCAAATTTGAAGCAATAAAATAATAATCTTTGCAATCGTACATTTATCGACGAAATAAAAATGGGCAGTGATACCCGACAATCATGTGAGCGGGGCTACCCGAAATCCAATTTTTTTGTAAATTTGTAATTACTCGAACAATTTTTCTCATATGAACTTCTTTTTGTGTGCAAATTAAACTTAAGACTACATACTTTAATGCTGTATGAATAGAAAAAATTATTTATTAAAATGAAGTTTAATCGAAACATTGAACCAATTTTTCTTAATTTCATGACTACTGTATTCAACATATTTTCAAAACTATTGTTTACCATGTTAACAGCTGCATAAATACTTGAAACTTTGAAAATAATCTTTTTTTTAATATAACAATTAATGTCCGATGGCCCATTGACTTGAAAAAATATTCTATACAAATGTAATTGACAGTGGGCGGGGGTACCCGCTGGGCGGGGCTACCCGACTTTCCCCTACAACATGTGTACCGATGTGATGGTACAACATGGTATACCGTAAGCAAAGGGTTAAATATACCAGTTAAAATACTGAAGCGTATGAGTTGCATGATGATTCAAAATGATCTCCTAAATTTTGTCATGCAATAATTCATGAAATAAATAAGACAGTAAAAATCTGCTGTCCTATCATTAAACAACGAATAGAATGCACAATTTTTTCAATAATCATTTTTACAAAAAATGATTATAAAAAAAATTCACAAAATTTTATTTGCTGCTAAGATATGTTTTGTAGTTCAATCAACATAATTTATGTATCTATTTAATGTAAGATATTATTGGACATAGAAGTTGGAAGTGTCGGTTTTTAATCACAATGTATTTTCACCCTTTCGGCCTCACCGGAACATAATCTCCCTCAGAGGAAAATATTACTGGGACATATGTGTCCCGTCAAAAATCTCGGTGGGACGCATATGCCCAAGTTTCTTCAATCGTCCAAATAGTTAATTTTTTAAATTTCATTTTGGAAGAATATTGTTACTCGTAATTTGTCTTTTTATTGTTTGTCTATTTATTGTTTATCTGTACATTATTGAGGGTTATAATATTAAGGGTTTTACTCAATTTGCTTGTCCAAATTGTTATGGAATTAGGAATGTAGAATATTAAAAGGGTTTAACGCTGAAAATAGCTATGAAAATGAGTTACAGAGTATATTGTTGTAAGTCCTTAAGCATAGTCTATTGAATTCTTTTGCAGCATTTTACTTTAACCTGAATAAATACATTATAATTTTTATTCGACAAAAATACACTTGGCTACCAAAAGCACGAAATCAAATCAATTGTTTGAGGTTATAAATTTTATAGCATTTGTTATTCTTTTTATCATATTCGACTATATTCGTGATATAAAATATTTACGGTGTTTAGGATTAAAAGAATCCCGAAAATGAGTAGTAAAAGGTATTATTGTGAGATCAGACGTGAATTAAGACTTAAAAGTAACTGTGCGTTAATTTTAAAGAGAGAAACATTTTTATTAAAATGACAAAATAAAATTATGTCTTTATAATTTGTAAACATCAGGTGAAAGTATGAGTGTCTTTAAGACAATGTTTAAATGATGAATCTTTATAATGTCTTATGCAAAGATAACTGTATCATTATAAAATTGCTAAATTTTACAACCTTTACCAAATTTCAGCACATGTTATAAAACTATATTTTATTGTTAATTTTATCAAAATCATTTCCAAAGCACTTCGGTAAAAATTATCGTGCTTTTTGGCGTTCCCATAGAGCCAAAAACATGGTGCAAATTTTACTATATTCTTGTTGTTTAGACCATACCTCTTTTCTTAGTGCGTCTATGTATAGTAATCTTTGTTTATTTATTTCAGTAATTTAAATTAAGAATGTGTAATAATAATTACTTCACCGTCGATTTGTAATATAAATAAGCACATTAAGTGAGCCAAGATATTACAGTTATTAAGTTGTTATTGTGAAGAACTAGGGGTTTGATTCCCCTTAGTGGCTTGAAGTCCACCCATCACCTTAAGTAAAGGCGGCTTCACCTCCATTACCTGAAATTTGAGTCCGAAGTTATTATTTAGGTTATAAATTAGTTAGAGATGGTAACTGTAACGAAGAGCTTTCGTTATATTAGTCCTACACTATTCAATATGCATATTTCTGGTAACTGAGAATAGCTATATAGTTTAGAACCAGTGAAGTTCCGTTTAAACTCTAAATTAAGTTTGTGTGTCTGTGTTTTTCTGTTCATCTTAAGCTTTCGCCTTTAATTTTATTACTGAAACTATTTGATTACAAAACATAATTTTATTTCATAGAGTGTGTAGTTTAATTAAAACTATAAGAATTATAAGTTTTCACAGTACGCTGATATTTTGTTCCTAAATGAACAAGAGAAATTGCGTCTGATTAAAAATTGATTTTCGAAATAAACGTGCCTCGCAACCCCCAATTTAACCTTTTATTGATATAAACAATATTTTAAATATGTTGGTGAAAAAAAAAGCTCTGACTTCAATTGAAACATTTAAAAATTTAATAAATTTTATACATTTGTACAAAAAACAACAACATCACAATTTAAATTCGGTGACGCCTCACGCGACATTTTCTAAAGATCGTAAAAACAAGACATAATGTCAAACAAACACAAACTCCTAACCCAAAACCAATAATCCACCAATAAAGTTTAAAATTGTCTCTTGGCAACAGGCATAAGGTAGTATCTTCATCTGCAGTAACGCCTATACCAGGACAATTGCTTACACCATTACACACTAGGTCTCTGGTTAAGCAAGCCATGGAAGTTGTGCAAAGGAAATCACAGTCTTTGCCAAGTGACATTAAACTATCAGGACTCGTCCTTGTTGGTAGCATTTGAAGTTGCGTCCACCTGACTGTAAAGTTAGATGTCTTTTCGGACATGCGCAAACTGACGGTGACGTCTGATTCGAAGATGTCTTCTTTGTGAAGAAGAACCTCTTGAACCTCATCGCTCGGGCAGAGAACTATGCTGCTTACAATGGCATGGTCAGTACTGCAGTTGCCTTCCTCGGCTAAACTCTCCACTTTTAAAAGAACATCCATTCTGTGGAAGATCGGGATCTTCCACTGGCAGAAAATAGGACCATCTAGGCATTGTCCATCTGGACAGTTTCCTATTGTCGGTATGAGTGGTGGGAAAGTGAGTATACCTTGTATATCTAGTTCCAGACGTTCGGCTCCACATCTGGATTCGGAATAGAAAATGTAACTTCCGTTGACCACATGTTTTTGTGGAAGTTTCTTATCCCACGCAGATTCAGCATGTAATGATAAATGCATCAATGGACCCAAAGAAATCAGAGTATGACTTTTATGAGTAGAAACCTAAAGATAAATTACACTATAAATAATATACTAAAAATAAACTGGACTAAAAAAAACTAGACTAATAAGACTATAACTAGCATTAATGTACAAATAAATGCAATGTCTAAGAGAAAATTCATTTGATAAGGAATTGGAGATACGTTGAAAATTTATTTAAATTTTTGCACAAAATTTTATTGTTTTATTTTAACAATTGCCTATGAAAAAGTTATTGATTTATCAGTTATTTATTAAACACTTAATTTATGTAAACGTTTTTAGTTGCAAATCACACAAATGAGAATTGGACATAAGTTAAAAAATTTGTTATAATTTTAAAATTTAAAAAAATTTAAGTATTGTTATTCCTATTAAAAGAAAAAATATTTAATAAAAGAATAAAGAGTTTTTAATTTCTAAATTACATTTTAAGTTATTCAAAATGGAATTAAAAAAAATATTTTGCGTTTAAACAATTTGTATTCTATTTATTAAATGTTTTGTAATAATTTAATTACATGAAAGTACTAAATTTATAGTCACTTTAAAATCCTAATTATTACACGTGTACATATCTGAACTAAATAATTGCATTAGTTACACATATATTCAAGGAAATTGAAATATACATTGATAATTTATTACATATTTTCATTACCGTCAGTTCATCTCAAAATTAATGAATGATATTTTTCTACTATATTTTTTTAACGCTTATGAAAAATGCAATTAAGTTTTTGTGACTGCTTGTTTTTCTTAACAGTTTTTAAAAATGAAACAAACTTAAGGTATGAGATTAAAAAATAGCGTATGAACGATACCTATTTTATCAGTTCTGTTAATGATGCGAAAACAGAATTATCTTAAAAGAATTTCTGCATTTTGCAAACATTTTTGTTTCGATAAAAACAACGATTTAGGCTGGTATGTAAGGAATAATCTCTCTTAATTCCAGCTTTATTTAGTTTTATTTCAATATCTGCTAAAAGTTCATGCTTTAATAATTTACTTAAAAAAGTAATATTAAAAAAATATGAAATGAACTAATGCGAATACTTTCTTACTTAGAAAATTTAAAATTTAATCGTTAATCTTATTCAATTTTATAATTTTCTACAATCACTCTAATTTTTATTCAACAACTCTAATTCTTTATAAAATACTATCATTTTTTTAAGCACTATATTTTATTATCACTTGGATAAATTTATAATCCAGTTGTTAATTCTTATTGAACTCTTAGTCTTATTTCAGTCTTAATCTTATTCAAATTTAATTATTGCTCAACTATTCTCATTTTTATTCAACTATTCTAATTCATCCTAAAATATTATCGTTATTCAAGTATCTTTATTTGTTCTTATTTGTAAGAATCGTCGACAATAGATGGCGCTGCGAGATACAAAAAAACTTAAGGGAAAACAAAGAAGCGAGAGGGGGTTCTCTAGCTTGGTGAGAGAAGAGTGGAAAGTTCTATGATGGAGTGCGAAGTTTCATCGATTATGTGATTAATTACTATTATTTTCTATATACTTCATGTTTGTGCCGTGGCATAAGTATGCATCTAAATAAAATCGTTTATGCCAAGAAAGGTTTATGGTGAAATCATTTCACATTGAAAAATCTGAAAAAGAACCTGCGAAATATTACTTTATTCATCACTGGAATAAAGTTATAATCTAATTGCTAATTCGTATTTAAATCTTATTCTTAATCAAGCCTTATCTTCTGCAACTCTTATAATTTTTCAACGATTCTTATTTTTACTCAACTATTCTAATTTTTATTTTTTTTTAAACATATTCAACAATTCTAATTCTTTATAAAATACTTTCAGTTTTTAAGCAACTTTATTTATTCTTTCTCATCACTTGGATAAATTTATAATTAAATTGTTAACTCTTACTCAATTTTTATTCTTATTCTAGTCCAAATCTTATTCAATCCATATCAATACTCAACTATTATCAATTTTATACAAACATTCTCATTTTTATTCAATGATTCTCTTTTTAATTCAATGATTCTCTTTTTAATTCAGCTATTCTAATTCCTTAAAAAATACTATTTCTATTCAAGTATCTCTAACTATCTCACCCATCACTTGGATGTATTTATAATCCAGTTGTTAATTCCTATTCAACTCTTATTCTTAATCAAGCTTTAATCTTTTTCAACTCTTATTATTATTTAACTATTCTTATTCAAATATTATAGCGTATATAATGATAGTTTTCCAATCTTTCTTACCTTGCAGAAACACATTTTTTCTCCAATGCCAAATAAAACTTGAAAAAACAAAGGTTCTTGTCGACATTCGGCGCAGTTGGCGGATTTCTTAAGAGAGGTGAAAATGACGAGCCTCACTCTTCCTTGAGGTAATCGTGAGGCATCAAAAGTGTAGTTACAAGTAAGAGAAGAAATATTTGTCTCGCCAAAAGAATGTCCAGTTAATAGTCCTGTCATGCCCCCTTCTGGAGTGAATACTCTACTGCAGCTGTTGCCATTAAGGGTGTTTCTGCGAGCTACAACATTTACAGGCCGAACCTCAAATGCGTAACTGATAGAAGAGCCTTCTAAAGACCTGTAAAAAAACACATAAAGTATTACAAAATTAAAAAGAGTATATAAAATTTAAAAAAATATAAATTTCGGTTCTGGTATTTATAAATTGTTTTTTATTAATGTCTGTATCGTTGGAGAAATTTGTTTAAAGCAGCACGTTTGTCATATAGGTTAAGCTAATCTAGCATCAATATAGTTTTTTCTGTGTTGTGTAGTTTGTTTTGCATTTTTTGTATTAAACTGAATTAAAACATACTTCTTTGTACTATATTTAAGCAATTACACTGTAAAAAATTCTGGCAAAATGTACCGGCATTCAGGGTGCCGGTACTTTTTATAGTAAAATCCATTTTTACCGTAAAATTTTACAGAATTTGATCCGGAAATTTTCAATAGTGTACTTTGTTTAGAGCAGTTGTGTAAAAAAGTAAAAATATTTTCATACTATACGTAGATTAATGCGCAATTAAGAAATTGTTAATAAGGTATGAATATACTATAAAGGTGGTTTAAGGGAAAAGTATCTAAATGCAATCGCGTCAGAAATACAGCAACTATAGCAACACAACCATTCAGGGTTATACAGGAAGGCTAGAGAAACGTACTGCAAACTGCAACTAACTGATTAAACTGAATTTATATGAGATCATTTAAAATGAACATAAAGTTGATCTAGGAAGAATGCGTCCAGAGCAACAAGAAGTAGTATAATTTTTAGTGGCTTAAGGTTATTGTATCGTACCAATTATTTTTTCATGCCAGACAAAGTGTTGCATAAATGTTATACCTTCTCGTAACTCTTTAATCATATCGAATTATTTCATCAACATCAGTGATAAATTCACGGGAAATCATGGCGTTTCTTGTACTTGGTCTTGAATTTGATACTGATGTACACTCTTCACAAAACTTTTCGGGTTCTCAGTCCCAGTTTCTTTTCTCATGTATAATTTCTGTTAAGCCGATTTCTATTTCGTCTTTACATTCTTTCTGTGCAACGTGTATACAAACTAATTTTCTTTTAATAATTTGTGTTGAATTTTACTCTATATTGTAGTGTGAAAATATTTTTACTGACTCTTACGTGTATCATGTTTTACTGTAATTATAAATTTTACTGCTACTGAATGCAAAAAAAGTGGAGGCGGCTACTTTGAACCAAGAAGTGAACCACTGGCCACTGGAGTGTTACATAATTTCCTAATTTTGCTGAATAGAATGTACTTTCAAGCAAATTGATTGCTTAATTGGACGCAATCTGTGGCACACTTCAATTTCATTAATTTCTAACCCAAATGCGTAGCTCTGCTATTGCTAATATATTTTTTATTTCTCGATTTGAAATCGGTGTCAAATTTATTTTAAGGCAACCATTACCTCATTTCAAATAACTTTAGTACTAAAAAAAAAAAAAACCTTTAAAATATTTAAACTTTTCAAATGAACCGTTTTAATACGTTTTTTTTAAATGTTTGAACATTTAAAATATTCTGCTATAGTTAGTTTGGTATTTTTCAACAAAAAATAACACAATTACGATTTTAGAAAAAACAAATTGGTTTTTCCTTGTCTTACCCCATTTTGCTGGAGAATTCTACAAAAAGTCCTGGTCCTGTTGTCTCATACACAGATTTCGGTTGTTCGGTTCGTGGTTTATTAATGTCACACAATTTCGATATGATTTTGGAAGGATCGTTTAACGAACTATCGTAGAGCTTAAGAGACTCGTTGCATAACGTGACCCGCTCCATGCGGAAAAACTCAAAAGTCAATTTCAGAACCTCGTCATCTGGAGCCACGAATCTGAAAGTTAAAAAATAATTTCTTAAAACAAGTACTAAAGGTAAGGAAATATTTAAAGTCTTGAATTTCATTAATTATGTTCTAAGTATTTTTTTTAAAATTAAAACAAAAATGTATTAAAATAGTTGAGTTCGTTGTTACAAGGCAATCAAAATTTTCTTCACGAAATCAGATTATTTTTTTGAGAAATTGTTAAGTGTTGTAGGTATTAGAAAAGATATTTTAGAAAATTTATATAAATTTCTGCTGCATGTAAATGAAGTTAAGCAACGTGAAAAAAGTAAAAATAATGCATTAAAAGCATACAAAGTTTTGATTCTGTAAAGAAAAACTTTTTTTCGTGCTCACAAAATGAAGAAGGGAAACACGGAGATGTAGAAAGAAATTACAAACAAGATACAACAAGGAAAGGAAAGCCAGTTGAACAGTAGGATAATGAGAGGTTAGTGGCTAGTGGCTGTACACTGTTGAATGATTTTAGCAGTCCTAAAAAGAGATACAGAGCAATTCAGCTAAGTAGGACTACGGAAGGTCATTTAATATCCAGATATTAAATTCAAGATACTAAAAGACAACGATACATTTTAAATTATAATATAAGGAAAAATAGGTGCAGCTTTAAAAAGATGTTAAATTGAATTAGGTTGTCATTGAAGTTGAACCCCTAGAGCTATATAGTCAATTTTAAGATGGTTTAAGCACATTAGCACCGTAGTATAAATGCTGCAGTTAATTTTAACGATATGGTTTTAATAAAGCCATACCGTATTACATGTCACTGGTATCAACGATATGGTTATAATATACTATAGGGGAGAGTGGGGTCAATTGTAACAGGGTACGATTGTAACAGAGCAAATATTTCGAGAGTCGGGTTCTCGATTCGGTTCCTACGTGGCGCACAAAGTGTATTTAATAAATCTACATGTACACCCCTGCTGGCAACAATTTTTATGTACTTTTGAAGGAGTTACATCACAAAAGATATTTTCACGCTACGTAAGTACTTTTTTTGGTATTAGAATATTATATTGTAACAAAGTAATTTTGTTTAAACAAATAAAAATTATTAACCGAATATGTAAGTGGACACCTTAATTAACATTTCAATAAAAAAAAATTAGTTTTGTTAATTAACTAGCATTGTTTTTAACAAATGAAGCTGAAATGGCGTCTTGGGGACGATTGTAACAATAAGTAAAGGGACGATTGTAACAGCTGAAAATAAATAATCTTATGTTTACAAACCATTACTTAACTCTTTAAGAACCACCAATAGTTTCCTATATCATTTATATTATGTTGCATGTGCATTATTTTATTTGTCACCTTTCACAGCATAAATTAAAATTTTTAACCCCTTAAAGTTAAAAGTTTAACCCTTTAGGTCTCTGCTCATTATTATTTTTACTCCTAAAATATCACTACTATTTTGATCAATAAAAAAATATATCACAACTATGATAATATGTATAATTAACTATGTTTTAGTTGAATTTATGAACTGTTACAATTGACCCCGTAAGTGGGGACAATTGTAACAAGTGCACGACTGTCAAAAATTGTTAATAACTAATATAATAACATTTAAAATAAGGTATTTATTTTTTTTTCTAGTAGAGGATAGTCTACTTTACTCGTCTGTCAATTAATACTAATAATATATTGGATTTTTTGTTAGTTAAAAATAGTTAAGCAAAAAATGTTACAATTGACCCCACTCTCCCCTATATTATGAAAAATTATTCCCAGAGGTAATTATAGATTATTTTTATTAACAAATGCACAGTAATATTTGGCAGTTAATGGTAATTATAAATTAACCATAAACTAACTTGTAAGTGCAAGTTGTGTTTACTGGATACCAAGAACGTAGATGGCCAAATGTAGCAACATCTCCCGATCTCATGTACTTTGTAATTGAGCAAGTTCCGTTGCTGTCTAACTTAGGATACTGATGTTCTGTTTCGCTTTCACCATGAATGCTTTCGGCCTTAAAGTGGAATCCTTTGTTGAGTAGTGGCCCAGCAGCGGATGTTCCGAATTCGACCAGCATTTCTGAACCTGAAGCTACAATCTGAGACTTTAGTCTGCCACGACCTGCGAAAAAAATATAAATTTGTTTAACATGAGACAACAAATATTAGCAGGCTACGTTCACAAAAGGTTCACCATGTAATTTAGAATTAAATACATTTAAAATAGAAAAAAAGAAATGTTGCAAATTTTGTGTGTTTGTAGAAACAATGTTTTTTTTTTAAATTTTGGGGTAATTTGTAATTTAGAACATATTCTTAAGAAAAATATCGTTGGTATCTATAGGAGAAAGTTTCTAGAACAGCATCCTCTTATAAACTCATGACATTATCAGAACTGTGAATGTAAATGTATACAGAAATCTTCAAATTTCAGCCACCCAGTCGCCACTGTAGTAGAAAAAGCGCAATTGACGCACATTTATTTTTATAAAATTTAAAATATAGGAAAAAGTTGTTTGCGCTAATTTTCACTCCATAACGCGTAAGCTCCAAAAATGGTCTCATCTCCTGAAAATTTTGTATTTTTGTAGACAAAACTCGATATTTGTAATTAAAAACGCTGTTTGTAACATTTTAGAGCTTACATGCTCTATATTTATTTATATCTACATAAAGGTGGTACAATTTTATAAAATTTATTTACTTCAATTTAACTATTGGAAATTTATTTATCTTATATTTGATAAATACTGATGAAAAAAACTTATCGTTTTAAAAAATATAATTTTTTAAATATAGATATCTTTCAAAATATAATATTTCAATATATTTCGTTAAGATTTCAAATAAAATTTATGCCACTTTAATAAAATGGAACTAGTATTAATAAAATAAAAACTATTATTAAAATCTTAAAAAAAAGTTTTTGTTAGTGATGTAAAAACTAGCCTTTTTGTACATAGTTTCTTTTCTGTTTCTGTACAGCAAATTAATGCATTTTAATGCATTTCATAAGTACTTAAAATAAAATTCATGCTACTTTAAAATAAAATTATCATAATAATCTTTAAAAACAGTTTATTGTTTTTATTTACATAGTAATGGTATAGCCTGGTCGACAGGGTACTAAACTCAAGTTTGTGTAAACTGGAGTTCAAATCCAGCCGTCCGAAGATTCCCCGTGCAGTAAGGGGTGACTGGCGCACGTTGAATCTGTCGGGTCACTAAGTTCTTCATGTTCCCATAACAAATCAATACCTCTGGGGGTACTGATTTGGAGATTAATCGTTCTCTGGTTCAGGTCAAAATTACTATCTGTGGATGGATATATGAATCGCACCCCTACTACTTTAATGGCTAACGATACCAACAACATTTACATAGTAATACACACACTTTATTAAATCATTCATTTCAATTTCATTTGCAAAATAATTAGAAGACCCAGCTTCTATAGCCTGGTTAGTAGGACACTGGGCTCATGTCCAAGAATTCGTGGGTAAGATCTCCGCCGGCCGAAGAGCCCCCGTGTAGTAAATGGTGACTGATGCACGTTAAATCTGTCGAGTCGCAAAGCCATCCATGTTCTCATCACAAATCAATACCTCTGGGGGTACTGATCCAGGAGTTTCCTTGTCTTCTGGATTGGGTTAAAAATTGCAAGGCTACGGAGTTGAGCATTGGTTGTCGTAAACCCAAAAGATTAGGTCGGTTGTTCAACCACGGATAAAATAGTAAAAAAAAATACCTAGCTTCTTCATATTACATTTTAATACGCAGTGTTTTTTCTGTAGTTAGTTATAGATATACAATATAACACACATAGCAGGAGTTATTTTTATCCATAATATTTTAAAGGGTGACATATTTTGTAAGAACTGCTTTTTTCAAAATGTTTACTTACCACATAAAGTAACGATAAGAGGACTATCTTCTGAAGTTCCATCATATATTTTGACGTAATCAAAAGGGCATTCTGAGTTATTTTTCGTCACAGGTCTGGGAAAGCATAAAAGTAGATTGTCACATCGCAAACCATCCACATCGAAAGAGTTCATGTCCAAGGCAACAAGACTGCGTGTCACACTCAAGGTATAACGGCAGCGTAGGTTTCTAAAAAGATTAAAGAATCACACTTTAAAAAGAATTCTTCTCGTTTAAACTAAAAATATAGCGTGAGAGAAAAAATATTTGAAAGTTATGTAGCATTAAAGTATTAGTGTATAGTATTAATAAAATGCATATCATGAGAAATAAAATTTTAAAGAAATTTTAAAATTGTATAGATTGTTATCCATTTAATTTATCGATGGATAACAATCTATTGATAAATCAAGATTGAAGTTGTATGGTATCGTTTAGTGCATGAAAATTTATTTAACGATGCTAAAAAAAGTCTAATTAATTGTTTAGTTTGACTTTTTGTTAACATCACAATAAGACTACATTAATGAAATATCAATGGGATTAATCCTTTAAGCTTAAGCTTTGTTTCTTAGGATGTATGCTTTTGGTAGACGAGAACGTTTCGATTATGTCTTGTGACGAAAAAATTGTCTGTTACTGAAAGTCATCAGAGATATAGTTTTAAAAGATACAAGGAAAGAAAATATCATTAGAGAGATTTTGCATTACATTACCATTTCCCGTTATCTCTAACACTAAAGCGATTTGAGCTTCAACTGTCAATCGCAGAATCACTAAGGAAAGGAAATAAGGGGAATAAAGGAAAAGGGTATAATAATAAGGAGATAAGGTTAGCGTATACTTGCCGTAAGAAAAACGCTATTCAAAATCTCTCTATTGCCTGCTCAAGAACAACTAATTTTCTTTTCTTTGGAGGATACATAGATAAAATAAATAAATGCCGAAAATATTTCGTTAACAAATTATAAATTTATTTTCCTGAATACTTTTTTGAACGAAAAGTTGAAATAAGTGGAGATCTCTCCTGAAAAGGTGAATTGTGTAATTAAATGAAAATGACTTTTAATTCATTAAAACTTTGGATTTTGTATTTTGAAATTGAAAGAAGTTTTTCACCGTGACAATGTAATTTCCTTGTTTAAAGTATCCAGTGCATTTAATATTTGCATTTCTTATAGTCCGCCAAACTCAAACCGCGTTTCTAAGCGAATGAGGTGAATGTTTCTAAATATGAAGGTGAATGTTTCATATTTAGAAACATTCTAGGTGAATGTTTTTCTAGGTTTCTAGGTGAATGTTTTTAAATATGAAGTTTAAATTTGATGTTACATAATGGATAAAATTGAAATTAGGATAAAAATTTTACGGTCTTCATTAATATGGTAGAAAGATAAAGTTGTTACTTCAATAAACAGTTCAAATTTGATTGCTGTTTAACAACAAATCACGATGGAATTAAACTTCTGTATCTTCCCAATTTTGTGAATCATCTATACGAGTACATGAGCTCATGACATCGGAGGAAAAAAGAATTAAAAAAAAGAAAACCATTAGAAACCAACGAAATTTGTAATCTATTTCTATTATGTAGTCATGCACCGCCACTCCAGTGGTATAGTTAGTTAAGAGGTCGCTTACACCATTGGTTAGAGAGCTGATGTAAGTGAGTTCGATCCGGGTGGCTGATGAAACAACCACCTTGTATAAGCGGCAAGGTACACGATAAATCTGCAGCTGCTGAAAGTCCTCTCATTGGTTGCGTGTGGGGGGAATTCGGAGTGTGGGATATCAGCTCAGACACCTTCCACGTCGCTTGACCAAGATCAAAATTACGTGACATTCCTACCATGGC
Organism: Parasteatoda tepidariorum; assembly: GCF_043381705.1. Lineage (NCBI taxonomy): Eukaryota > Metazoa > Arthropoda > Arachnida > Araneae > Theridiidae > Parasteatoda > Parasteatoda tepidariorum. The sequence goes on along the minus strand of NC_092206.1, from coordinate 28,485,659 downwards.
CGTTAGGAGATTGAGCCCTAAAAATGGGGATAGATGCATTGGCGTTGGGTCATGATGATGATGTAGTCATGCCACCTTGCGTATTATTATCCAAAAGCGTTTAAAACCATAATTCACATCAACTCCCTCGAAAATATCCGTCATATTGAGGACGAAACTTTGGTTGGGTTCTTAGAGTGCTTAGATTTTGGTGATGGTGTTGGAAAATTACAACTCTCTCCTGATGAAATTGGACGAGAATTTTGTAAATCTTAAACTTGAATTCCATTGCTAACGTGAGCAAAAATAAATAAATGAAAGTTGCTATTTAAGTTCATCATGCAAATATACCTGCTGTTTTGTTCTCTTTCTGATTAAGCTTTTTTTGTGTTATAAGTAATATAGCAATTAAATTTACACTTACGAAAAATATTTAAATTTTGTAAGCACTTATTGTTTTTAAAAATTATAATAAGTTATACTTTATTGTTAAAACTTTTATCGATTCATTTAAATCATTAATATATAGTGGTGGTAAAAACCTTTATAAATCACCTTTGTTAAAGCAAGATAAATATATAGATAACATTTTAAAAATAAAAAGGAAATCTTTCGACAAAATCTTTAAATTTAGCAGCCATCTGCATGCCAGAAGGCTTCGATTGTTTCACGACAAAAGAAAATAAGGGATTTAAAATTTTTGTTGTTTTATTTCTCTCCTTGCTTTTAAAAAGATGATGCCAGAAAAAAGTTGTAATAATTAGATTATAATAATTACATGGGCTCCGAGATATTTTCATAATTGGATAGAGTTTTTTTTTGATTCCATCCAAATTATCAATTTCCTCCACAAGTAAATGCTTCAGTAAATGTTCGTAAATCCTATGCAAATAAATAGTATTTATAGATTCTCCATTCTAACAACTTTTTCAATTTAAAAAGAAATAAAACATAAGAGGCTGAAAGAAAAGAAGATGTAAAGCCATTAAAAATTATCGGAATGGCTTCTTTGTATTTCATAAATTGAATTGTTTATTGTTTGTTTTATGCATAATCAACTTTTTATGAGGCTGTATAAAAATAATGTTACTTTGTTGTGTACTTTTTATTTAGAAGTACGAACGGAATCTTAAAATTTAATGGCCAATTACAAATCGTTGTTTCCTTACACTAGATATAAGATCACTTTTCTATGTTCATCTTTAATAATTTCAATTCAGGAATGTTAACATTTATTTTATAGGATGAAATTGGAGATTTAAACTTAAAAAAGTTTTTTTTTTAATGTTTGTTTATTTCTAAAAATTGAACTTGATTCTTGTATGCATATTATTACAAATTTCGCAGAAAAGAAACATTTGAAACGCATCGTTATTCTTTGTTTTCTATTAAATATTAAGATTTAAAAAATATTTTTTTATTTTTTATAATTAAATAAATTGCATGTAGTCATTAACAGATTTCTATGTTTCTAACACATTAAAATTTTTTTGTTTAAATTTTACTACCTAAATTTTCCGAAAATGTCTTTTTTTACTATTATTTTTTGTTACTGTTTTTTGTATAAATTTATTTATTGATTTTCGTATACATATTTAGATTACTTTATGTATTGCAACTTGAAAAATTTTTCTCAAATTCTACATTTAAAAAAGCTTTTAAAAAATAAAGTGCTTTTTTTGTGCTCAAAGTTATAAGAAACTGTATTGCGGAGAGTAGGGTAAGAGCTAGTAGTGGGTTTAGATCTGGTACTTGAATTGTGTACTTCTGTTTCCTAGAGGACAAACTGTGAATTGCTAAACTATGAAACTATGGGGACCAGATTTCTCAGATTTTTTTTCATAATAAAAACGACTTTTGAATAGTATTTATATTAAAAAGTAATTTTATAAGGTGAATATCCTCTGGGAGAATTTGAACCAAAAAAAATAAAGTCAAATTAATTAGTGAAGAAATATTATTTTCTAATAAGGATGCTAGAATTTCCCATAAAATAATACACAAAAGGAAAAGAAAGAAACTTGCGCTTGCAGTATTATTTTTGACTATATTAGTGGCGTTTGCTTTTCTCTGAAAAGAGAAAAAAAACTTAGAAACTTATAATTATTCCATTAACTAGGAAAGCATTATAAATATTCATTTCATTTATTGGAAAATTCTAATGCATTCTTTCACAGTTGCTGAAACTTATCTATTATCATAAAGAACTAAAATAAAGAAGTTCGTTGGAAATTTGATTAGATTACCAAAATGAATGATGATGTAGTTTAAAAAAAAAGATAAGTCAAAAGTTTAAAAATTATTTTTTTAAAATTAAAAGTAAAGTTGGTAGTTTAATGAGGTAAACTTTTCAACTTTTAGAGAGGTAAAAACGTTAATAAATTCTCCAGTTCCTGATAATGATGATATGGTGTTGAAGTAGCTGTATTATTTATTTAGAAGAAATTTTAATTTCACACTGCTGTTTATTTTCAGTAACTCATGTGTTTTGAATTGTTTCCTAATGAATATTTATATTTATTTATTTATTTGAAATTGTGACTTATGATCGATTACCTAGTTCAGTAATTTTCCGATCTTAAAAAGTCTAAATATGTATTAGGGCGAACAGAANTTGCTGACCATGTATTTTACTTGTCTCTATGTCGTTCTCCGACAATCGGATCCGTTTTGTTGTTATCGTGTCGTGTAATGAAAAAGCGCCCTATTAGGGGGAACAGAAAGTAATGTCGTTTCGGCGCATTAAATATTCATTAGTCTTAAAAACCAATTCATTTTTTTCGACCCATTTCGATTCATTTTGGATCCGGCATTAAAAGGTTGTTGCTGACGAGGATGAATACATTATTGAGTAAAAAAAAAATCTTGGTAACAAATATCAAATGCACAGAAACGATATTACTTTCCGGTCCCCCTAATATATTTTTAAATATTATCACGTATAAATTGTAGCTTTTTTATAATTTTTTTATAACGTATGCTTTTAATTAGAATTGCTTTATTTATTATTTAGAATGTTTTTGTACTCGAAATTTCAGGTGAGTAATTTTGTATGACTTGCTTATTTACGTGGTTAACGAAAGATTCGGAAAAACTTTCTTTGTCATAATAAATTAAATCACACGTTAAGCTTGATAAATGAAAATCTTGAGTTTTTTCCCTTTCTTTAATAGATTTAATGAAAAAAAAAGATTCAATAGAGTAATAATATTGCAATTCTTCGAAATGTTCTGTTGTAAAATGTTCTGTTGTAACTAATGGCTCTTAAACTCATTGGTTATTTTTTACTACAGATGTACTAAGACTGTAGGATTAATTTCTAACAGCAATTAATTTATTGTATTAGTCATATGCTTACTCAGTGCATCGAATGTAAAATTTAACTTTTGACTCCCAAGATTAAACTCTATTTCGCCTTCTTGAATTATGAATCTAATGTTAAATGCCATGTTTATAAATGAACATTAATGGTAATTATAATCATTAGTAAACATTAATTATAATTATAATAATTAGTAAGCATATTTTCTGCGAAATATTTAAAAAAAATTCCTAACCTCTTTTTTTGAGTTTATAATTGTTGGTTTTGCTTTCGTAATATTGAACCAATCTTTTACGTGCCACTAACATACTCACAAGAAATATATTTTGAAATTTTATTTTTATTAAGAAAGAGCTTTGCAAAAATAAGAAAAATATAAAATAAAAATTCATACACAAATATACATTTAAGTTTGTTTACATTTATATTTGTGTAAATGAAATGTTTCTTTTGAAATATATGAGGTTTTTCAAGAATATACAGAAGAAGTTGTTATTAACATTTTAAATATATATTTTTATACTTGTTAGTCATTATGTTATATGCGTTACGTTCCGTAAAGACAGTCCTTAACATGTTTTTTTAGGATATTTACTAAAGAAGAAAGTATATACATTGAAGGTTGCAAATGAATACGCTGTGAAAAAGGGTTTTTCAAAATTGAACAAAAATATGTTAAAATATCCTCGAAACAAACATACTGGAACATGAAGACCCCATGTACTTAAAGTTGAAACAGCATATACTTATTAATGAGCAAAATGGGCAGTCTAAAAAGTGATTCAGTGGAAGTTATGTGTGAGAGAGATGTTTGTTAGCTGCCAGAAAGATTCGAACCACCATAGTTCTACACCTCAATCCTGGGACTGTTAGGAAGCCTTTTTTTAGTCCGCAATGACGCATCATAACTTACTAATTTTCAATTTCATCAGTACAGAAGGTAGCAATTTATAAAATATGATCCTAATAGCTTAGTCAGGAGCTTTTTGCTTACACTGTTAGAAATTTCTCGGAAAAAATGGTTAAATAACAATTTAATGAATGGTTACTTCACCATATTTAATCAAAACAGTCAAATAACCATAATTAAAATGGTAATCAAACTGTTAAGTTTGAGAAAAACTGTTCATTAACTGCTTTCACCTAATACGGTTAAACAACCAGAATTTTATCGCACCAATTGGAACGACCTCATGAAGCTAATTAGTTCTTTGCATATGAGAGCATATCATAGCCGAGCAGGCTTATCTGTCAATCTCCTGCCCGGCAGAACTGGAGTTCGAGTCCTAGTGTTGACACTACAGTATTTCCTTCAACACGTGAAGAATTTCCAATGTCCAGCACTCTCCAATGCCCATTACCTTACGAAAATCCGAGCTCCTATGTCTAGTTAAACAACTAACTTTTTTTTAACGTTTTTGAAAAATGTTAGTCGTAAATGGTTAAAAAACCATATAGTTTTGTATTCATGGTTTTATGACCATACTCTTTGTAAATGGTTTCAAAACCATAAAGGAAAAAAATGTTCGTTACCGTAAACTTTACGGCTAATCGGATGGACAGACAGCTGCCAGTTATTTTACCGTAATTTTAGAATGGAAGTTTTAACAGTGTATTTTGCTATATCTCAAAAAAAAGTTTGAGCGAATAGAATGCATGTCATGATATGTCACTGCGGAGGCCACAATGTAACGCTTTCTAACTCTCCCTGGATTGAGGTGTATAACTATGTTGGTTAGATCGTCCTTCTATGAACTCGAAGGCTCTTGGTTCGAATTCTGAGGCCAGTCAACGAACTCTCACACATTTCTCCCTCTACATCACTTTTAAGATTATGCAGTTTGCATAGAAATGTGTACATGCTGTTTAAATTTTAAATACATTGGATCTTCAAATTCAATTATATTTTTTATGGAGCTATTTCGACACCTTTTTACTCAGTTTTGAGAAACCACTTTATTCAGTGTATTAACCCGAGAAAAAAACAAACAAAAACGATATGGAAATTTGACCAATTCAATGCAAGAAGGCAGATGTAATAAATATCGAAGCATGCCAAATGGGAGGCTGAAACTTGATAATCGTTTTCCAACTTCTATATGTTTCTATCCCTAATCAAAACTTGTCTTGCTGTTTATTATTTTCGCCTTCCTGGATAGTGGTTTGTCAATTTCGAAAGCATTTTTGTTTCTTCCTCAGTCAAATATTGATTTGCGACCTTCAATGTACATATTTTGTTTTGTTTGTATTTTTTACAAAATATATTAAGGGAGGTCTATGTAGAGCACCTTGTATTTAAAAGAGTTAAGAGTAGAAAAAAATGAACATTTTAAAGAGGGAAATAAGAAACATTTTATCAAAAACTGACGAATGCGTAAATAATTTCGTAAGTGAAAATAAAATTATTCAAAGGCCAATTATTCAATTTGAAAATAAAATTATTCAAAATATTGTCTTATTAATTTCTGTTAGTTAAAGAACTAAGAAGAGTTAGTTAACTTTTCTATCAGGCTGTGAATTGTAAATCCAGTTTATTTAAACTCCCTTAAGGTCATATCAAGCTCATTTGAGCTTAAAGCAATCAGTAAGTTCAAAGTTCACCATTTGTCTAAAACATTAATTTTTTTGCGGCTCCCATTATGAAGATTGTTTTTTTTATTGCGATTATGTTGACTATTCTTTTTTTATTATGTTAACAATTTCTTCAAAAAACATGATAAAGACATTGTTTGAAAAGGTACTAAATGTTTGTGTTCATTGTTTGAAAAAGTAAAACGCTTTTCCTATTATTTGGAAATAAGAGTTCTGAAGAAATGTTTCGTTATAAAAAGTACATATGTCAAAAATATAACTATTTTAAAATCAATTTAGTGAAAAAGAAAATGTATAAATTGGTTCAATATTTTTAAAAATATGTTTTTTGATTCCAGTGAACTTAATTTATGTGTTCAATTTGAGTTCAAACGATTGGAAAATTAAATAGAAGTATATAATTTATCAGACTGATTTCATAGATAAAAACTAAAAATGTTATTCATAGTTTATTGAATATATCGCTGCACACTGATAAAAAAAAGTATGCTCAAAACTACCAGAATATGGTTGAATTTACCATGTTTTTGGCTCTTTGTTAACTCCAAAAAACATGGTAATTTTGTCATAATACCTTAGACCATGGCATAAAAAGTAGTTCATTTGGTTAAATTCGCTATTCAGTTTTGTATCTTTACTAAATGTTTGTTAATAAGGACTATAATTTTAAAAGCTTGTAAACTGTTACGATATTAACGGAAAAGTAACTGAATGAATAGTTCAAATACCGTATATTAACCAAGATTTTAATGCCGTTTAGCCAGCGTTTAAGTACTGTATTGTTTTATTAACCAGAATTATGTTCTTTTTTTTATCCGAAATGTAGTTATCATACAAGTGTGGTCAATTTACCAGCATTTTGTCTCCCGTGTTGCAAAAACTGAATATTATTTATAAATAATTTTTTTAAAAGTCTGTATTTCTTAAAACTTCATGAAATAGAATAGATTAACCTAATAAATAATGAAATTAATTTTAGTCTATTTTCATTTAAACAGTTAAAAAAAATTCAGATTTTATTTGAAATTTTTGTTAATCAATTCTAAAATGTAAACTTTTTAAACGTAAATTTACCAAAAGCACGAAACTTTCTTTAATTAATTTTTTCGTTTAATTAGAAGAAACATTTAAATTTCTAGTTAAAATGGGAAAACCTTTTCAGAATATTTTTTGAGTTAAAATAAGCTTAGTCATTAATTAATATTTTCACAAGAAAATTAAATAAGTTTTAGTTGAAGAAATGATAATAGTATTTTCGTGACTCAATACAACAGATTTGATTAAAGGGGAGGATTCTACGTGAAAAAAAAAAACCTTTTGTGCAAATTACTTTTATCTGATGAAACGAAGAAATAAGAGCTCAGCCAACTAAAAATAAGTTTTGTAAGATCAATAAAATGCTGGTTTCCTTTAGAAATTCTTCTTCGCTTTTAAGACGCGAGAATTTCAGTTATATTTGTTGCATATCTTTTACAAAATATTAAGGAATTTTTTTAATCAAAAAGTTATTAACTTAATTGCAAGAAAGGAAGGAATAATGATTTATTAGTTAATATTTGTTTTTTAAAATAATCTAGTTAATGCATACAGAATACATTAACAAAAATAATGCAAGTTTTGTATTAAAAATTTTTTTTTCCGGATGACTTAACTATTTTTCGGGAAATTTTAATTTCATGATTATTTTTCCTTAGAGGACATTCTCTTGCAAACAATTTTGGTGTATGACTTTGCTAAAGCGTTTAGACTCATGGATTCGGATTGGAAACAACAACAATAACATATAACGAACTATATATAGTGATAATATTATATGAACTCATTAATGAATATATTTTAACTACTTAAACTTTAAGTTGTCGGCCTTAATCTAACATATGTTCGACGTTTCTATTAAAAACGAAGAAATAGTATGAAATATTGTAACCCATAATCTCACTGTTTATTAAATAATTTTATAAAAACTGATAATTATGTTAAAGCAGCTAAATACAGTAAATAACTGAAATCTGGTTAGATGAGAGGAATGATCAAAATGTTTTCTTCTTTTTTTTATTTCCCATGAGCTGCACAATCAGTCTTCCCGATGAGCAGACCTAGTGCGTTCTCCAGAGGTGGTATCCACTCTTTCAGGACCACCACAATGGGTGAGATACCGTTGGTCATGTTGATTTGGACGTCTAGCTTCTGACTCACTAGATGGCAGCACCAAGACTCTATTTGGATGCTAAAGTGCACTAGGAGGAATTTATTTCTGCCGGAAATGCCAAGAGTCAATAAGGCACTCCAGGGATCTCTTAAATGCCGCATAATCATACGACATGGCAGCTGAGGATTTTCTGCATGGCGAAAATCCGGTGTCTGGGCCGGGGATCGAACTCGCAGACTTGGACTCAGAATGCCGACGACAAACCAACTGCACCACCCAGCCACTATGATCAAAATGTTAATAGCATAAAGTTGAAAAAGGTTCTTCAATTTCCCATCATTGGTATTGTACAAAAATTAGGACAGAATCTTTTTTTTAATGTTTTGTCTTCTGATAAAATATTTAAACTATATCTAAGTTTTTCCCGTAAATTTTGCTGTGTAATTAAAACTAAATTTTCTCTCATTTAAAACTGCAACTGCAAATGTTCAGATAATGTATTTAGTAGATTTTCATGGAAACTTTGGTTTTGTTTATGAAGACTTAAAAGCGTTAATTGAATATTCCAAAGTAATATTATTAATCAAACATATAACGTTTTCGCACTGTTATAGTAGTAAAAACTTTGAATAACTTTGAAAAGCCTTGACTTAGAAAAAAAAGAATGATCAAAATTACCAGAATATGGTTAAATTTACCATGTTTCTGGCTTGATGGGAACACCAAAAAACTCGGTAATTTTTTCCGAGGTACTTTGGTATTGATTTTGGCAAAAAAAAACTAGAATATGGATTTTTAATATGTGATAAAATTTGGTTAATGTCGTAAAATTTTGTAATTTTTATCACGATGCGTCAGAGTAAGGCCTAAAAACCACTTATTCCGTTAAATTAGCTTCTCAGGTTTGTACTTTTTAAATAAGTGATAATAAGAACTATAAGATTAAAAATTAGAATTTTCGCTAAACTGTTGCCATAAGAACGAAAAAATTACGGAATGAATGTTTTAAATACTTAGACTTTACTAAACATAATTTTTTAAAACCAGAAATGCCATTACAGTACAGTACAGTCGTTATAGTACGGTAAAGTATAGTTCAATGTCATTATAGTGTGATAATTTTACCAGAATTTTTTTCCCCGCGTAGTTTCAAAGAAGCCATTTTTGTACAGTAAACTGAAAAAATTCTAAATGCCGAAACGAAGATGAATACATAAATATTATAGAAACAGTGATTTGGAACAAGAAGTTACAGCGAAAATGTTTATCTAAAATGAAATTTACAAATCGGACAGACTACTTGTTAAAGCCATATTTTGAAGTGCACTTTAAAGAATTCTAGACCAAATTTCCTTATAAAGTATCGGTATTTTATGTCGGCACTATGTTCTTTTTTACCAGAAATATCATTACTATACAGTACGGTAAATTTACCGGAAGGTTTTTTCTCCGTGTATGAGCCAATCAGTTAGTGATGTTTTTGAGCTTAAGCTTTTAAGATATGAATTATTATTGGAGTTTATTGTGAAAAGAAATTTTGGTTTTAATATAGATTTGTATTTCGAGTTTTGAAGTTAATTGTAATTAAACGCAATTAGTTAAATATCCTTGAGTAGAACAGAGATGATGGAATACAATTCAGTTATGATCTGGCTGACCATCGGCGTTTTTTTTCTTCATTTCCTTTTTAATGTTACTTTTAATCTAAAAACCTTTCAAACAACGATTTCTTTTAAATTTTTGTCCCCAAAGTCTTCTATTTTCTTAGTTTGATTCAAATTCACACAGTTATATATTTGATTATAGAAGCTCGTACATCAAAACTGTAGAGTGGTTATGATAAAAGAAACTAATAAGATAAATTAGCTAAACAAATTCCGAAGTTATTTACGTAATTAGTAATTTTCACAAGTTTCCTTCTAAACTAAACCTCAAAAGATTTTTCGAAGGAATTTTTGATTGAATAATAAAAATGTTTTCAAAAACACCACATTTCCTAAACTTCCTAACAAGACAATTGCTCACATTAAAAGTACCAAATAAATTAACATAATTATGTTACTTATTTTTCTATCAATTTTCTTTTAACTTTATTTCCAATAATTTAATTTCAAAATTTATTCAGCTCCTATAAATGGAGTTAGAAAACCGGTTTATAANGCATAATCATACGACATGGCCGCTGAGGATTTTCTGCATCCCAAAAATCCGGTGCCTGAGCCGGGGATCGCACCCGCAGACTTGGGCTCATAAGATCGCCGACAAACCAACTGCGCCACCCAGCCGCCATGATTAATGTGTTAATATATAAAGTTGAAAAAGGTTCTTCATTTTTCCATCATTGGTATTGTAAAAAAAAATTAGGTGTTGTTGTTGTTAATTTACGTCGCACTAGAGCTGCACAATGGGCTATTGGCGACGGTCTGGGAAACATCCCGGAGGATGATCCGAAGACATGCCATCACAATTTTGATCCTCTGAGGAGGGGAAAAAATTAGGACAGAATCTTTTTTTAAATGTTTTGTTTTCTGATAAAATATTTAAACTATATCTAAGTTTTTTCCGTAAATTTTGCTGTGTAATTAAAATTAAATTTTCTCTAATTTAAAACTGCAACTGTAAATGTTCAGATAATGTATGAAGACTTAAAAATGTTAATTGAATTTTCCAAAGTAATATTATTAATCAAACATATAACGTTTTCGCACTGTTAAAATAGTAAAAGCTTTGAATAACTTTGAAAAACTTTGACTGAGAAGGAAAGAATGATCAAAATTACCAGAATATGGTTAAATTTACCATGTTTCGGGCTTGATGGGAACACCAACATTTTTACCGAGGTACTTTGGTATTGATTTTGGCCTCAGAGTAAGGCCTAAAAACCACTTATTCTGTTAAATTAACTTCTCAGGTTTGTACTTTTTAAATAAGTGATAATAAGAACTATAATATTAAAAATTAGAATTTTCGGTAAACTGTTGCTATAAGAACTAAAAAATTACGGAATGAATGTTTTAAATACCGCATATTTAGGTTTCACTAAACAGAATTTTTTTAAACCAGCAATGTCCTTACAGTACTGTACAGTAAAGTACAGCACAGTACAGTCGTTATAGTACGGTAAAGTACAGTTCAATGTCATTATAGTGTGATAATTTTACCATAATTTTTTGCCCGAGTAGTTTCAAAGAAGCCATTTTTGTACAGTAAACTGAAAAAATTCTAAATGCCGAAACGAAGATGAATACATAAATATTATAGAAACAGTGATTTGGAACAAGAAGTTACAGCGAAAATGTTTATCTAAAATGAAATTTGCAAATCGGACAGACTACTTGTTAAAGCCATATTTTGAAGTGCACTTTAAAGAATTCCAGACCAAATTTCCTTATAAAGTATCGGTACTTTATGTCGGCACTATGTTCTTTTTTACCAGAAATATCATCACTATACAGTACGGTAAATTTACCGGAAGTTTTTTTCTCCGTGTATGAGCCAATCAGTTAGTGATGCTTTTGAGCTTAAGCTTTTAAGATATGAATTATTATTGGAGTTTATTGTGAAAAGAAATTTTGGTTTTAATATATATTTGTATTTCGAGTTTTGAAGTTAATTGTAATTAAACGCAATTAGTTAAATATCCTTGAGTAGAACAGAGATGATGGAATACAATTCAGTTATGATCTGGCTGACCATCGGCGTTTTTTTTCTTCATTTCCTTTTTAATGTTACTTTTAATCTAAAAACCTTTCATACAACGATTTCTTTTAAATTTTTGTCCCCAAAGTCTTTTATTTTCTTAGTTTGATTCAAATTCACACAGTTATATATTTGATTATAGAAGCTCGTACATCAAAACTGTAGAGCGGTTATGATAAAAGAAACTAATAAGATAAATTAGCTAAACAAATTCCGAAGTTATTTACGTAATTAGTAATTTTCACAAGCTTCCTTCTAAACTAAACCTCAAAAGATTTTTCGAAGGAATTTTTGATTGAATAATAAAAATGTTTTCATAAACACCACATTTCCTAAACTTCCTAACAAGAGAATTGCTCACATTAAAAGTACCAAATAAATTAACATAATTATGTTACTTATTTTTCTATCAATTTTCTTTTCAACTTTATTTCCAATAATTTAATTTCAAAATTTATTCAGCTCCTATAAATGGAGTTAGAAAACCGGTTTATAAAATAATACATCATCTGACAAACATTATACTTCAACTAATTTAAAAAGAGTAACTATATTAGATATTCAGAGCCTTAAGTATAAAAGTCTTTAGTGTATTATGACAATGCATGTTTGTCTTGTGACTTTTCCGTCAATTTTAATTGAAAATGTTATTTCAAAATTAGTTAACTCTATAAAAATTCAATGATTGTTTGAACAACGTAACAATCGAATCATTGTGAATAGTGTAAAAATATTTTACTTTTCCCAAACATTCCTGACTCAAGGAAAATTGCGTTTGAATCCAAATCGAAGCGAAACACTTAAAATAACAAATTACTGAGCAAACAATGTAACTCTACCGAAACGCAATTTCGTCTAATTTATTTAGTGAAATTTAACTAATTACTAATTTAATTCATTATGTTTGAATTGAATGTAACTATTTTTTTGACTTGACAAAATACTTACTGGCTAATTAATAATTCGTTGATGAACATTATGTTTAAGAAAACTAATTTGCGTGAAATGTGCGTTTGAAAAACATGTTTACAGCTGAAAAGATGCGTTGAAAAGAAAATGAATTAAGAAATAAATATATGCAGGAGGTGTATATATTTAGAAAATGTTTGATAGGAATTAAGAAATAACTTGATATGCGCATTTCAAAAATAGGACATAGCTCATTATGCATAGTTAAAGAAATAAAACAAATACCTTGAAATACAAGCTGGAAAAAATGTGGTTTGCTCAAAAGGGATGTTAATAAAGTAAATTTTTCAAAAATACAAGAATTTAAAAGAGAACTAGTAAAAAAAAACGAAGCAGAGGCTAACTGTAAAGTATACACCTCAAAGTAAATGGTAAAAAGTTGCATGATCTTGCGTATTGGGTTTTGGCTAGAGCAGGGTTTTCCAACTTACATGAGGCCGGGGGCCACAATTAAAAACACAAATCAAATGACGGGCCGTAACTTTATCATAATTTTATGTAGGACTCCTTTATGTTTGAAGGAACATTAAATATTACTGTCAGATTTTTACCAAGTTGTACAAAAAAAAGTACTGAATTACAAATTAATTTAAGAAGTAGATTTTTAAAAATATTTAATGGCATATTAAAAAATTCGGGCTGCAATAACTTTAATGTGCACCCATGTATTAAACAATTAATGTGCAACAGATATCTAATTGTTAAGATATAAAACTTTAAAAAGGTTGGTATTAAAACTTACATAGTAGCACACAAAATGTTCAATGAGAAAATTGAGGTTTGTCTGCTGCAACCACCAGAGAATAGATATTTACATTTTAAATTTAAAATTTACAAATGTGTGTGTAAATATTTTCGTCCAAAATGAGTGGTTTCAAAAAGTTAAATCGGAGAATTTCTTCGAGAAAATTTCTGATACACGCATGCTAAATTATATTCACAAAATACGAAAAAAATGAAATAAAAAAGAGCAACATACACGATTATTTTTGTATTTGAATAAATATTTTCTTGAATGCAAAACCTGAGAAATAATTTTTTTTGCACCGTTGGTATGATAAATTTCACAGAAACGAAGAAATTAGGTTTTTATTAACGAGAAAAGTATTTTAAACCCATATAGATTTTTTGCGAAAATCGACCCGAAAAAAATGGCAAATAATATACTTTAATTCGCGGGCCACAAAAAAAACTTCGCGGGCCGGATGCGGCCCCCGGGCCGCCAGTTAGAAACCACTGGTTTAGAGGATAAAAAGTGGAAAATATGGGAGGAAACTAACATACTTCTATTTAAACATATGTTTGTTTCCGATGAAGTTGAATAGAATGAAGCCAATCTCGAGATGATCGTATTAATAGTTATGAAGGGTTTAATTATGAGAAGTACTACTGCGTTGTTTCTGAAATTATTCAATACAATGCAATTATTTTTTTTAAATAAAACAAACTATATTTCAACTATATTTATTAGTTTGAAAGTTTGCATTTTTTTTAATTATAAGAGAAGTAAAGGGATTATTAAGATCAAATTACAAAAATCTGAATAGTTGCGGAATTCATTGAATTAACGTTTGAATATCAAATATGCCGTATAATTATAAAACTTTTGAAAGTTTTAGCTTAATTTCATTTCCAAGTCTTTAAACTTTCTCCAGAGAGGCACTATTATGAATTTCACTTCAGCGAATGATTATAAATTTTATCATTATTATTTTGAGGTGCATGCATCGTCTGAGAAGACAGACTGGTGACGTTAAATCAATGTCTTTTTTTGAAAAACCAATGCTTTATATCAGTTTTAGAATTTCAGAAAAATAATGAGATCATTAAAAAGTTTTTCGTTGTTATTTGAATTTATAGTTAAAATAATAGGAAAACTAAAGTTTTATTGTAGCTGTTCTGTTGGGAGTTTACATTGAAGCTGAAATTGAATAATTCTTAAAGAAATAGTTATTCTCGAAAATTTAAAATAATTGAAAAAAAAATGTCCCACAGCTTTATTTCTAAGTTTAGTAGTTTAGTAAGTTTAGTAACTATTTACCAAAAGCTTAATCATTAATTTAGTAGCATGTAAAATTTATTAAATTTTAGTAAATTTCATAATTAAAATTAAAATTATATTTATAATTCAAATTTATCATTAAAGTATATTATATTTATAATTGGTTGGTTGTTGGTTGGTGTCGTATCCTCTATTGAATCATATTTCATGGTGCGCTTGAATAGTTTTTGTTATTTCTATATTATATATTATAAATATTTTTCACGTTGAATATTTATAATTTATATTTATATTTATAATTAAATTTATATTTATATTTATAATTAAAATTTATTAAATTTTAATTTAATTATTTTTGTAATTCATGAATTTATTAATTATTTTAAATTATAAATTCATAATTCTTTTAATTTATAAATTTAATAATTTTTTAAATTTATGAATTTATATATTTTTTTTAATTTATAAATTCATTAATTTTTTTAATTTAAAAACTAATTAATTTAGTGATAAGCATAAAATATCAGTTAATCAGTTTGTTATGATATTGGTTTAATGAATGTTATTGGTTAAATATTAGCCCCCCCCCCCAAGAAGTAAGAAATATAAAGTGAAAAAAATTGAAATCTTTGCGAAAGAATATAGAAAGCGTCACTTAAGAGAAATGATACTTGATGGGCTTGTCTTACTTGAAGTATAATGGAAATAACAGTTGTTATACGTAAACAAATGTAACGTTTCAACAACCAATCAGAATCGAGATACCCACTCGACGTCACTTGCAGGTATCCCATTGTGTTGGTATATGTCTTCCAATTTTGTGCATGATTTCGTAGTGTTGTTCAGAATTGATTTATTGATAGTTAAATTTTTTTCACTTTGTACGGAGAACAGGTATTCATTCAATATTAATATTGAACAATTAAAAAAAATCGTTGTTAAGTTTTGTTCAATTTGACTAAGTTGAGTTCATGGCTTTCCGAAAAATGAGTGTCTCAGTATTTTATTTATTATAAAACCAAAACAACTCACAGTTACAGTAGCGCATATTAACTACAGACAAATTATATTAACGGCAATTTTAAGAATTATTTTAACTCGTAGATTAAAATAAATTTAAAAGTTATTTTAACTCATAGATATTCTTTTCTGATTAGATTTGGATGATCTATGTACAGAAACATACAATTTTTAACTAAAATGAAATCTGCAACTAAATAACATTGCATTTACAACCATACATGGCAACGTTACTTTTAAAAAGTAACGGGTAAAGGGGCAAGTATTTTTAAAAAAAGTAACGAGTAAAAAGTTACGAGTAAAAAGTAAAAAGTAACGAGTAAAAAGTACAAGTAAAATTACAAGTACTAAACAAAAAAAGTAACGATTTAAAAGTACATTTCTAGGAAATCGGAAATTCAAAGCAACCTAAAATTTTATTGAATAATATTCTTATGTTCATTAATGTTTTTGCAAAATTGTTGTTATTTATTTAATTATTTTTNTAAGCTAGGCAGAAGTGAGTAGTCTTTGTCGATAGAGCTCTATTTTAGTATTTTGTTGAAAGCGCTTTTTTTCACGAATTTATTTGACAATTTTTGATTTATATCACGAATTTATTTGTTTTATTATTGTTATTAGTTATTCATAGAAAAATGAGTCTCAGTCGTGCTGTTACGCTTTAAGATTTTATACTACAGCACATTTCTAATAGGTCTAACGAATTACATTAATTACATTATTTCTAATAGGTCTAACGAATGACATTTATTTGAATTCACAGTTGTTATATGGATTTGAAGGATAGTTTTGAATTCTTAGAATTTTGTGCACTTGAATTTTGTGCATCCATATAAGATTGCGTAGCAATTTTTGGGGGTTAACGAGCGTTAGTGAGTAGGGAGCGCAGCATACTAGTATAATATAAAAGGTTAGTTTGTGTGAAAGGATCTTAAATAAAATCCAATGGCCTTCGTCATTGATTGGCCTGTGTTATTACAACAAGGCTTTCAATGACTTGAGCTTTTAGGTTAATATTTAAATTCCTTTCATAAATTCTTGAAATTTCAATATAATAAATATTCTAATGTTGTGTTATAACATGACAATATTTTAACATTATGAAGACTTTATATTCTATTGGTAAACTTTTAATTTATGTTTTAACTCTGCTTAAAAGAAAAAAAACAAACAAAAAATCAAGAACTTCTATTTACATTTCTTGTTATTTCATTACTTTTTTGTTTCAAGATATCTATTTATTTCTTAATGTCACTTAATAAATGTACAAGTTATCTATTTATAAATATTTCTGTTATGTGGCACCATAAACTAGTTTTAAAAATTATTTTAACTCGTAGATTAAGATAAATTTATAAATTATTTTAACTCGTAGATATTCTTTTCTGATTAGATTTGGATGATTTATGTACAGAAACATACCATTTTCAACTAAAATGAAATCTGCAACTAAATAACATCGCATTTACAACTAAATTAAAACATTTAAAATGCTTTAAACTTTTCCGGACATTTTGAGATTATATTATGGAAATATTCTTCAGAGCCTTTAGAAATTTATGAAAAGCTTACAAACGAATTTCTAAACGTAAATTCGAAATTGTGAGACATCTCTGGAAATCATCTTTGACAATTTTGAAGGAATGATGTGCATTTTACTAATTTTATAATGTCGTGATTAAATTCTGTACTTTAACCTGTGGATAATCCCATTCTTAAATTTTAAATGTGTACACACAGTAAATCTAATGAATCGACATCGCATGTACCATGTTATAGTACAGTCATTATAGTATTTAGTAAAGTAAATGAGTATAGAAAAAGTAAACGAGTACAGTAAAATAAACGAGTATAGTAAAGTAAACAAGAAGATTTTATTTGAAATTCAAGTTATTAATAATAGTGCTTGGATCCAATAATCATTGTTAATGTGTGAGTGTCCTCATACCATTTTATTTTACTTTCTTCGAATTACTACTGCTCTGAATAACTTAATTCCATTCCTCACGCAATTAAAAGTATGAACTAAATTAAGAACTTACGAAAATACTTTTAAATATTTGAGAATATTTTGTATTCTACATTTTGAGACATATAGGGTGTTTCGTAAAAACCGGTCTTCATATGAAGTTTTAATATTCTTATCAAAAATTAAGATAACAATGACTATTATGGTTGATACTTAATAGAGGGAAAAACACACAAACGAGCTCAGAAGATTCATAGTTGAGGAAGGTGGGTGTTATATAACAAAAACAGGTTTGATTGCCAAGAAAAACATAAGTTTATAATAATCATCTTTCAACTTTTCTCTTTTTCCTTCAGCAATCAATCAGATTTTTGATGTTTCTAACTCCCAAACGGTTTGTAATAAACACCAAACTAGGCTTAATTGCACGAAGAAGATTAAAGGTGTTTCTATTAATCATCTTGCAACTCCTCTCTGCTTTTCCCGCAATCAGGATTTACCGTTTATTACAGCCACCATTCTCAACTGTGATTTGTCAGAGTTTGAAGAATTTTTCTTTTTCCTTGCTTAAATATTAGGTGGACCAGAAAGTAATGTCGTTTTGGCGCATTAAATATTCGTTAGTCTTAAAAACCAATTCATTTTTTTCTCAATCCATTGCGATTCATTTTCTATCTGGAATTGAGAGGTTATTGCTAACGAGGGTGGATACATTATTTATTAAAAATAAAATCTTGATAACTAATATCAAATGCACCAAAACGACATTACTTTCCGGTCCGTCCATCTAATATTAGTTACCTCCAATGTGCAAACTTTATGGTCTTCAATTCTTTATGAGGATTTCAAAAATATATATGAAAGGTGATATTTACGGAAGATCTTGTTGTGCGAAAAGAATTTTTTTAATGAAAAATACCTTGGATATATGCCCGGAAATCCTGGAGATTGCACAAAGCAGCGTGTCGGGGCGCAACCGTGGAAAGATCTATCGCAGTATGTTCCGGGAACTGGAGTTCCACGTCTGTGTGGGTATAGCTGCGCATATTGACCATAACGAGCATGAACCTAAAAAGAGGATGGTATAAATAAGAATGAATTAAAGTTGATATTTTAAACTCTCAAGAGTGTAATTATAACTATTTAAACAAAAGAAAAATTTGATTTTAGCCTCACACAAAGAATTATTTAGTCATATTTTTTGTGGAAATGTGCAAGTTTAAAAGTGTTGCACATAACAGAGGTTCGCATAAATGTTGCGACAAACTTCTTTGGATAGTTAGGGTACATTAACAGGATTAAAAGTGCACAAATATCCGTGCCCGGAAATGTTGTCATATACTGCTGAAGACACTTTCCTATTATGAACTGTTTCTTCGTGTGGTTTTGAACAAGACATAATAAGGAAGCGCCTCTAACCAAGTCCAACGACATTTTTGGGCCTCGTTTCTTAGACAAGTTTAATACCTTAGAATCTTGTCGCAACATTTACGTGACTTCTTGATGTATATAACATTTTTAAGCTAGATTATTTCTACAAAATAGATTGAAAATGTCACTTAAAAAAGTCTGTAGCTTCAGAAACAAAGCTAATTTTCCATTTTGAACTTTTTCTTTTCGTATGATTCTCAACGGGTCCTAATAGAAAGGCGCCCCTATCCCCGTATGACGATATTTAAAGGCGTTGGTTCTTATGCAATTTTTTTTTCTAATCCTGATGATGTATTCTTTTTCTTCTAGAGGTATGACACAACATTTACCCGTATCCCTGTTATATATTATAACGTTTTTAGACTTGTATATTTCTACAAAAAATAGATTAAAGATGCCGCTTTAAAAGAAACCCTGTAACTTTGGGTCACAACTAATTTTAGTTTTAAAATTCCCAAACCCGAATTTTACAAGATCAAGTTTTTGTATAGTTACGACAAAGAATATTTTCCCAGTGTTATAGTTAAAATGGCTTCTATTTCGGAAGTGAAACTTAAACATTGCTTCTTAGTAGAATTAGGCGTTGTTCTTAACGCATTTTATTTCTCTAAATTGAACAAAACCAATCCAACTTAATTGAACTGATTGTTTAAAGTTTATTAATTCTTCCTGTATAAAAAAGCATATTTTTTAAAATTTAATTTTTCTCTTTTTTAACTTCAACCTATTTACTTGCCCAACGTTGCACTCTAGACAAGTTATTTCTTGTGCTAATTTCTTAAAGTCAATAAAACAAAATTAAGTCAATAGAATAGTTTAAAAGAAGAGTCTTATTTACAAAAATAAAAGCTTTTGATTTATATCCTTCGACATCTATGCACTTACTTGTCTAGATGGAAACGTCAGATGAGTAAATAGATATTCAAAATTATGTTTGATAAGTAAATAAGATAGTTTAATCACCCTATGTAACAAGATTCAACTTGATACAGTACTCGTATTCAAAGTGTTCTGAAATTACAACAATATCTTTTACATTCGTCGAAATAATTTACGGAAATTAAAAACATTGATTATGCTAATACTAATTGTTTTTAATCCATTAAATGTACCTCTTGTTGCTGCTCCACATTTGCATCGAACTGTAAAAATGTGTCATGGCCATAGCTGTCTACATGTAGGACAATTTTCACATGAGGTGTTTCAGACACAAAAGTTTTTGGTGAATCAATTTCTCCACAATAATATCCGGGTTCTTCTTTGTTGGTATGATTCGAATCCCTGTAACCGTCGATGATTTGGATGTAACCTCCTAGACAGCGATGTCGATCTTCACTTGGCTCACCAACCCTCATTCTGATGAATCGCACGAAGACGACCCAATCGTTTCTGGCCGGACGTACACGGATTCGGTACGTACAGTGTAGGGGTTTGTTGCGGTTTTCATCGGTGACAGGTGGGCTGGAAACGGATTGGTAAATGTCGACTGTTCGGTTGCAGTGTTCATCTTCTTCTGAAAGAAGAAAATGACATTCTTTAAAGTTTAAAATTCGAAGAGAATTAAGCCAAAATAACGTAGAGACAATGTCCGTACAGGTCAGGAAGGCAAGGTACTATAAATAGATATTACTAATAGTGTAGAGACGTAGATTTTTTCTCTTCATTATTCCGTAAGGACAAAAATAAAAGACAGACAAATGAGAAAAAAAAGTAAAAGACGAAGTGAAAAAAGACAAACAGTTACTGAGACGTTCGTTTGTATTTTTAACGCCATTATTATTTTATATTATTTGAGCACAAAAATATTCCTATTTCTTTTTTTTCTTTTTTTTAATCAAAACTGCACGGCAATGTTATAATCATTTAGTATTTAAAAAAATCTCAGGAAATCTGTATTATCAAAATCATGAATTAAAACTTTACTGAAATTTTAGCCATAAAGTGTGATAAAATGCATTGTTTATTGTATACACTCTCCGGACACTTCCCAAAAGTGACAGAAGATTTGAAAAATCAATTAAAGAAAAACGGAGAAAGAAAGAAGATTTGTTGCCTTTAGGAAACTACATAATTATTCTCTTGAAGTTTTAAAGAAAATCGCGAAATTCGGCAACAGATTACTTTGTTGGATAGGAAAGTTGTAAAACAATGTTTTCTAATACTAGTGATTCGAACATTTTAATCATTCGAACTGAAATATTGTCTGCTAAATGCACGGATGTCTGCTAAATTTGCTCTCAGACTTCGGCATGTTGTTTCATGCTTTTTTAAAAGCTCTGTTCTATATTAGGGGATACCGGAAAGTAATGTAGTTTCAGCGCATTTTGATATTTGTCATTCATAAGCTTATTATGTACTTAATTCAAGTCAAAGACTTTTTTAAATTAAGAATGACTTATCTACGCAAAAATAAATAAATCTTAAGTTTTTGTTTTGCATTTTATTGAAACATCTCCTACATGCCAGAAGAGGTATATATTCGACATTGTAAGCTTTTTGAGTCTTGCGCAGTAATTGCTACCAGTAGGAGCATTAGAAGATTTAAATAAACAAAGACAGTTTTCTAAATTTAAATCTTATAATTTTGATAATTCCAAATCGTATCGAATTAGAAGATCAAACCCTGAGAAGTATTTGAATTAAAGTTGGAGGTTTTGTTTCAATCCGATTGGTACAACATGCTCTAAGAGGCAAAAGTTTTTTTTCCATCTGCCATTAAAATTTTGCCCACTAGATTGCTGATAAAAATAAAAACTTTTTAAACATTTACCTGCTTGAATTTTATGTAAAAGAGAGCGACATACATTTCGGCCCCTTTCATAAATTTCTCAACGCCATCTTCCGACGAACTTCATAACCGATTTTAAAAAGTGTTTGAAATAAAACAACTAGTTATACAAGCAGAATGTAAAATAAATTCATTACCAATAATTGAGTTTTCAAATTGTCCCATATTTTGAAAACAGTTGGAGTTTCTTGTTTTCTTATAACTTCATACTTAAAATATTCAAGTTATTTGAATAACTTTACATCATCTAGTTTAAAAAAAAATAATTCATAAAAATGTGTGAACATTTTTTTAATCGATTTATATTAAAACATATTTTTACGAAAAAGAAATAGTTTAGTTAAAGACGTTGTTTGAATTTTACGAACAGAACCCAACTTTGGTAGTTTCTCACACGTAGCATGTGCGCAGAAAGTTTCGCCTAGAATTTCTTCTAATTTTAAGTAAAAAGAATTATTTTCGATTTAATCAATGCACTTAAATGGCATGTTCTTAACTTAACGCTGTAAAATGATAGCTCTCAAGCTTCGAAACTTTTCTTCATTCAAAACTTTAAGAAATGTTGTAGAAGCAGAAGTGGATGACAGAACTTCAATTAACACGCCCAGGCTTTTAAGTGAGGCATTTTAATTCGTACTTACTTCGCTTCAGTTTATTTGCTTTTCTTAGAAACTATTGAGGATGTTCTTTTTTACCATCGAATCTTATGTTTAGTTCTAAGATTCTTCAAGTGTGACGAAGCATACTTAATGAGATTTCGCAACTCACGTGCATAAGGTTTTCTCCTTTTAACGTGATTAGAAAAGTTAGTTTATGGGAGAGAGAAAAAACGAAAAATCTAAGAATTTCCAGGAACTTCGTTAAGAAAATGGCGCTATCGTATGTTTTTGTTCGTTCAATGGGAACGGACGCTGCCATTTTCGCATCAACACCTGCAAGTGCTGATAGCAACTCTCATAATAATGATTAAATGACCTTTCTTTTAACCATTTCCGTGTTAAAATAGCTAGATTTTGCATGAAGGGAATTCATATTGTTTTGTTCCTGTTACAGATTGTGGTGCAAAGATTTACAAATATTACATATTAATAACCATGCTGTGTTTCAGAAATTTATTTTATTTCATACTCAATATAAAATGATTGAGGAGATGAATCATTAAATAATGTTGTTAAGGTTAGAGTGGGACACGCATCTCAGTAACATTAAAAATTAAAATTTATGCTATTTGTTTTCAATTTGGTGATTTTAGATAGCTTTACAAATTTTTAACGTAGTAAAATATCGAATATGTTTGGCAGCAAAATAATACTATTATTATGCTATAAAAACCGAGAAAAATTTTTACATTGAATTTGGTTAACTATTTCAAATACTTACTATTTATAATATTTATAATGTTTTTTAGTTTGTTAAAGTCGTACGCGTCCATGTTATATATATA